>NW_012116400.1:512722-542722 GCF_000951035.1 Colobus angolensis palliatus
AGCCTCTGCCTCCTGGGTTCAAGCGATTCTCCTGCCTCAGCCTCCTGAGTAGCTGGGGTTACAGGCATGCGCCACCACACCCAGCTAATGTTGTATTTTTAGTAGAGATAGGTTTTCTCCATGTTGATCAGGCTGGTCTCAAACTCCCGAACTCGGCCTCCCAAAGTGCTGGGATTACAAGCATGAGCCACCGTGCCTGGCCACAGAATTGTCATTTTATTTTGTGGAGAGATTTTGTTTATTCATTTTTTGTGATATGTTAACTAGTTTATCAGAATCTTGTTTACCAATTACTTGAGTATCTGATAATAAGGACCATATGGCTATTGCAGCCTTTTTTTTTTTTTTTGAGACAGAGTCTTGCTCTGTCTCGCCCAGGCTGGAGCGCAGTGGCGTGATCTTGGCTCACTACAAACCCCGCCTTGCGGGTTTACACTATTTTCCTGCCTCAGCCTCCTGAGTAGCTGGGACCACAGGCGCCCACCACCACACCCGGCTAATTTTTTTGTATTTTTAGTAGAGACAGGGTTTCACCGTGTTAGCCAGGATGATCTTGATCTCCTGACCTTGTGATCTGCCTGCCTTGGCCTCCCAGAGTGCTGGGATTACAGGCTTGAGCCACCTTGCCCGGCTATTGCAGCTTTTTATAAGTGACATAATAGCAGAGTAATCTTTACTAATTTTTCATATTAATTTAGATAATGACAGAGTATAATACTTTATTTCTTATGTGGTAAAACACATTAATCATGAATATGTTTTCTAGCTTAGTTTTAAAAATTGTATGCCATATAACTTAAGTAAGCGATAGTATTTATCTCATTGTGTCTGCAAAAACCACATCCTTTAGTATTGAACTGATAAGGTTTTTTGCTCTCAGAAAGTTACCTTCTTCAGTGCTAGCCTTTAATGGTGTTTGAAGTTTAAAAGTGGCATTGTTTTTTGACTCAGGAAGGAAATATATAGGAATTATTGTAATGAAAATAGAATTTCGGGTGGTAGTAGATTATTTCTGACTTGAATTGGAGAATCTCAGAAGACTTCCTAGTGGAAGTGGAGCGCATTTTAGCCGGGCTTGGAGGATTTAATAGCCTTTTGATAGGCAGGATGTTTCTGTGCTCATCCTTCCGTCTGCAAAGACATGACTGGAAGATTCAAAGGTATATGGCATATTTTGGTGATTTAGAGTTTGGAATGTAGGCCACCAAGGCTGGTGGGAAAAGAGTCTGGAAAGAAAATATAACAGACGTAAAGCTTTTGATGGTTTATTAAGAAGGTGAAGCTTTTTTGTCAACATTGAGGAGCCTGAACATTTAGAACTTGGTACTGGATGTGTGACTGAGACATGGAGGTGCTGAAGGATTGTAATGTGGCCTTCTGGCTTGGAGAATGAAGTGCTAAGTGGACAGCAGTGCTGCTGACTCAGGTGTGGAGTATAGAAGATCAGGTTTTGGGGGTGGAACTGTGTTGTGTGGTGGGCAGAGATGATTCAAGTTTTGGACAGTATTGCGAGTGACTTGCTGTTTTATTTTGTGATACTGAGTATTCTGGAAATCTAGGTTAGAGTTGGAGTTGAGCTTTGCTTGTGTGGGATCTCTTACTCTCTCTGGTGCTTTCTTGTATTGTTCTTGTTGTTACTGGTTGTTATCTTCATCTGCCTGCTGAACTCTATACCTTGAATTGTGTTTCAGGAGTACTTAAGTCGTGTGGTTGTGGAAAAAGAATGTTGATAGGATCTTCAGTTGTCTTGAAGTGTGTTGGGACAGACTACCAAACAGTTTGTGACAAGTCAGGGGTGTATTGCTGTGGATTTGACCCAGAGAGAAGTTTTCTTGTTCCAAGAGAATATTTATTGCTTGATCTCTCAGTCTTTTTCCTTTTATCTTCTTATGAGTTATTTTTCTTTTATTGTGGTCACTTGGTGCAAGGTTAAGTTCTGAATGTGACACATTGGCTTCTTTGAGAAGTATTCTAGAATTCTCACAATTTTCTTGTGACATATCACACTGACTTTGTTCTAGCACATTTATTTCATTCAGAAAATTTATTAGGTGAGACTTTGGGGCATTATTCCTATAAAAAATTTCTTACAGATTAATGCCACACAGGAAAAAAATTTTTTGGGAAAGACTAGTCCTCTGTATAATTCTGGCATTTTTGTAACTTTCCAGCTTTGGCAGTATTACTTACCAGAAGTAAATTATTCTTCATGTGCTTCCCTAAGGGAGGAGTTTGGCTAACAAAACTCATGTCAGCATGGTACAAGCACGTTCACAAATATTTCCTCTAGTTTTCTCATTTCAGTAGTATTAGCATTTAAATATTGTCAAGATTTAAGAATTTTTTTATTGTGAGTGTTGTGAGCCAAAATATGATACAGAGTCCACATATTTGTGTGTGTGTTTGTGTTTGTGTGTGTGTGTTTTAAACAAGGGCTGCTGACTTCAGAATAATTTGTTCTCAAGTTTTTTTCTGATTATTGCTGGCATAGTTGTATATGTAATACTTTCAGGGAAAAAAGAGCATTTCAAAATCCATTTGGAAAGGAAGTTTGTGAGATTGAAGACAGTTTTAGTATGCCTGTTATGCTGTGCATGAAGTTTGGATTTAGGTTCTCGCAGTAGTTGCTGAGTGACCTGTGGGAATGGCTGTGGCAACATGTTATGTGTTCTAGTGGATTACCTAGGGGAGCATTATATTAGGTGACATGTGATCTCTTCTTACAGGGAAGTTACAGAGTTCCCTGTAAAACTTTAACTTTTTTTTTTTTTTTTTTTGAGACAGAGTTTTGCTCTTGTTGTCCAGGCTGGAGTATAGTGGTGCGATCTTGGCTCACTGCAACCTCTGCCTCCTGGGTTCAAGCGATTCTCCTGCATGAGTTTCCCGAATAGCTGGGATTACAGGCGCCCACCACCACGACCGGCTAATTTTTTGTATCTTTTTTTTTTAGCAGAGACAGGGTTTCACCATGTTGGGCAGACTGGTCTTGAACTCCTGACCTCAGGTGATCCACCCACCTCTGCCTCCCAAAGTGCTGGGATTATAGGCATGAGCCACCGTGCCTAGCAGAACTTTAACATTTCTTTAAAAATATGTACAATAGAATGGGGTATCAATTGAGGGTAGAGGAAGACATGAAGAAAAGGCTTATGTAGAGACCTAGAGTAAATATTGTTGCCTTTTATTCAATTAACCTTATCTTTCTTTTAGTCCAAGTGGTAAGAAGTTCAGAAGCAAGCCTCAGTTGGCAAGGTACCTGGGAAATACTGTTGATCTCAGCAGTTTTGACTTCAGAACTGGAAAGATGATGCCTAGTAAATTACAGAAGAACAAACAGAGACTGCGAAACGATCCTCTCAATCAAAATAAGGTTGGTTAATTTACTTATCGCATGTATATGCTACTTTGAAAGCTGTCCAAAAAGTATCTCACATCATAGTCACTGGAATTTTGGTTGTCCAAATGTCCCATGCATGTCCCTGTACCCTGCCCACCCTGTCCCAGCAAGAGAGAGCATAAGTAAATTGTGCACAGTAGAAAATAGCATTTCAGTATCTCTCTAGGTCAGTGAACATCACACTTTCTGACCCACTGGGGTTGTTTACAAAAGATTTCTTTAGTGTTAATTGTCTGCTTTTTTTCTTTTTCCCTCAAAATCGTTCCTGTTGTCCAAAAAATGGCAACATTTTAATGTGGCAGGTATCTTTATCTCACAGTTTATAATTACGTATTGATTTTCAGGTTCAGGTTTTGAGAAAGGGCGGTGTTTTTTTTTTTTTTTTTTTGACCTTTGATGATGTTGAAGATAATGAGTTTTTGGAATAATATTCTAATACTATGTTTGGATATTTTTCCGTTAGCCCTTAGCTTTATCGAGCTGTTTGGTTGATAGTTTATTGTATAGCAAGTGAAGCAAATCTCATTTGAATTATGATACAGTTTGAACATTCCAAATCTGAAAATATCTGAAATCTGAAACTCTTCTGGTCACAAGCATTTCAGATGAGGTATACTTAAGCCTGTACTAATTTAATTGTGTTAAAGGATCCAGTATCTTTACAAAGAAAGCTGCTTTTTCCCTGAGGACAACTAAACCTATGTGACTATTTTTTCTTAGTTTTTCTTCCTCTAAACTTCAGGGATCTGTGTGTATGTGTATTGCTACCACCATTGTCTTCACACTGACAGTGAAAATAGTGGAGGGAGAAGTAGGGGCTCTCTTTCTTAAGATGTGACTGATGTGTGGGACTCATGGGACTCATGTAATCCCGTAAGTCCCAGTGGGCTCATTTTAGGAACCCATTGGCAGTGTAGTGGAGTAAGAAGGGCTTTGGACCCAGGAAGGCATGGCTTGGTGAACTGGCTCTGCTACTTATTAGCTGATGCAGTCATGAGAAACTTTCTTAGACTCCAAGGGCCTTCGGTTTCTCGTTTGTAAAATTAAAGAAAGAAAATTTTCCCTTCGCATTGTTGTGAGGAGTAAATGGGAATTTTTTAGAACATCTAGCAAAGTAAATTTGACCCATGTTAATTCCTTTGCTTTCCACACTGCTCTTTCCCTAAGCCACCCCCTTTCCTGAGCACCAAGCCAGCTCGGTGAACAGTGTTGCCTGGTGGCCAGCGTTAGAAACTTTCTGACCCAAACTCTCTTCCCTCTTGTCATTTTACATTTTCTGAGGGGCATGGGGTCTCTGCTTCATACCTGTCTTCATTCAGAATTCAGCTTAAATTTGTGCAGTTTACAGTAATATAATTTCTAATAATTGATACAGAGGTCAAAATGCATTGTTTCTTCATAGCATAATACCTTGCATTGGTTTTCATAGGGATGTTGGCAGGTCCTTTGTTTAGAGAGGCAGAGTAGAAGAGAAGGCTAAATTGCCTCTGTATTGCTTAACTATGGGGTGGATTTGAGTTGGTCGTTATGAAGATGTTAACAAAGGTAAGAATAGCAGTAGAGGGGGAGCCCAAGTTAGCAAAAGTTAGTATCTTGTGTGTGTATAAATCACTGTGATTTCAGCTTCAGGAAACCTTTATTCTGGGGTTACTTTGCTGCTTAAATGTACAGAGGAAAATTCAGGTGTATGTTTCTAAAATTGCCATCTTAAAACACAGTGCTGGGTACCTATAAAAGGGGCTTCAGTATTTATGAAATGAAGGGTACTTTCAGATTACTGTACTGTACCAGAACCACAGTTTAGTTACGTTAAGTGTAATGTGCAGATTTATTTTTCTGACACTTACGTTTCATCAAAAACCAAACACTAATTCATCTCTTCAGTTTGTGTGCACCTTTCTGCCCTAGCTGCGCTGGAACGCTCATCGTCCTGCACCATGGCATGCGCTTTCAAGACTCTGCTTGCTCATGCGCTGTTTGCTCTGCTTGGAATGTGCTTACCCCTTTTCCCTTCATCTGGCGAACTCCTACTCATCCAAGACCCAGCTCCATTGTCTCCATCTCTGGGAAGCCTGCCCTGCATACTCCAGGCAGAACCAATCCTTTCCTCCATAATGCTTCCCTGGTGCTTTGCCATTGTATTTGTGACTTGTTTGTCTGCTTCAGCTAGACTGTGAGCTCCATGAGGGCAAGGACCATGCCTGTTTTTGTTTTTGTCTATGTAGCCAAAGCCTAGCACACGGTAGGTACTTAACAAATATTGCTTTATGTTTATTTGATTTACCGTCCACCTCATTTCAGAAGTGTATAGTGGTAATTAATGTTTACTAAATAAATAAATATACATTATTTTGGAAATGCCTTTCATTTTCATTGTTTTCTGAAGCTTTCTGCCTGAATTTTTGGAGGCATGGTCTTTTTGCATGTGATTTTATTTAGATGGTCAGAAAGTGGAGCTTTGCATTTTAAAAAATAAGTTCTCTTTGAAAGTAACACCAACAACATATTAGGTAGCTCTATAAAGCAGAAAATGTATTTGTGGCTAGTTAAGTAATAACTCTATTATTGTCTTTTTTATGATAGTACAGTGTAAAGAAAGCTAAGAGCTTTAAAGTAATAGAAATCTGAGGTAAGAGTGGTTGTAAATCTGGCTTCAGTACATTGTTGTGTTTGTTTTGTTTTGTTTTGTTTTGTTTTGAGATAGAGTCTCGCTCTGTTGCCCAGGCTGGAGTGCAATGGCATGATTTCGGCTCACTGCAACCTCTGCCTCCCAAGTTCAAGTGATTCTTCCTCAGCCTCCCGAGTAGCTGGGATTACAGGCACCAACCACCACGCCCGGCTAATTTTTGTATTTTTAGTAGAGCTGGGGTTTTGTAATATTGGCCAGGCTGGTCTCGAACTCCTGACCTCAGGTGATCTGCCCATCTCGGCCTCCCAAAGTGCTGGGATTACAGGCGTGAGACACCATGCCCAGCATGTTCTGTTTTTTAAACTCTTATCTTGAAAGAATTAGAATTGACAAAATGAACTTTGAAACAGGCTAAATTATAATTTAAGTAATTATAAGCTATGATTTTAACATATTTTCCACATCAGAGGTGAATTACTGGTGATGAATAATACCTTTAGGCGTGATAGGAAACATGTCTTTTTTTTTTGAGACGGAGTCTCGTTCTGTCGCTCAGGCTGGAGTGCAGTGGCACCCTCTCGTTCACTGCAAGTTCTGCCTCCCAGGTTCACACCATTCTCCTGCCTCAGCCTTCTGAGTAGCTGGGACTACAGGTGCCCGCCACCACTCCCGGCTAATTTTTTGTATTTTTAGTAGAGACAGGGTTTCACCATGTTAACCAGGATGGTCTCCATTCCTGACCTCGTGATCCGCCTGCCTCGGCCTGCCAAAGTGCTGGGATTACAGGTGTGAGCCACCATGCCTGGCCAGAAAGATATCTTTTTACGAACTCTGCAGAGTGGTTTTTAATTCTTTCAGGATGGGAGAGTAGGGTGAAGGGGGCATTGTTTGTAGTCTCTACTACTATTTTTGCAGTACCTATTTCAGATATCTCAAACTCAATCTTAACGTTACCCTGAAAATCGATTCCATTCTTGATTACATTATACCTTACTGATTTTCTTGACTGCCATAATTATTTCCAACCACCACCTCCATCTCTTCAACTGACATTGTTGAAATATCATGAAGGTTACTGAAGATATTCCATTAGGTTAATGGAAAAAGACTAGAGAAAGATTTGGAAGTCATCGCACAGTTTATATTTGAAGTCATGAGCAGGTTTCTGAGACCTTAAAGGGAAAAGTTACAGAGCAGCATATCCAGGGGAACATTCTGTGATGACGGGACTCTTTTCAGCCACAGGTGACTGCTGAGTGCTTGACATGTGGCTAGTCTGACTGAATAACTCAATTTTTAGTTTTACTTTAAAATTAAATAGTCAGGTGTACCTGGTCACTGTCAAACAGCACGGCTCCAGAGCTTTGCCTCTCAATATGCAAACAAAAACCAAACCTTTGCTTCAAAAGCTAAATATTGTTTAGGCATTTATGTTTGGTTTTTCAAAGAGGAGATGTTGCAGGGTTTCATAGATGTGACTGTCAACATTTTTAGCAGGGAACTGGGAGGAGAGGCAAGATATTAAAATTTAATTGGAGACACTCTAGGATTGGATAAAGAAGAATACAGTGATTCTAAGTGCAAGATATGTTTAGAGAACTTCAAGTAGCTTGGTTTGTCACTGGAAGTTTATTTTAGTGTTTTAGATGTATAAACATACTGAATTTGTGTTTCTAGGTCTTAACATCAAATGTTTTATAAATTAAATCTACAAAACTAATAAAATTCAAGTTCCCTAACATTAATTTAATGTGACATATGACATATTTTATAAATTGCTTACAATATGAATATGGTATGGAACAAATTATTTTTTTAGTTTTGCTTGACAGTACTACAAGTATCTTGGAAAGGCTCAGTTCTTTCATCACATTTCTCTATTCACCCAAATTGGATACATTTGAAAATAAAGAACATCATATTCTCTTGAGTGGAATCAGTTGTGTGTTAAGTCTGCCATTGTTTATTTCTCATGAACTTGGTTTAAGGTGGTAGTATGTTATTGTGAGTATAAACACACACTTGGATAGGTATATGGCTGTATGCTAGGTTCCCAGTCACATGATCTAGAAAGTACTTGTTTTAAATTATCCTCAACAATAATAAAAAATTTTGTGGAGAGCTCATCTATCCAGGTGGCAATTTCTGTGTAGTTTGAGAAACTTAGTGGTGATGATAAGAATCAGATTTGGGTATATAGAATGGGGCGCAGTATGGAGACTGGATTTGGGAAGGGATGAAACTAGAAGTAGGGAGAATAGTTGGGCTGTTGTAGTCTAGAAAAATAAAGATGGCCTGAATTAATCCTGTGGCAGGAAGTATGGAAAGGTGAGACTCGAGAAATTAGATAGAAGTACCTGGTGGTTACAGGAAGAGAACTGATGCCTGCAACAATTCTGGCTTTGGTCACTTGGGGCAGGGAGTCAGGGGATAGGGGAATGAGGGCAAGTTTTGGGGGTGGAGTGGGGAAGATCGAGTTAAAATAGTTTTGTTTCTTGGACTTCCAAAATGATCTTGGAGACCCCCAGGAATTCTCAGATCACACTTTGAAAACTCCTTTGACAGTGTTTTTGTCATTGATAATGCCCAAAATAAGGACAAACGAAGTGTATCTTGTCACTCTGTAGGCCCATGGATTAAATGAATAAATGAATCTTGTGGAGAGTAAGAGGACCTTCCAGAAAAGAAATAGGAGAATCAAGAGAATGTAGTGTTACAACAGCCTGGAAAACAAGACTTTTGTTAGAGATTAGGGAGGATAAAGACTTGTCTAGCCATTGGATTTCTAAATTATGAAGCAACTGGTGACTTTACATTACCAGTTTCAATGGATAGAAAGGATAAGTCCTATTTAGAATTCCAGAAAGTTTCTGAGAAATGAGAGACTAGAAACACAATGTGCCTGTTCTTTCAGATGTTTTAAAATTTTATTATTTGGTTAAGTGATTTGGGCACATAGTGAAAAGGATACTCAGTGAAAAATGTCTCCCTCTCTCCTGTCTCTCAGTCCCAGTCCTCTTCTTTAGAGGAAACTTGTTAATGAGGCTTTTTGTATGTCTGTCTAGAGCTTATATGCTCTACACATACATGCATTTTTACCCTTTCCACAAAAATGGTTGGACTACTGTTAAGAAACTTGAATGAGAAGTGGAAGAGAGAAGACAATATTCAGAAGAGAATGCATGATCAGAGAACGTTATGGTTATTTTTCTTTAAAGATTTAAAGAGGTCAGCTTGGAAGGAACCAATAGGCAGAGAGGTTTCTAATCTGGGTGACCATGCCTCAGAAAGACCTCCAGGAGCCTTTGAATTGTGTACAGTTTTTGTGTGTGTACGTTTTATTGTTGAGACAGGTTCTCACTTTCTTGCCCAGGGGGAAGTGCAGTGGTGCGATCACAGCTCACTCAGCCTTGACCTCCTGGGTTCAGGTGATCCTCCTATCTCAGCCTCCTGAGTAGCTGGGACTACAGGTGCAGGCCACCACTCCTGGCTGACGTTTTGTATTTTTTGTGGTGACAGGATTTCACCATATTGCATAGGCTGGTCTCAAACTCCTGAGCTCAAGCGATCCACCTGCCTTGGCTTCCAAAGTGCTAGGATTACAGGCGTGAGCCACAGTATCCAGCCTTGTGTACATTTCTCTCCAAGAGAGAGTTTATTTTCCTCAAATTCTCAATGGAATCTGTAACTGAAAACCACTTTTTTAAAAGCAGGAGAAGGAGCTTGGCAGAAGATGTGAGGGAGCAGGTGAAGAGCCAGGTCACTTGCTGCAGCTCAGAATAGGCATTTGTTTGACTATGGATTTTGCAGTTATTGAAGTAATGCCGTACTGGACTGACTTATTTCTGCCTGAGGTACTTCATGGCCAGTTCATTACAATCAGAGCCCTGTGATAGGACCCTTCTGATGACCAGCTCCTGGTAGGGCCTATAGTGTGGTAAGAACTGCCTCTTGGCTTCTACCTTCCTAGGATTCCTCCATCCAAACTGAAAACAAAGACTTCATTTATTCCACCAACGTTCCTGACCTATGGAGAAAGTAAAATTGTTGCCAAAGATACTGATATCCTGTTTGTCAGTTATTAAAGTCTTGCTCAACGGAGTGTTTTCTGGTCTCTGTAGATAAAGCTGGGGACAGGGAAGGGGAATGAATAGGTCATAGGTGATAAGTCTAGCATTTCTAGGCCCTAAAGTCCCTCCAAGGGATAAGTGCGGGCCACTGTTGAATACAGGTTTCTACTAATTGGATGCTGAAATCAAAAGTGGAAGTGAGGAGCAAGTAGCTGTTGTAGGATGCTGCTGCTGCTGATGATAATGATGATGCTCTAGACACGTGCCTGTGGAGATAGAAGTGGACAGATTCTAAATCTCTTTTGAAAATAGAATTGACTGGTTTTGCTGATGAGTTGTGTGTAGAGCATAACAGAAAAAGACTACTTAAGGGTGAGTTCTTGGTTTATAGATTAAGTGAGTAGACAGAGGTGCCATTTACTGAAGTCACTTTAGGGAAATTTATGTGAGTAAATAAAATCAATTTTAAATATTCAACATTTGAGGTTCTGTACAAAAACCAGAAGGAGAAGCTTTCCCTGTAGAGGGAGTAGCCAGTGTAAATTCTCTAAGGAAGGATGCACTCATCATGTGAAGACAAAAAGGCCAGGTTTGCTGGAGCTTAGTGAGTGGAGGAGTATTACTAGGTGACGTTAAAGTAGGCAAGCCTGGTAATAGGGCTGTGCCAGCCAGCATAAGGAATAGTATAGAATGCTGTCTGAGGGTTTTATGTAGGGAGAAATAACGACTGCTTTGACTGTGTGGAAAACATAGAGATACAGAAGTGAAAGTCGGAGGCCAGTTAGGAAGCTGTTGTATTTGTCCAGGTGGGGATGATGGTGACTCGGACAGTACTGGTTTAATGAATGAATAAAGGAAGAAAGGGTAAGATGTAGCAAAAGACAGTAGAACTAATTCATGTTCTCTTGTTCAAAGAGCTAATTTTTCTCATATACAGAAATATTTTTAGTAAGTTAATACATAAAGGATATTTAGCTGATAGTCTTTAGCTAATGAAGATAATCAGGTTATTAGCTATTAATAATAGTACTGGTCCATCCTTTTGGCTAATTTGAGTCATGTAGATATTGATTGGATAGAGATTACTAGGAAGCAAAGAGTGAACAGAAGAATGTTAGCCATGTTAGCAAATGGGCTTGCTGATGAGAATGATTTGTTCAGTATGATACTAGCTTTATTATAAACTTGTGCTTCAAATGTGTCTGAGTGTGATAGAACTTTTTGAGAGGGCCTGGACTTGGCTATAGTGATAATCATGAAGGTAGATTTGGAGACAGAGTTGTCCATGATATGGCTTTAACAAGCTTTGTTTAGTATGCCCAGGTGTTAACAGAACTTTTGTAGGTTCTGAAGAGTTAAGCTAACTTGTAGGCTCCAGGTTGGCAATAGAATTACGCCCTACAGAAAACCATTTGTGTCACTATTTCCATCATTCTCCCAAGGATGTGTACATAGCCAATGCCAACTGAGAAGTAAAGGAGATGATTAATTCCATATAATAACTATCTGAGTTTGAGTAGGACTGTTCTAGGATATCTGGTTGAAACTGGCATTTTTGGTGATGTCTGTTAATGACCTTACATTAACTAAAGCTCCAGTAAGTTATTTTTCAAGCAAAACTCTTCAAAACTTGTTTCATTGATGAATTGTAATCATTCTTCTGTGAACAGGTGTAGTCCTTTTTAATGAGCTCAAAGTGTAGTCCATCCATCCTATTAATATTTTAATATGCCATTGATCGCCTTTAAAAAAATCTTGTTCCCCACATAGGATATTAGACTAAGTGGATTTTCTGCATAAACATCATGGGTACCAGATAATTTTTTCTTTACTTTTTGTAAAAACCTATGAAGTTGCATAAATTAGTGAATATACTAGAAACCATTAAATTGTACATTTTAAAATGATGAGTTTTATGGTATGTGAATTATATTAAAAACTTATGAAGAATTGTAAGGCACTTCCCATTGTTGGGATTTGATTTTGTGGAAAGACATTAACTATGGACTACTGTATATATTCTCAAGCAAATCGCCAATTAGTTTTTGAGAATAGCCTTGATTTGACCTAAAGGTATCACTCAGGCACACCTTTGTTTGAACCAGGGGATACCTTTATTTCTGGGAAAACTTTAACAGGTTAAATTTCTAAATTGTAATAGCATGTTCAATAACCTGTTTGGGTTAAAGAAATAACTGCTATTTATTTAGAATTTGTACCAACATGACTATATTATAAGCTATAAACTTGTTTTACTAAGGGCAGAATTTCTTTCTTTTTTTAAATGACTATATATAGATGGTCCAGTCAGTGCCTGGCACATAGTAGGCACTCAATATTTGTTCAATGATCAACTCAATGAAAGCTGTATTTGTAGCAGCAGCAGCATAACATGCATTATCTCATTTGATTTTTATAAGAATCTTATGCAGTAGCTATTATTATTCTCATTTAGAGATGAGGAAACCGACCTTAGAGATACAGTCTCTGCTTCTCAAATTGGAGTACCTTTTGGGGGAGTGTGTGGTGTATGCAAAAACCACAGAATTAAAATGACACTTGAATAATACTTGGAAGTGTCAGTTTTTTTTGAACGTTTTGGGTAGGTAGAGCAACATTTTTACCGTAAACATGGCTAATGTTTAAGGTAAAGTGCAAAATTTGCGTTAATTTTAAAGATAAAACGAGCTAGACTTGGACCCTAGAATATGTACAATTTGAACTGTCATAAAGCTTTGTTTCAAAGTCATACTGAAAAAAAGTGGTATTTACAGTATTGTATAGTGTAAGTCCCTGGTGTTCAAACTATGCTGTGTGGAGGCTTTACATGATATTCATAGACATCGATGGCTTTAAAGGAATCCATTTTGATATCTTTAAATTCCATATACACTCTTTCCTTCAGTTGATCTGAGAATGTAACCTGTGATAGAAGTACACATTATTTTTTCTGTAATTCTCCTTTATAGTCAACCTCCCATTTTACAGAACAGCATACTTCTCACTTATATGCAATATTACCATGGTACAAGATGTTTGATATCATAAAGGGACAGTATGAGATACTGGATTGAGAACACGAATGACTCAGGAACAGTCAGTTCTTTCCACAAGCACAATTATTTGCTTTCAGCAAAATTTAGAGGACTTTATGTAGATGTTGACTGATTTTTTAATTTTTTTGATGGTTCACTGTTACATTCTATCATATAACTCAAAAGGAGTTCAGAGAATTTGAATGACTTGGAATAAAATTCATTCTATCTACTCATTTATGTGAACAACATTTCTCAGTGCTACATTTATGAAAAAGGGAGACTAGGAATAGAACTGATGCTATAGCTTCTCCCATTCTAGCAATTAATAATACATACTTGAGAATATAAAATTATTTAAAAAATTATTTTCATTAAGCTACATATATATATACACACACACACAAGATAAATTTTTATATATATAATTATGTACTAAAAATTGTAATACTTTATTTTGGTCATATATATACTAATAATTGTAATAAACCGGAAGAAATTTGTTGTTTTATCACTAAGCTTTATGGTCACAGAAAGTGAAATAATTTCATGATATATAAATGATCAGTGAAAGATTATCAAGTTTAAAATAGGAAATAACTTTGGAAATGGAATTATTCAAAGAGCAAAGGGAATGAAAATTTATAACCATTGAAGAGTTTGTTCGTATATAAATAGGTAATGGTGGGTACATTTAGATTCTGTTACATGTAACAGTCCATTATTAAAGTATTAGCATTTAAATTACTTCTGGTAAGTGCATCCTTTGCAACTGATTACATTAAAATATGAAATATTCTTCCTGACTTTAAAATGCAGGTGGGGTATATATATTTTCAAATTTCTCATAAGGGGTAGAAATACAAAATTAATTGACAACCACTGGCTTATGATACATGTTCTTCATTTGCCTCTTTATTCTCTTGTATCCTTAATCACGTGAGATCACTGGAAGGTTATATAATAATTAGGCCCTAGGTGCCAATAATTTTGTCCTTTAAGTCTTATGTTCTTGGTTTTTATGGAAAGTCACTAAAAAAGAAAAAAGCATTTGAAATCTGCTTAATATTTGTTGTGAAGTTTAGTGCCTTTATCGATTTTCTTCTAGATTTAATACCTAGACATTTTTTGTTTTCCTCATTACTTGGTATGCGTCCTCCTTTCTGACCATGATATCTGTGTAATTGAATGTTTCTCTCTTTGCCCAGGCCCCTTGAAAATTCAGATCCACATTTGATGCTCAGCTCTAGTATCACTACTGATCTTTTCAAACGGATATCTGTTTTTTCCTTGTCCTTGATTTTCTGTTTTTAAAAATTAATTTTTTTGTATTTTGTCCTTTGGGAATGTACAAATGATATATCTCAGATACTTATTGGAAAGACGAAGTAAAATTTTTAAAAATAAAGATTTATTTTATGTTCCTTCCTGCAACTAGGGGGATAAAATAGATCCTCAAGAACAATACTTTCAGCCTAATATACACATTATAAAATTTATTACATTTTGATATGAGGACTAGTCTGTACATAGATTTTTCAAAAGTTGGAAACTTAGTTCTGATATTAGAATGTGTTTGCCAGTTTAATTTTGTAACAAAGAATTTCCACTTCACTTTTTCTTATATTGAAGTTATAAGAAGATTGCATATACATAAAAGCTTTAATCTTGTCCCATAAAAAAGTGTCTGGCTTTTAACTCCGAAGTTGATGGTAGATTGGTCCTTTAGATTCTAAACTAAACTGTAGAAAAACTCAGACATACAACTGGGCATAAATTAATAGTGACTCAGGGCAGTCCTCAGGATAGAGGTAAAAGAATTGACGGTTTCTGGGAAAACTAGTTAGTCCAGCTTTACAGATTACTCAGCTTCATGTGATACTGTTTTAGAAAACTAAAGACATTCTTTCTGTTGTCAGAGCTTCTAGGCCAGTTAAAAGGAGAAAAAATCCTAAAAACCAAAATAAGATTGAGTGAAGAATAATGCAGCATATTTTGAATAATGTCTCATTCTGTACCAGTGGGGAATGAACTGTCTCATTAGACAATGGAAGTTAGTTGTGTATCTTAAGTATTTTAGCCAGGCTTTTCTTTTAATTTTTTTTATTGCACAGAAACGTAAGTGAATGGAAAAACGTCCATCTTGCCAGTGTAGCATCAATAGCATCAATAGTTTGACATATTCCATGCTTCCTTCCAGTCTTCATGGATTCAGGATTCATAGTTTAAAACAGTTTAGAGTAGTTCCTGCTGCCTCCAGTCATCCTTGGTAATAATGAGAATCTCAGAGGTTTGAATATGTTTACTCATGCAGACAGTTGCAAATACGTCTGTGTGTCTACTAAGTAGACACGTGATGCCACCTTTGTTCTAATACCAGCAGAGTATATCATTCTTTATTAAGAACAAAGTCCAGGTGCATGGCTTGCATCTGTAATCCCAGCACTTTGGGAGGCTGAGGCAAGCAGATCACGAGGTCAAGAGATTGAGACCATGCTAGCCAACACGGTGAAACCCTGTCTCTACTAAAAATACAAAAATTAGCTGGGTGTGGTGGTGTGTGCCTGTAGTCCCAGCTACTCAGGAGGCTGAGGCAGGAGAATCGCTTGAACCCAGGAGATGGAGGTTGCAGTGAACCAAGATCACGCCACCGCACTCCAGCCTGGTGACAGAGTGAGACTCCGTCTCAAAAACAAAAACATTAAAAGCCAAACAAGGTATCCTTTAGTGATACATATTGATTATACCTAATTAGTGACAAGAAGTTCCCTCTAAGCATTTATGTGTGAAGCTGCTTAAGGACTGAATATTGCCTGTTGTCATTAATAGGTTGGATGACTTTATTTAGGGCCTCCAGATAGTCTAGATGTCATAAATCAGAGGTGTTCAAACTTTCTTTGCATCACAGAATGACCAGGAGAGCATTTAAACTGCGTACTTCTGAGCCTCACACTTTGTAGAGTTGGCAACCTAAGTGGTTACTTTGCAGCTTGTCAGCCAAATTTGTACATTTTACATATTTTTTGACAATCCATAAAGTTAAAGCTAAATACCTTAGAAATAATACTGTTAGAGTCATGTAAGATGAGTATATCTTTTAAAGGTAAGCGGAGACACTGGGGGAAAAATGAGATAAAGGAATGACAGGATTGCCCAATATAAACAAAGAGGAGGGCTGTGTTGTGTGGGGAGGTGTAGAGGTGAGGACACATTTAATAGTGGATCTAAAGGATACTGTAATTGTAATAGTTGTCAGATTATTGTGAGGCTTATCTTTCTAGGCATGCTGATGTTCTTCAAGTAGAGGTCACAAACTCAGTGCCTACAGGGCCCAGACAGGTAATGCAAATATGAGTTGTTGAGGAATGTTGCAACAGGAGACCCTGAGGCCACTACTGGACAGCCATTTCTAACCAGTCACAGCCTATTATTGCCAAACCAAGTCCAGTATTTCTAGATCTTTCAGTTTTTAAGAGAAGCTAGAATTCTGGATTTTATATGAAAACTCTAGATTTTTAGGTGCTGACTTAATTTATTAAAGGCACTAAAAAATGAACACTCATCTCTGGGTTGGACTTGATCCACCTGTGATCAAGTTGCAATCTTTGTTGTAGAGCTGTGCTTCTCCAGGTGTGGTCCCGGGCATAGCAGCATCAATAACACCTGAGACCTTAATAGAAATGCATGTTCCTAGGCCCTATCTCAGACCTGCCGAAAGCCCAGTGCCAGGGGTGAGAGTCAGTCATCTGTGTTTTAACAAGCCCTCTGGGTGATTCTGATGCATGCTCAGGTTTGAGAACCCCTGTTCTGGAGCATGGAAGTTGACATTACAGTTTCTATGTGGGGTAGTAGTAAAGTTCATCAAATATCCTGTAAATATCAAAAATATATCAGATGTATTTTGTTTTCAGGTACACGTAACTTCATCTTTTTTGCCAGAATCTCAGAAAACAATAATTGTGTTTTCTCCCTTTTCTTTCTTAAGAATATTGCAAATTAATTTAATAGCAATTCTGGTCACATTTTGACCTCATTGGAACACATCTTAGATTTTATTGATTGATTGATTAAAACTAGGTAAATAAGTTATGTGGCTTTACGAAGCTTCAGTGTTAAGTCTCCTTTAAAAGTATTAAATATAATATTCAGTAAGTCCTCAATGTTGTTGATAGGTTCTTGGAAACTGACTTTTAGCCGTATGATGTGTAATGAAACATATTTACTCTAGGCTAATTGATATAAACAAAAATTAAGTTCCTGTGGCATATTTCTGGTCACAAAACATCCCAAACTTCTAAATAAAGACCAAAACACTTCTAATGATAAACATTGAAATTAATGTGAGCTCTCCACACATTTAAGAAAGATTAATATAAACAAGATTATTATTCACCCATTGATTCCAGTTCAGGGTCGTGGGTGGCCAGAGCCTCTCCCAGCAACTCGGGGTCCCTGGTACCCTACCCTGGACAGGGCCCCTTCCCATCACAGGTTGCACTCACGCTCCCTCAGGCTGGGACCATATGGATGAACCACTGAACCTAAAGCGCACTCATCTTTGGGATGTGGAAGGAAACAGGAGTACACAGAGAAAACTCAAACAGACCTGGGGAGAACATGCCAACGTCACATAGATGGGCTTAGGCTGGGAATGGATTATTTTTTTCTCATCATTATAACAAAATGACATTGAACAAAACGACATTATTCAAAGACCTACTGTATACTAAAAATAAGGAACATCACATTTTTCTAAATTGAGTTCTGTTTGCTGGAATTAGAACTACCATTTCTACTTACCTATTATTATATAAAAGGTTAATTTATGTGGTTTTATGTAAGTCTGGCCTCCTAATTGCTGATCAGGTTGTTTATATTTTAATGCCCAAGTATGCCAATATTTCCCTCCATTCTCAGAATGTAGAAATGGTTGCTATCCTGATTGTTATCCTTAAAGTTCTTGGCCAGGTGTGGTGGCTCACACCTGTAATCCCAGCACTTTGGGAGGCTGAGGACTGCAGATTGCTTGAGTCCAGGAGTTTGAGATCAGCCTGGCAATGTAGGGAGACCCCATCTCTACAAAAAAAATACAAAAACTTAGCCTGGTGTGCGGTGGCACGTGCCTATAGTCCCATCTACTCGGGAGGCTGAGGTGGGAGGATTGCTTGAGCCCAGGAGGTCGAGGCTGCCGTGAGCTGTGATCATGCCACCGGGCTCCAGTCTGGGCAACAGAGTGAGACCCTCCCTGTCCCTAAACAAACAAACAAAAGCCCAAGTTTTTTTTTTTTTTTTTGTATAAACCAACCTTAAACATATTTGTTCATTTAAAGTCACTAGTACCTTGCTCATCAGATACGAAATTTATGGAGAGAATTTTCTTACACTTAAAAATATACAAAAAGCTGGCCAGGCGCGGTGGCTCATGCTTGTAATCCCAGCGCTTTGGGAGGCTGAGGCGGGCGGATCACGAGGTCAGGAGATAGAGACCATCTGGCTGATAGGGTGAAACCCCTATCTCTACTAAAAATACAAAAAATTAGCTGGGCTGGTGGCGGGCGCCTGTAGTTCCAGCCACTCGGGAGGCTGAGGCAGGAGAATGGCGTAAGTAAACCCGGCAGGCGGAGCTTGCAGTGAGCCGCACTCCAGCATGGGCGACAGAGCGAGACTCCGTCTCAAAAGAAAAAAAAAAAAAGTCTACAAAAAGTTTTTCATTTATTTTGAGGAAACGTCATACATGTGTCACGTATTAGGTGCTTAAAATGTACTTTAGAGTATTCAAAATGCTGCGATAGACTGAGAAGTTTGGAATAATTTGATTTAAAGTAATAGATATTGAATTTGTAAGAAGTCATCTGCTTGTGTTTATATAATTTTAAATAAAAATAAATTTATATTCACAGGGTAAACCAGACTTGAATACAACATTGCCAATCAGACAAACAGCATCAATTTTCAAACAACCGGTAACCAAAGTCACAAATCATCCTAGTAATAAAGTGAAATCAGACCCTCAACGAATGAATGAACAGCCACGTCAGGTAAGGATCTAATTCTTTCT
Source organism: Colobus angolensis palliatus (assembly GCF_000951035.1). Classification (NCBI taxonomy): domain Eukaryota; kingdom Metazoa; phylum Chordata; class Mammalia; order Primates; family Cercopithecidae; genus Colobus; species Colobus angolensis. The sequence goes on from NW_012116400.1 coordinate 531,912, forward strand.
CCAATCTTATTTTTCAGAAAAATGCTGGTATTTTTACCAGACATAATTCAAATAAATTCTGGCTAAAATGGAGTGTATTTGGAAAGAAAATTGTTTTATGTCCTAGGCTATTACATGAATGCTGGAGTATGCAAAATTTAGGTAAAATATTTTTAAGAAAATATTTAAGAAGTTAATTAAGAATGAATCTAATTCATAATATGGACTAAATTTTTATGCTTTTCGTGTGGTAATATACATCAGACTTGGTTCTCCTAATCTTAGTTTTTTAAAGATTATCTTTCCAAGGATAATATTTCATAGAAGAATGAAGCATGTAGTTTGTGTTGCTTAGTTTAAAAATATTTTCTATTATTTGGAAGCTAAGACTACTTTTTATTCTGATTTCTTATTTTGTGAAATCTGTCCCACCCCTTTTGAAAAACAGAATTAGATAAACTTTGTCAATCTGGTATATTGTCCTGTGACTTCCATTTTTGTATAAATTCAATTTATTTTTCTCTTTCTTTATTGCTTCAAGCTGTATTCCACTAGAATCTTTTCTTAGAAAAAAAGCATTACCTGAAAGGCCTCCCTGCTGCCTATTAATGCCATATAGCCCAGGGAGGGAGACTGGACAAAATGCTTAAACCTTCCACATAACCTTGCTTATTCACTCCCTAATTGTGGTCAAAAAGCCTAGGTAGTTCATGAATTTTTAGTAGCAATTGGGGTGAGGGAGTGGAGGGAGAAACATCTGTGCGTTTTTTTCTCTCCTTTCTCTGCCTCCTCCCACCTGAGTCCAGCTAAGGATTAGAAACACTGATTTACCTACGACGGTTATCTTTTGCTCTCGTATTCCCCTTTTAGATGTCTCACTCCACCTTTTCATTTGAATTTTGTTTTTCACTAGTCCTTCAAGTGTCTCATCTCCAGACTTCATAAAGGATTGGGCCAAAACTTTCAGACAGTTGCTCTAGAAGAAACTACATAAAGAAATTCAGTTCCCACATCCTCTGTAGTGTTTTTTCCTCTTCAGGTGAGCCAGGAAAACAGAAGATATTTGGAGCCACATTGGATCAGCATCTTGCTATAGATGTCTCAAGATTTGAAGTTCTAAACTTGCTTTACTGTTGGTCCCCAAGAGATTCAACAGGGGCCATGTAAGTGTATCACATCCAACATAAAAGATGCGTACCTGCATGTGCCTTTAGGCTCTTGTCACCACTTAGGTTTTCTTTGGGCCATTCAGCTTTCTGTGTGAGGCTTTTCCCTTCTGTTTTACTACCACACCCAGTGATAGTCACAAAACCACAGGAAGTAGTATATTCATTACAACAGGGAAGGAATTCTGGCATTCTGAACTTTGTCCACCTTGATAAAGCCATTCCCTGGTTGTATTCTTTCTCAGATACTATCTAAAGTCTTGAACATCTTGTCCTTTGACTTTTTGGTGATTTAAAAATCATTTCCCCACAAAGATATTTATTAATGGAAAATTTTGAAAGTATGTAATTGGGTAAAACAGATTTGCTTCAAAAATTCTGAAAGATAAAGAAGGTGGAATGTAATCTTTAATTAATAATATCATTCCACGTTGGAAATTTGAGTTCTTTATGAGATCAGATAGTATTTAATAGATTTGATCCTCATCTTTTCTTTGCCAAATCATTCTCAATATAGTCTATAAACCCAAATGTTTTATTTAAAGATCAACTGATTAGCAAATTCTGTCCATTTTAACAGTAATTTAATTATTTTCTGCACCTAAATTCAGTCACAGTTTTAAAAAACTCTGGTAATTTTTTACTGGGTGTTTATCTGGCTATAGAGATACTGGTAACTTACAGTTTTAAAGTTGAAATAACCAGACTAGTTGCTCCTTGTTCTTTGGTATGTTGAATAGTTTTAAGTTTTCCTTCTTTTATTATGGTGTATGAGATTATTCTCAAATGAAAGGTATGTGTCCAAAAACCTAAGTTCCATCTCCTCCATCTCTCCCCAAAAAGCTTATGTCATTTCAACCCAGATCTTTTGAGGGTTTAATCTTCCTTTTAGCTTGCATAGACAGGAAGTGTTTAAAATTATTTAGCAGGCCACTTCTCCAAAAGCTTTGGCTGTTTTTTACTTTATCCTTATGGTACCTGACAATTTTTGCTGGATGCTTTTGATTGTGCTAAGACATTAGTTGTCTTTCCTCTTTCTTTATCTTCAGTGTAAGAAGTGAGGTAATATTTGACCACTGTCTCACCAATAGGACTGTGCACTGGGCAGAATATGGGAAAATAGTAAAAAGACAATTTTCATGTTAATGTTTTAAAAATCATGATCTGTTATCCCAAGTTTTCCAGTTTAGCAGTTTAGATTCAGTTTGTTAGTAAAGGAAAGATGTTGGTTTTAATTCTATTTTGATATACATATGGCAGATGACTGCTAATCAGCTATTGTAATTGAGGAGATCGTTGGCAAAATATACATAGGCAAAAATGATTCTTCCAATTTTGCTACCCATTACTTAGATTCATTGAATTTGGTTGGTAATATAAATTGCCAAATATTCCAATTGGAGAGGTTATTTTTATCATAGAGTAAATGAATTAGAAAATGAGGTTTCTATTTTTGAGGTTCCCATAGATATAAATGTTTTTATTCTTTATATCACATTCTTTTAATAAGATGTTCAAGATAATGATATTGTAATTCCTTTTAAAGTGTTGAATTTTGAAGCCTATAACTAGGATTAGGCTTCTGAATATTAACTAGGCTTTACTGTGAAAAGATCTGAAATGTTTAATTTAGATGAGAAGCAATCATTAAAAATAATAATTCTGTCTTTTATGACCAACATCCTGTGCCCAGGTCATTTATATGGCAGCCTAATTTGAATTCTATAAAATGTATAAATTATGAATTTTTAATGTATTGATTCCTTGAAAATGCCTTAACTTTAAAAGTGCAAATTAGGGTATGTAAAGAAAAGTATTAAACAGAATTCAGTGATTTCTACTTATAATTAAAATTATAAGGTAGTGATGGAATTTGTAAAACCTAGTTTTAACAGGGTAGTAGCCAGCCATCTTTGTATGTAGCATCAGTGTATTTGATGATTGCTTGTCTTTTCTTTAGATTAAAAAGACCCCTGTAGTGGGGAGGAGGGAACTCTGCCAATTACCAGACTATTATCCCAAACAGTAATCACTGAAATATCCTTATTCAGTTAGATGCATAAAACACATCTCAAGATCTTTTTAGTGTAATTGAGTTGTAATTTTTGCTGGTAACAATGGCTTTCCTAGTTTACCCCCTTTATAATATGAAGAACTACCATTTCTGTTTCTTATTTCTTTGCTGCTGTCATCTTTGATACTATCTGGTCTCTTGATTCCTTCTTTTTCTCTTTTAGCATCAAACCTAAGAAGCTTCATCTTTGAACTATTACTTCTTCCTTTTAATTATTAGATTATAGAGGGATAAAAGGCTTTTGTGTTTTTGACAGTCTTTGAGTATTAATTACATTTCTTGCAGAATATTCACTTTTTTTTAGGAGTAATTGTTTAACAGTAAAGAAGCAGATTTGAATCTTTCACTTGATCTTAGATTTTTTTTTCCTTTTATTTCATTTTGCCAATTCCCCTTGCAAAGATATGAAACTTTCCTTTACCTACTTTTCTAGAAGCCAGCCTTTTCTTTTAGAAGGAATGTTTTAAAATGTATTAGAAGAAACTTTCCTGGTTGAAGATAAATTTTTTAAATGTGCCGTTTAAAGTCACTATATATGAAAAGTGTATGAAATAGTTCAACTTTCAATTGCTAAAACCCAGAGGGTTACTATTTCAGGCATTCTAGCAACATTTTCTTGTTTCTAATCTCTAACAGTTATTTCTAGTATAGTCTCATTATAATGTTCTTAATGATTGACAAACAGATAAGTTAAAGCACAGAGTCTCATGGTGGATATATTCCTTTGCTCTGGACAGAAAAATTGACTGCCTCAGCAGAGAAAATAGAGGATGTATCCTATAACACTTAAAAATATTACTCTGGGTACTGTTGAGAAGATGCCATATACAAAGTGCCAAAGGAATAGTAGAGTGGTACAAGCAAGTGCTATAGGTGTTTAAGAAAAGTGAGGTTACTGTTGCTAGGAGGCTTGAGGAAATCTTTAGAAAAGGCATGTAACATATGCTGGACATATTTTTAAAATGTAAAAAATGTTGTGTAACAATATTTTATAATGTTTCCTTGGGCTGGATTCCCAGAAATATAATTAGTGTGAATGTTTACATTTTTGATACATACCAGCAAATTGATTCCAAAGGGTTGTACCAAATTAAAAGATTATCAAGAAGTTATATACTTTCCAGTTTCAGCTTACCTTCTGTAGCAACAGTCCCCAACCTTTTTGGCACCAGGGACTGGTTTTGTGGAAGACAATTTTTCCATGGACCAGGTGAGGGGGAGGGGGATGGTTTTGGGATGAAACCATTCCACTTCAGATCATTGGGCATTAGGTTTTTATAAGGAGCATGCAACCTAGATCCTTCACATGCGCAGATCACAATAGGGTTCGTGCCCCATGAGAATTTAATGCTGCCTCTGATTGGACAGGAGGTGGAGCCCAGGCGGTAATGCTTACCTCCTGCTCCTGCTGTGCTGCCCAGCTCCTAACAGGCCACGGACCGCTACCTGTCTGTGGCCTGGGGGTTGGGGACTCCTTTCTATAGCTCTATTACTAGTTCTTTTTTTTTTTTTTTTTTTTGCAGGGGGCGGGGAGTAATTCAGTAATTTAAAAGAGTATTTTATTTTAAATTTATATTTATTTCAATAAATATAAATAAGTTAAGTAGACTGAGGCATTTGTGTTAAATTTTAAACATAAGAAACGTTTAGAGCTTTTTAAACTAGGGAGTAGCTTTTATATTACCCATCAGAACTGAACTTAAAGGTATCTCCTGGTGGCCTAAAGCTAATTCCAACACGTGTACTCTGCAGATGCACTTCCTCCTTCCTTCTCAGAGACCCCATCCAATAGAATATGTCACTTACCTTTTATCTTCAACCTGTCTCTAAACTGGCTTCTTCCCAAAGCATTTAAATGTATTCAAATCCACCCCATCTTAAAAAAATTATCCACCTCACTGCTCCCCTTTTAGCATTTGTTCTCTTTCTTTTCTTGTTAAAGTCAAACTTCTTGGCATTGTGTGTGTGTTTACTATCTGCTTTACCTCTTACTTGTATGTTTATATTTCTGAAATAATAGCTTTTGTTCTCACTGAAACTGTTCTTATCAGGATTGCTGATGTTCCTCGTTAAACTGAATGGACAAGTTGCTGTCTTTAAATTTCTTGCCCTGCTTTAACATTAAACAATATGACTACCCCTCTTTCTGAAACATTCGCTTTCATTCTTTGACTCTGCATTTTCTTGGTTTTCCTCCATACTTTTTTTTCTCAATCCCCTTCTTAGGTTCTTCTTTATCTGTCTTTTAAAATGTTGAGGTTCCCCAGGGAATTCTATGCATTCCTTTTTGTATGTAAACCCTCCATGGGTGATTTCACTCATTCCCATGGCTTCAGTTATCATCCATATGTTAATGATTCCCAAATTTATATCTTCATCCTGAGCTTCAGTCATTTAGTGTCAATTCTCCTACTAACATTGTTCACTTGGAAGTCTCACCAGCACTGTAATCTATCACTTTATCTCTGTGAACTCCTTTGTCATCTGATCAAATCTGCCTTTTATTGGATGTGCTTTATCTCAGTGAAAGGACCACTGTCCACTTGGCTGCCTAAGCTGGAAACCTGAGCATCACCCTTGACTCCTCCTATCTTTCACTCCAAGCGTCTATGTAGCCAACAAGTCCTATTGATCCTACCTCCTGAATGTTCTCTTACTCCATTCTGAGACTAGGTAATTATCATTCATTTCATCTCATCTCTCATCTCTCTGCTTTTTGTCTTTTGTTTCTTTGTTTGTTTTTGTTTTTGGGGACAGGGTCTTGCTTAGCTACCCAGGCTGGAGTGCAGCGGTGCAATCATGGCTCATTGCAGCTTCAACCTCCTGGGCTCAAGTGATGCTCCCACCTCAGCCTCCTGAGTAGCCGGGACCACAGGTGCACACCACCATGCCTGGCTAATTTTGTGTTTTTCATAGAGATGGGATTTCACTATGTTGCCCAGGGTGGTCTTGAACTCCTGGGTACAAGTACTTCTTGTCTTGTTCCCTTCTCTCTTCATATTGCAGCCACGTGTTCCTCTGGGTGATGGTCTGATAGTGTTCATAGTGTTATACTGCTGAAAACCCTTCAGTGCTTTCTGGTAGCTTTTAGGGTAAATTCAGAACTCTTTAACATGACTGCCAAGCCCTTTTGCTTACCTCTTTGGCCTCACCTTCTCTTGTTCTACACTCAAATCATATGGAACATTTTTCAGGTTTTTTGCATATGCTATTCATTCACTACCCCTGACCCTTGCATACCTTGATCAGATTTCATGCTGTTTCCTTTCCATCCTTCAGCTGGCTGTTTCTTACTCATCTCTCAAGTGACATCAAGAACACAGAAGTCACTTCTTCTGTTCAGAAAACCCCTGATTTACCAAGTTTGGATTTAGAGACCTTCCTTAGTGTTTCTTCTTTCTTCTTTTCTGATCACAAGTGTATTAGGTTATTCATTGCTTCATCCACAATTTATCTGTTATATAAGTGCCTAATATGTAAATTTGTTGAATTAGTGACTTAAATTATTCATTCATTTAAAAATTATTTATTGAGGCTTCAACTTGTACTTTTCTAAGCAGTGGGGTACTGCAGTGAACAAGACAAAGTCCCCGCTGTTGTGGAATTTTCCATCTAGTGTGAGGATAGGAAGTGAGTCAGACAAATACATGTATAGATAATGTATCATGTTGTGTTAAGTGCAATGAAAAAAACACCAGAAGAGTCAGAGAGCAAGTGGTCTTCAAAAGCAGAGAAGTATGGCGGGAATATTCTAGACAGAAGTCTGTCAATTGTATGTAGTATGAGGACTGACAGGGTTAGGAGATCATTGAAGAAACTTACAGGAAGTTAGGGCATAAGTGATAAGGGTCTGTTTTATGCTGGTCATAAAATAATTGATGGCTGAGCATGGTGGCTCGCGCCTGTAATTCCAGCACTTTGGGAGGCCGAGGCGGGTGGATCACGTGGTCAGGAGTTCAAGACCAGCCTGGCCAAGATGGTGAAACCCTGTCTCTACTAAAAATACAAAAAAAAAAAAAAAAAAAAAAAAAAAAAAAAAAAAATTAGCTGCGCATGGTGGCAGGTGCCTGTAAGCTCAGCTACTTGGAAGGCTGAGGCAGAGAATTGTTTGAACCTGGGAGGCAGAGGTTGCAGTGAGCCAAGATCGCACCGCTGCACTCCAGCCTGGCGACAGAGCAAGACTCTGTCTCAAAAAAATAAAAATAAAAAATTGACAAAATTTAATGACTTATCAGCTCTGCCTATATGAAGAATCTTAGAATAAAGTGTGAGAATGATGTCATTGACAGAAATATGGACATAATAAAGGGTAGCTCAATATTTTTTAAAAATAATAAAATATGAATTTGAGTAGTAGAAAATTTATACTCTTTTTTTTTTTCTGAGTCGGAGTCTCACTCTGTCGCCCAGGTTGGAGTGCAACAGCGCGATCTCTGACTCAATACAACCTCTGCCTCCTGGGTTCAAGCAATTCTCCTGCCTCAGCCTCCTGAGTAGCTGGGATTACAGGCACCCACCACCACGCCCGATTATTTTTGTGTTTTTAGTAGAGACAGGGTTTCACCGTATTGGCCAGGCTGGTCTCAAACTCCTGACCTCGTGATCCGCCCGCCTCGGCCTCCCAAAGTGCTGGGATTACAGGCTTGAGCCACCGCGCCCGGCCTGAAAATTTATAGTCTTAAAGTAATTGTTGCATGATGAGCTAGTAAAAGATGATGGGCTGGAGTCCAAGAGAGTCTGGAGATATGGTCAGTCTTTATGGAGGGAAGAATTGCAATGGAAACATTATATGTGAATTTTTAAAAATTAAGGAATGAGGCTAGATGCAGTATGCAGTGGCTCAACATCTGTAATCCCAGCACTTTGGGAGGCTGAGGCAGGCAGATTTCTTGAGGCCAGGAGTTTGAAACCAGCCTGGCCAACATGGTGAAAACCCATCTCTACTAAAAATGCCAGAATTAGCCGGGCATAGTGGCGCACGCCTGTAGTCGCAGCTTGGGAGGCTGAGGCATGAGAATTGCTTGAACCCAGGAGGCAGTGGTTGTAGTGAGCTGAGATCAGGGCACTGCACTCCAGAGTGAGACCCTGTCTCAAAAAAAAAAAAAAAAAAAGAAAAAGAAAAAAGAAAAAATTAAGGAATGCATAATAGGCTGTTGGTTCATAGTTACCAATAATTATCATGTATTTTTCTAGTTCATTTTAAAAATATGAAAACTGTCATGTGGAAGGATCTGTGAAATTTTTTTATTTCTCTGAGTAACATAGGAATACAGATAAAAAAATCGAATAGTGTTTTTAAAAACTACTTCTCAAAACAGTAGTTTACTACTCCAGTTAAGTCTTCTAGTCTGTGCCAGAAAGTTTTATTCTTAATTCTTATCATATCTCTTTATAATTCTCTTCATATTTCTAATTAATATACTTATTAGGCTACGTCTTTGTTAATTTTAACCATTATTTCTTTGCTTTCCCCAAGGATAGGTGACTACATAGTTCTCTTTCTCTGCCGTCATGCTCTCAACCTAGATGTATCACAATTTTAGGTAAATAGGTTAAATAATCAGAGTTTGCATTATTATGAATGAAAATTCTTCTGGGTAGGGTAAGTAATGCCCTGCCACTCCTTTCTGTCATAATTCTTTGTTGTTTTTAATCTTAATAACTCTGTTAGGTTTTCTAATATAATTACAGTTAACCTTTTCGGATTTTAAAATTTCTGCCACATGCCCATCAATAGTATTTTCTTTATGCTGCTAGGATGTAAGTCTGTGGATCAACTGGGGAGAATTAATATTTTTATAATTCCACAAATCTTATGTATTCATCCATTAAGGTTTTATAGTTTTCAGTCTAGTGATCTTATATATCTTTAATTGATTCTTAGATATTTGATGTTACTGTAAATGGTGTCATTTATGAAATTTTTATTTTCTAATTATCTTTGGCTAGTATTAGAAATAAACTGATTTTGTGTATTCACTCTGAATTCAGTTATATTTTTAAATTATTAAGTCATCTATGATTCTTTTGGACTTTACATGTGAATAAACATGTCATCTGTCAATGAGAGTTTTCTTTCTTTTTTTTTCTTTCTTTCTCTCTCTCTCTTTCTTTCTTTCTTAACAATCTTTAAACCTTTGATTTTTTGTCCTTGTTTTATTTTACTAGTTAGAACTTCCAATACAATCTTGAATAGAGTTGATAACAGATATTCCAGTTTCATTAGTGATACAAGGGATCATTTTTAATGTTTCTCCATTAAGTGTGATACTTGCTTTTTTGTAAATATTATTTGTCAGATTAAGGAAATTTGCTTCTATTTCTATTTTACTAAGACTATTTCTTATGAATGGATATTAAATTCTATCAAATTATTTTCCTTTACCTAGTTAAGTGATCAAGTAATTTTTATTATTTATTCTGTTAATAAAGTGTATCATATTGATTGGTTTATGTGATTAATTTCACTGTTTGATGTTTTGAATGTTAAACAGATCTAGAATTCCTGGAGTAAGCCCCATGTGGTTGTAATGTATTATCATTTTTATCAGTGTTTAGAGTTGTTGTTATTAGGCTTAGGATGTTTTGCATTTATATTCATGTTTGAAATTGACTTGCACTTTTCTTGTAATTTTCTTCTGAAGTTTTAGTATCAAGATTTTTCTGGCTTTGTAAAATGAGCTGGGAAGTGATCCCTCTTCTTATATTCTCTGGAAGAGTTTGCATAAAATTGGCATTTTTTAAAAACAAAAAACATTTCTTTTTGGAATAATTAATTGGGAGGTCATCTCAGCCTAATTTTTTTATGGAAAAGATTTAAATTATATATACAATTTTTTTCTTTGTTTTTGAGACAGAGTCTCACTCTGTCACTTAGGCTGTAGTGTAATGGTGCGATCACAGCTCACTGCAGCCTTGCCCTCCTGGGCTCAAGTGAGCTTCACACCTCAGCCTCTGGAGTAGCTGGGACTACAGGTACACACCACCACACCTGGCTAGTTTTTAAAAATTTTGTTGCTTTTTGTAGGGATGGGGTCTCACTATGTTGCTCAGGCTTCAATTTTTAAAATAGATACATGGAAGAATATTCATTTTTTCTTTCTAGTTTTTATCATGTGACTTTCTAGGAATTTGTGCATTTTATAATTTTCAAATTTAGTGGCATAAGGTTGTTTATATATTTCTAGTAATATTTTTAATGTTTGCAGTACCTATTATGATATTCTTCTCTCTGATCTTGGTAGTATCCAAATGAAAAGTGGAATGAGGTATTGGGGAGACCTTTCCTAACAGGTTTTGAACTCAGTCTATACACGAGCTTTTCCTCATTGAAATTCGAATCCAATTAGATCAAATTTCTTTTTATAAGAAAACATTTATTTTATAGAAGTTATTTCTTTATAATGGATTATGCCTCATCTTACTTGTCACTGTTGCCTAGAAGTAATCTTATAGTACTGTTGGGATCTTTGTTTTTTTATGCCTGTATTTGTTTGCTATTTCTTTGCACTGTCTTTTCATTTCCAGCTTTCTGAGTGTTTTTATTTTTACATCTGTCTCTTGCATAAAACATATAGTTGAGTTTTTTAATT
>NW_012116400.1:543997-561241 GCF_000951035.1 Colobus angolensis palliatus
AAAAAAAAAAAAAGGAATTAATTTACACTACTGAAATTAGTTTTAAGAAAACGTTTCTTAAGGGAATATCTTCTCATAAAGAACTAATGATAGATCCTTATCTATTAGAGATCAAAGTTCCTGCCATTGAGTGGGTTTTGAAATCAGCAATTTATTCATTCCACAACATATATTGCTGATTAACAGATGCTATATTAACAAAAAAGTCGAACATGTTCCCATCCTCATAAAACTTTGAATTTGATAAGGAAAACCAACACTGAACAAATAATTGCAGGCATACTGATGTATGACAAATATGTGAAAAGTAGCGAAGGAGCACATCTAAGTTCCTGTATGAACTTACGTATCAGTAAGAAAATGATTATAGCTTTTTCTGTGGGAGGAGCACATGAAAAATCTAGGCACCTCGAATGATGCTCTTATTCCATGGTTGGTCATCTTAGGATAATGGTACCTTTTCAGGCACTTGACAAGTATCATATACCCACAGTGTGTAAGTTAGAGAGTATTCATGGCAAAATTTAGACAAACAACTACAGCAAATGCTTACTGCACCTCTATCTTCATCAACCCTAAAATCTGCCCTTTGCTTTATTCATCTAACCTGTTTAGCCCAAATTATCTTTTGCCTTAAAAAGAGATCACATTGTAGTTTGCACAGCACATGAAAGAAGATTTTCCTTGATTTATGCAATAATTTTCTTGTTATTATCTAGCTCTTTCTTCTTGGGCTACTCTGACAAAATAAGAGGGTAGCTCATACTTGATCTTTGATGTTTACAGACCATGGTATTTAAGTTAAGTTGTTATTGCTGACCATTAACTAGACAATTCAGATACTATACGGGGTTGATCTGAAATAAAGCAGTTTATAAACTGGATGGTGAATTTCTTCTTGGCAGGAAACACCATTCATCCACATAGCCCTAACTCAGTGTCCTGTATATTTAGCTTTTTGAGAGTGACAAGAAAGTATACACTTTCTGGATTTTGCTTTAATCGACAATTATGTGACAAGAGTCTCTATTATTTGATTAGCTTTAGTAACTGCCTTATGAAAGTAAGATATTCATTAAATTGATGGAATCCTAACATTAGAAAAAAATCCTGAGCAATTTGATAAAAGATTTTTTTTCTCAAAAAACTTTCTCATATTTTATTAGTGTTTTGATAACCTGAGATAGAGCTGACAGTTATTAGGATTTCTAGTTTACTAGTGAAAATATATGCAAGGAGATTAAGTGCTTTGCCCAAGCGCATCTATTTAGTGTTTGTGCCAGGATTAAAGCATTTAGCTGCCAAACCAGCACTTTCTATCACCCTGTCCTCCCTCTACTTAGCCAAAAATTCATCCTGCAAACATCTGAGTGTGAATTTTGTGTCTAGCATCATGCTCTTGACAGCTGTAGATTGCAGATAAAACTTTAAAAATGGGGAGATTTTTAAGGTAACTTTTTGTTCTTCTGTTTTATAAAGCATTAACACTGTTGTCCTCATATACTTTAAAAATTATATCACATATCTTATGCATTTAAATTTTTTTCATTAGAAAAAAGAAAAATGCTTATAGTCTAAATCTTTGACAATTAATGTTAGACATTTTAATGTGTTGTTTAATTGTAGTAAAGAATACAGAAACATACAGAGAACTGTCATGAAAGGTCCTCAGTCCCCTGGCAGCAGGCGAATGTATCAGTGAAGTAGGACAGGGGAGGCTTGAGCTAGGAATTGGATTTGGTAATTAGGTTACTGTGACCTTGGGCAAGGTCAGTGTTCATATAAATAAAAGGGGCAGAGCCTGGGTTAGAAGGAAAAGAATGAATAGAATGTGGGGAAATAAGACACAAGGTCTCTCTGCTAGTGGAAGGGGAAGATCAAGATGGCTTGAGGGGGAAGCAGTGTGAATAAGGACATGTTTTAAGTTGTCAGTGTTCAAGTGGATTTGTCACTTAAAAGAAGGTGTCCCAGGAGAGGAAGGGAAAAATGGAAAATGTGAGAAGTTGGGCAAATTGATAGGACAAGAAGAGGAGGAGGTAGAAGATGTGATCAAGAGTGCAGGTGGCGGGATAATCTTAGAAGGGCAGCACATTCTTATTTCTCTAAAATAGGAGGAGATCTGAGGTGGAAAGGACGATGTTCATAGAGGCTCTAGACCTTCAGGCTTAGCGCCTGACTTTTCTAGTTGTTCTGAAGTTGCTCTACAGGCTTCTTGGCTTGGAGGTTAATATTCAGCTTATGGTGTCTAAAATAAACAACAAAAAAACAGGAGTTTGGATATGTAGGAGTTTTAGATGAACTTCCCTTAGTTTCATTGTTGAAATTCAGCAGATTTCTCTGGTCAGTTTATTTTTTGTTCTAACGGAGATTGTAATTTCAAAAGGGAAGATGCTTTTTAAGATAATGCATGAGGGCTAAAATAAGTTTTAGGTTTTCGTGTGGCTCAGTTTGGTGAATTTTCTCCAGTTTTCATGTAAGAATTAGCCAGGCCTACTAATAGCTACATGCTAATTTATGGAAATTAACATGTTCCAAATAAACCTGTCTGTTCTATTTTGCTACTGTACCTACATTTGAACACTTAAAGTCATTCTAAATGGAGCTGTGCCTTTCTCAGTAGTCAGTGACAGATTCGCACATGTGTGGGAAACTCGGTCCTGTGGTAAATAAGAGAACCCCTTCTAAAATCTGACATCTCTTTATACAGATACTTTCTAGTTTACAAGTTGTGATATAAAATTTCATGTTTCATTTATTTGGAACTCTACATCTTCCAACAGAAATGATATTATAAATGACTCTAGTGTTCCAGACCCACCCATAAAAGACCATTTAATCTAAAGTATATCTGAATTATTAAAAATAATTACAACCACATTTCTAGCAGCAAATACATTGACTATCAACTTTCTGAGGTATGAAATGTTTCTCCCACTCGTGCTTTATCTTACTCTCCAGAATGAGTGGGTTCTCCACCACTCCTAATTGGCAGTGAAAAAAAAGAGGCACCCACCTCCAAGCCATTTAGATAGGTTCTTCTAAGGCTCATGAATGAGGGGAGCTGGGAGACACACTACTGAGAACTGAGAGAGGAGCTTGCAGTGATGGTGCATGCTGGCGGGGGCCCTTCTTTCTGTTTCTGCTGTGAGATCTGGGCGCCTGCCTTTATAAACCTCCTATTTCCCTATCCTTTTTCTCTTTCTCTGGACCAGTGGTTCTCAACTACACATGATTTTGTTTCCCCCATTTCCTCTTACTGCCCCACTGCCCACCTACCTGGGTACATTTGGTAATGTCCAGAGATATTTTTTGGTTGTCACAACTGGAGTAGTTCTTCTGACATCTTGTGGGTGTATAAACCAACCAAGCTGATAGTCATTTACCCCCAAACGTCAAGAATGCCAAGGCTAAGAAATTCTGCTCCAGACAGTTAATGCTACTGGTTAGGGTTGTTTTTGCCTTTTTTGATTCATTGCAGCTTAGAAATACAGTCTGTGTTCCCTGATTCTTTCCCACCTTCTATTCTTGAAACAAGCTCACAGCTCTTTTGAGGTTTATCTGAGAGCTTTAGTATCATCACAACATGGAACTAGATGGACCAAAAATAACAAGATTACAGTTTTAGGAAATCTTAATTAAAAGCTATCCATGCTCTCCACTGGACTTTAAATAGAGCAAAATTCTCATCCTTCTCTAGGCTTCAGTCCTTTCCTCCCCGTGATGATGGTTTCCTCATTCCCTGGTCTTCCAACCTTCCTTATTAATACTGCTCCACCATGGAGAGCCTTAGCAGTGATCCTGTTTCTCCCGATGAGAAACTACAGGGATGAAAAATCCTTGCGTTATTTTAATGAGTAGTTAAGGAAAGGTTCCTTTGTATTGCATAGATCTGGCCAGAACTGTTTTCTGTTGTTCTCCTTCTTTTAAGAAAGTTTCAGGAAGAGATTACATCCCAGCCTTTCCTTAAGTACTGCTGCACAGCACAGGGACCTCCTTTCTCTACTCTTCTCTCCTTCTGTCTACTGCTGCTGCATACTTGCCACCAGTGCCAGCTTCATGGACATGTGACCTGTGCAGTTACACAGGGCCTTGTGCTTAAAAGAGCCCCTCACTTAGAAGGAAGGGCCTATGCCTGGTTTAATGCTCTGCTGCTATACCCTTGAAATTCTTAATTTTTTTAAACAAGAGGCCGCACATTTTTAATTTGTTCTGGGCCCAGTAAATTATATAGCCAGTACTGCTTACCAAAGTACTCCCAACCAACCTTAGGTCCAGGTGAGAGGCAGTCTGGCTTGGAGGAGAGAGAGGAGAATTTAAAAATATTTGTAGTAGCAAGAAATCCCCAACTGAAAGCGAAGGAAGGGAAGGGAAGATTCATATTCATTTGCTCAGTCTCTTCATTTGCTAATACTTACCTTTCAGAATTGATTATTTTTGCTTTGTTTATACTTACTAATTTTAATAAAATGACCAGCTACTTATTAAGTGCTATTGTATGATCAGCAATGTGCTACAAGCCACAGGGGAAACGAAATAGTAAAATGATAGTTGCTGTGTACTGGGCATATTCAAGTGTTTATAACACTTCCTCATTTTGTTCCCATAACCTGTTGAGATTGCTTATATTGTCCCATTCCATAGAGTATGAAACTGATATTTAGAGAGGTCAGTTGTCCAATTTATAAAGCTCATGAAAAAGCAAGTTTGAACATTGGTTGTTCAGATTCTAAAACCCAATCCCATTCACTCTGCTAATAAGTTAGATATTCCTGTCCTCAAGGTTGACTGTCAAGTTGAGGTCGTGAGTATACATGGAAAATCAGTTTCGTTTTGTCTAGTGAATTACTTTTTTTAACACAACAGAGACACATCAGTATTTTTCAAATTGGATATAATGATTTATGAAAATAGTGCTAGAGTATATGATGTAGATGCTTTTCAGTGTGGTCAGGAGAAGTAACTATTATAATTAATCCGAAACAGTATTCTTACAGAAAAAATTCAAAAGCCTTCAGTTATATATGCAAATCGCTCCATCTCTTTTTCCATTTTTTGAAATACTTGCGCCCATATCATTGTAAGTGTTGCTTAGCTGAAAGTGCCTTCTTGGAGTAGGGTCTCTTTAATTTCTATTCACCAAATAAAAATTTTATGTTCTATGTGATTGATATTTGCAATTGTGGTCTAAGAAAGCTAATTTGCAGAGAATATATGTTACACCAATTCTTTATTTTTTACCATGTGAGCTACTTCTCATGACAATTTGATATCCCCATAAAAGTCTATGCTGGTCTTAGCCTCAATATATTATCAGCCTGTCTTCTTATTTCTGCATAAGAAAGAGGCAGGCATCAGGCGTAGATCACCTACAATTGACGAGTATCTATTACTTAGGAGTTAAATGGATTAAGAGTAATTTGATAGTTCTCTTAAAATTTACTGATCTATTACTATTAGCCTTTGATGGCAGCAGAAGTGTCTGAGGCTTGTACTATATAACCTAACAGGAGCCAAACATGTAAATGCTCTTTCAGAGCTTTTGTTAAGAGAAGGACTGTTTAATCACACTGACCTGAGTTTTAATTCCAGCTGCACCACTGATTAATTGTGTAAGTTATTTAAGTTCCCCACACTTCCATTTCTTTATCTGTAAATGGGAGTAATATCTTCTCCAAAATGCTGCAGGAAAGTTTAACTGAATTCCTGTACATAAAGCACTTAGCACAGTGCCAGGCCTATGGAAAGATGTTAATGGCTAAGTCATAGTTTTCCTCCTCTTCCTCCCCCTATTTCATCAAGACAGTGTGACTGGGCATAGTTTCACTGGGTAAAACAGAACATTGGGTAAGCCCTTTCTTGATTTATACCTAAACAATTAGCTCTACTTTTAAATAAACTTCAACGTATCTCCTCCTGCAATGAAATAATTGGAAGGCAAATGTCTTCCTCTTGTTGTCTGCAAGGAAGAGGATAGAATAATATTTTTAAAAATCTTTCAGCATAATTAAGAATAAAAGTTAGAGATCTTGGTGGTCACTACACCCCCACTACATGCACACTACCATTTTTTTTTTTTTTTTTTTGAGACGGAGTTTTGCTCTGTCACCCAGGCTGGAGTGCGATGGTGCGATTTCGGCTCACTGCAACCTCCACCTCCCGGGTTCAGGCAGTTCTGCCTCAGCCTCGTGAGTAGCTGGGGTTGCAAGCATGTGCCACCATGCCCAGCTAATTTTGTATTTTCAGTAGAAACAGGGTTTCACCTGTTGGACAAGGTGGTCTGGAACTCCTGACCTCAGATGATCTGCCCACCTTGGCCTCCTGAAGTGCTGGGATTAGAGGCGTGAGCCACCGCACCCAGCTACTACCATTCTTTCAACACAAACCAAGCCAGTCTTTCTCATACCTAGAACCTGCATCAGAATCACCTAAGGTATTTGCAAAAAATAAAAAATAAAACTAGCTCTCTAATCCCAGACCTACTGAATAGAATCTCTGGGGCTGAGGCCTTGGAATATATTTTTAAAATAAGCCACCTTGGTTATTGTTCTTTATAAGATCTTTAGAAACACTGACCTGCACTCTCTTACCTCCTTGCCCATACGATTCTTGGGTTAGAATAGTCTTTTCTCTTCTACATGCCTATAGAATTCTTACACAATTTTCAAGGGTTACCTCTTCCTAGAAGCCTTTCCAGATCTTCCCAAATTGAAGTTAGAGACGTATCTTCATTATTGCGGTCAGCCTTGTAGAGTTTTGCATGTTTTCTACCAAACAGCTCCTGGAGGGCAGTGGTTGCTGATTATCCTACCAAGCATCCCCAGTGCCAGAAAAACACGTTACATATCATGGGCATTCAAAGAGTATTTGTTGAATGTTGTTGATCCTCAAATTCCTTTTTCCTAGTAAGCCATCTCTTTTGTTCTTCAGTAAAGAGTAGAAATCTCTTCAGAGTAATATTAATAAACTCGGGGTGATGAAGGTAAATAATAGCATTATCAGCCTCAGTTCCCAGAGCATCAGAATAGGGATCAGTGTCTGTGAATGGTGGCGAGGAGTTGTTTGTGATCCCTGTTTCTTTCTCATCCTCTTTGTATATTCTTCATAAGGCAAATTGAACAAATCCCTCAAAGTCCAAGTTGAATACATAACAATTACGAAAAGGAAATGCTATCGTGGGTTCATTTTACTTTCAGTAAACAGATTTGATCATTGACCTCACTAAAGAAGCAGTTTTTGTAATACACCTTCATGTTTGTTCTTTGGGCCACTAAGTGGAGTAAAGTCCATGTAGCTGTGCTTCCGTTGATGTCCTTCCTAGGAGAACTGTGCGGAGAAAATGTGTAGAGATGAACTACAGTGACTACTAAGATGGTTTCTCCAAAGATGCTCTGCACTGTCACTTAAATTTTAGGCACTTTTGTGGTTTTGAGTGACTTTTAATTCCATCCTATGTTTCTCTCTCCATCAGCTGGTTTCCTGGATAGGGCACTGCCCAGACGGTTGGTGTTATAAGGTGATAGGCATGTGGAGCTAGCCAATGTTCTAATATACTGGAAAGTGACAAAGAGAACAAGGTATTAGATGCACTCAGAGCATCTGGTTATTGAGGATTAGAGGGAGATGTAATAACTGAGGGTGATAGCACATTTTGGGAGTTTCTCCAAATGTTAAATCACTGTTCCTTATACATATTCTATATATTGATCATTTGGCTTCACACCAGGCAGCAAGATTAAGCTGAGAAAACCACTGAATTTGGCAGGGGAAATCAGATTTTCAGTGAGTAGGTTAGGATTTATGACAGCAGTAGTGCTTATGGAGTGTAGTGCAAGAGACTAGGTAGCCATCATAGAGGGAGAGTCCTTACATATGTTTTGAATATTTTGAGTATTAGCCATCTTTTGAATATTAAAGTCTTTGGACTTCTAATGTTTGAGAAAGCGGGGAGACTTCCAAGTGAACAGAATCTCCAAGGAAACACCTACTCACCTAAGTGAGTAGATCAGGAAATTTTAAACTTAGGCAAAGGAAGACCTTTTCCTCCCCTGCTGCCTCTGAAGCACTGAGGGCTGTAGTGGCCAAAGATAATGAGAAAAGATCTTGGAATTTGGTGAGAGGAGCTGACTGTTAGAGTAGGTTTAGTGCAAGTTGGCTAGAAAGGGGGTGGGCTAATAAAGTTGCAGTAGGCTTGGGAAAGGGCAATAGCGCACATTGGGCCATTCCTTGAGGAACAGGCTTAGAAAGAAAAGAAAATGGTCATTATATAAGCTGGATAAAGTCTCCACGTATTAACAACCAGAAAGTACAGTCCTAGCATCCCAAAGAAGTTGCTTGTGCTGAGCCTTTGCTGTCAGACTCCCCTCCATGCTAATCTCTGGCAACCTTCCCTATAGGTTTTCCTTTTCAGGGTATCATAGGAGTGAAATCACACAGAGTGGGAAAGACTGGCTTCTTTCACTTAGCATAATGCCTACTGTATGTACATTTAAAATGCATTTTAAAATGCAAATAATCCTTGCCCGCATCCCCTGCCCAAACAAATAAAACAGGGATCTGAGAAGATGGATGTACAGAAAAGTTGAGTTAGGAACATACTGAGATGTAAACAGATGTTTACCTCCTAAGGACCGTTTCAGTTTTCAGTGAATTTAGGTGAGCTTGTTAGCTTTGAGTGAGTGTTGGAAAGGTTGGAGATGAAGTGACCTTGACCATTTAAGTGTTTTCTTAAACTAGCCTCCTCTCCTTCTCTGACCTTTCTCACTCCCCCTTTCTCCCCTGAGTTGGGGATGGGGGAAGATACACACACACACAAATACGCATATATATATCTCCATTTTCATGGCATAACAATTTTGTTATTTTTGCTCCTGAACTCTGGAAATGGTGCTTTTACTATCGAAAGAGCATATGCAAAATCTTAGTTTCTTATGTCCTCTCTTATAAAGAGAGCATCCACACATATCAGATTCTAACTTCAGCTGTAGTTGAGGGCTATCAGATGACATGTGGTGGTTACCGGGATGTTATACAAGCTAGAGCCATATACTTGTATTTCAGTCCAGGATTTATTTTTACTAAATTTTTCTTTTTAAATTTTTGTATTGTTTTCCTTGTTACTGATAGAAGTTTAAAAGTTAAGAATTTAAAAAGATAGAATAAAACAAATTATTTTTTAGTATCTGGAATTGGAACTTTTAGATGTAAAATATAAACAATGTATCTGTTCATAATTCCCATGCTTTTATTTGGTAGTGTTGATTTATTTTTACAAATCAGTGACTATGAGATTAGTAAGTGCTTTTATTAAATTGTGTATATATATATATACACACACACATAATATTTAATTCTAAAAGCACTTACTAATCTTATCCTCACTAATTCTCCTGGATACTTTTTCATTAGAAATGTAACTGGGTTTTGTTTTCCTTTTTTTTTTTTCTATAGCTGTGATATTCAAAACACAGATGATATTATTCCACCAAAGAGCAAATAGAAAGCAGGCAGGTTTTCTTGGAACATTTATTGTGTTCATCAATTATTACCTTCACCTTACTACTTTTCATTCATGGTGATTAATATATTTATATCCTCGAATTGTTGACTTGTTTATATTGACAACATATTCTACTGATAATGTGATTAGCAGAGAGATGTAAGATGTTACTATATACCAAAGGCCTTCCTTGGTGCTAGTGTTGTGCTTATTACAAATTCAGCATATTGCTCTTCTAACATAAATAGAATTACACTACTGTATCTTCTCATTTATCTGGAGGACAATTATCTGATACTTCACATATATCCAAAAGTCAGAATGTAAGCCCCAAAAGCCCTCAGAGTGGCCACAGTTTGCTGAAAGCAAATGTGATAAATCTTGTGCCCAGTTTATAATGGATACTTTATACATATTGCCTTATTTAACTCCCACAGTAATCTTTTGTGATAGCTATTGTTGCCACATTTATAGAAGAGGAAATAAATTGAAGATTCTGAAGAGGTTATAAACCTTGTCCAAAGTTGTCTATCTAGAGAGTATCGCAGCTGAGATTTCAGCATGGGTTTAGACCTTGTCCAAGGTCGTCTATCTAGAGACAGTGTTGCTGCTGAGATTTCAGTATGGGTTTGTGTGTCCCCCAGATCCTCACTCTAA
Source organism: Colobus angolensis palliatus (assembly GCF_000951035.1). NCBI lineage: Eukaryota > Metazoa > Chordata > Mammalia > Primates > Cercopithecidae > Colobus > Colobus angolensis. The sequence continues at coordinate 554,151 of NW_012116400.1, forward strand.
GTCCAGTTGCTCCCATTTTCAGTCATTCTCATAAATATTTTTTCAGTACCAACTATGTGACAGGCCCTGGTATCCAGGATTAAAGACAATCATACAGAGTCCTATAGAATCCTTTATCTGTTTTTTTTTTTGGCTGCAGTAAATATGAAACAGACTAGAAAAGAAAGGAGGCATGAGGACAGTGACATTGTCTCTGTTACTGACTGTCACATCTGCAGGGTGAGCACAGTACCTAGCAGGAGCTCAATAAATATATGTTGAATGGGTGAGTGATATTAGTGAAAAGTAATAACTAGGAGAGAGAATCAAACATGAAAAGGATATAAAATAAAAACCATGATTGTCTTGGACCATTTAGTGTTTGAATAAGCAAAAAGCTCCATAGCCCCTAGGGCATGAAGAGCCTCTCAGTGTACTCACTGATGCCCATAATGATGACCTGGGGCCACTAAGTGACCATGGTGATCCAGGCCCTGTGCAGCAGGGAGTCACTCATGAATATGACATCCAGTTTAAAAATAAAGGAGGCATCTAAAACATTTTAGAAAATGTTTCATTAAAAATGGTCTTTTCTCCCTTAAAGTGTGCTAAAGAGCTAAACTTCATTGTCTTGGAGAAATCCTATATTGGAGTAGCTCTTTCTCTAATAATATTGGATAAAGGGGGATAACACATCATATAATTTGTTTTCTTTTCCCTAATAAGTCGTAGCATTAAAATTTCATGCCAGATGAATCTTTAAAAAATTCAAATTCTTTTCTTTGGAAGATACACTATAAGAAACTATACATAGTATACAGCATATAACCATCTATAGTACTGTAACAAGTGAATAGGTCACATAAAACAACCTTTTTTGAGCAATGTCATCTGAGAGGATTATGATGTGTTGAAATAATTCACGTTTGGAATATCATTTAGCTTTTTATAAGGAAAAATGAGGAAATTATAGGAAACTATTGAAATGATTTAAATTTCATTATTCAACAGCATCGATGCGCTACTTTCTTGTTTCAAGAATGTATCTATTAACAGTGATATTTTGCCTTACAGCTTTTCTGGGAGAAGAGGCTACAAGGACTTAGTGCATCAGATGTAACAGAACAAATTATAAAAACCATGGAACTACCCAAAGGTCTTCAAGGTATTATCTAAGTTCAGTTGAGCAGACATTTATTAAGTACCTACTGCATGCCAGGCACTCTGTTAGATGCTGTGGATTCAGCAATGACTGACAGGAGGTCTTTGCCTTGGGAGGTCATATGCCTTGCTGGATGATGTACCTCTTGTGTTTTAGTAAAGCCAGGCAGAAGCTACATGAAAAACTTGTATGTAGACAGATGCTGCCATGTAGTATATTATCTTAGATTTTTTTCTGTGTAAAAATTTTGGTTTTAGGTTAGGTTCATCACAGAAGCTAACCCATGTGCTACTTTTAGCACTGGATGCAGAGGAGTAACAGAATTTCTCAAGCTTCCTGCTTATAGCAGCATCTGGCCCTACCACCTGCTCTTTCTCTCATCCTCTTACCACAAGAACAACTAACAGCTCTCCTTCTGCCCCTCCCTCCACAAACTGGTGCTCTAAGTAGCAGTGGGAACAGATGCAGTTTGGTCCAGCAACAGCAACCAGTGGGATCTGGGGTGGAAAATTCAGATGCTGATCTACCTTTCATGTTATATGAGAACTGCAAGTTCTAGAGAAGAGTTATTTTTCAAGTATTAAAAATTTGGCTTCTAAAGCTTGATGTATTGTGAATTGCTCAAAAATCCTCATAATTCATGGTTAGATTGTTGCCTTATCTCTTTATGTTCTTGGAATGTTGGCCTTAACTAGTTAAACAGGTTTAGGACTTTAACCATTGCATTTACATGTGACATGGTGCCAGTATCTTACAAGTAATCAAAGTGTGCAGTTACTAATTCTCTGATTTTGGCTGTTTTGTTAGGTTTATGAAAAAAGCTGTTAAAGCCACAGGTACAGCTTGCTTGCATTGGCTTTTTCTTTGAATCCCGAGACAAAGAAGATAATTGTTGAGATATTTCTGGAAATTAATGTTAAAAGCTACAAGGAGAAACTATACCAGTACTCTAGGAATACATTAAAAGGGATACTTGAGTATAGTCGCTTCACCAAGTCTCACCTCATTAAAATAATTAACATTGCTTGGGGAAATATAGCCAACTTTTTAAAAGTTTAGTACCTTGGAAAATGTGTTTTAAAGTTCTGGTAAAGTATTATTAAAATGCTCAGCTATAAGCTTATAGCAAGCATGAGGATTTGCTTTTTAAAGTAAGAAAAAATGCTCAGCTATTTTGTTACTATTTCTTTAGTGTGAATTATTTAGTGTATCATACCTATTGAGTAGATATATTATCTTTTGCTGCTTTGTTTTATATCAGTTTTACATATATGATCTCAAATATATATAAAAATATCAGTTGTTTTAGGTCACATAAAGTTTGCTCAGCACATTGAGACATTTCCTTTAACTAGTACTTATTTCTCATTGCAGGAGTTGGTCCAGGTAGCAATGATGAGACCCTTTTATCTGCTGTTGCCAGTGCTTTGCACACAAGCTCTGCGCCAATCACAGGGCAAGTCTCCGCTGCTGTGGAAAAGAACCCCGCTGTTTGGCTTAACACATCTCAACCCCTCTGCAAAGCTTTTATCGTCACAGATGAAGACATCAGGTAATGCAGTTTAACATGACTTCATAAACTTGGGTTTTTACATTTGGGTAAATTTTATGCTGTTCATTAGGTTCAGTGGCATAGCTAGTAAGTGATATATCACCTAGAAAGTTATACTTTTTTTTTTTTTTTACAGAGTTTTACAGAAACTGATGGAAGGTGAAAAAAGACCATTATAACAAATACATGCTTGAAAGGGGTGTAAATGTATCATCATGGTCATGTCCAAAGGACAGGCACCAGATCAGTTATATTCCCTAAGCATCATTTTTACTGTGTCTTTTGCAATTTGGGATTCTGACTTTCTATTCTAAAGAACCTCTTTCTGACAGACACAGTGGCTCATGCCTATAATCCCAGCACTTTGGGAGGCTGAGGTGGGAGGATTACTTGAGCCCAGGAGTTTGAGACCAGCCTGGGCAACATAGTGAGACCCCATCCCCACAAAAAATTTTAAAAAATTAGCCAGGTGTGGTAGTATGTAACTGTAGTCCCAGCTACTTGGGAGACTGAGGTGGGAGGACTGCTTGAGCTTGGGAGGTCGAGGCTCCAGTGAGCTGTGGTCACATCCCTGCACTCCAGCTGTGGCGACAGAGCTAGATCCTGTCTTAGAAAAATAAAAATAAATATAAAGAACCCCTTTCACTCAGTCATGCCTTTTCTGATTGCTTCCTTCATTGGTTTGTCTGGAAACCAATCTCTCTTTAAATCAGATGATAGTGATGCTGCTCTTAAACTTACTTGTGACACAGTAGAGCAAGAAGAGAAGCAAATAAGAAAGAAGAAACCACAGGTAAAGCAATAAAACAGAGTCAGGAATGAGGCAAGATGCAAACTATCTACTGACATCTTTCACTCTTTCTAAGGCTGACTCACAAGTTAGGGTTTCAGCAGCAAATGGTAAAAGGAAAACATCCAACTCAGATTGGTAGAACCCAGAAAATAGAAGCAAACCATTGCACAGGAAAAGCAAAACTACTCCAGTTAGTAAGACCACAGAGCAATTCTTATATGGGTTTTATGACCTCAATATCATTACTTTATAGTGATACTTTATAGTGATACTATATAGTATATTGCATTTTCTTTAAAAATATGGCCTTGTGTATACTTCACTATTTCTGTCCCCTGAATGTAAATCAGTTTAATTAGAGTATTGTTCCTAGACAAAACCAGCAGATAGCACTTTCAAATCATGTAATTTTAAAATGTTTTATATTTGTTATTTTGTTTGTTTGTTTTTTGAGATGGAGTTTTGCTCTGTTGCCCAGGCTGGAGTGTAGTGGCACAATCTTGGCTCACTGCAACCTCTGCCTCCCGGGTTCAAGCAATTCTCCTGCCTCAGCCGCCCGAGTAGCTGGGATTACAGGCAAGCACCACCATGCCCAGCTAATTTTTTTATTTTTAGTGGAGACAGGGTTTCACCATATTGGCCAGGCTGGTTTTGAACTCCTGATGTCATGATCTGTCTGCCTCGGCCTCCCAGAGTGCTGGGATTACAGGTATTACAGGTGTGAGCCACCACGCCCAGCCTATATTTGTATTTTTTAAAAAAATCCATACAAAGTTGACATGAAAATGTTTTTAAATGGGTAAGTCTATCTAGGTTTATAATACGAAAGCCCTTCTTGCGTCTTAAAGTAATTATTTTGCAAAGATAAAAAGTGGTACACAGTTGTATTCATATACCTTGATTGCATACGAATATGAATAAAGTTTCTTTTTTTTTTGAGACGAAGTCTCGCTCTGTCGCCCAGGCTGGAGTGCAGTGGCGCGATCTCGGCTCACTGCAAGCTCCGCCTCCCGGGTTCATACCATTCTCCTGCCTCAGCCTCCTGACTAGCTGGGACTACAGGCGCCCACCACCGCGCCCAGCTAATTTTTTGTATTTTTAGTAGATACGGGGTTTCACCGTGGTCTCGATCTCCTGACCTTGTGATCCGCTCGCCTCGGCCTCCCAAAGTGCTGGGATTACAGGCGTGAGCCACTGTGCCCAGCCATAAAGTTTCTTAAAAACTTTATTTTTTAAGAAAACAAAATGTAAAAAATCAATGAAAGGAATCAACTTGCTCATTGGATTGTTCTTACCCTTGAGGAAGAAAATTACTCCAGAGTCAAGTTCTTTTCCATCTTGAATGAATACTGAATCAGCAGGGATTCCGCCAGGTCTTTATGTGTGTTGATGGAGGTTCTCTGAGTTATATCACAGGAATGTTGATGGCTTCAACACCAGATCTTTTGATAGTTGAGGAAACTATCTCAAAGCCAATTCTGGATGATTTCCTTTTTGGGTAAATTTGTGTAACAAATTGCTCATTTGATTTAATTGTCATGACAGAAATTAGGAAGCAAATACTCCTTGTTGAATTAGTACATGTTCAAAATAAATTACTGCAAATGGAACTGTTACTCTTTATCTAATTGTGTATCCAATAGTCTGTCTACATTAAACCTCCAGCTGAAGGTTTAATGTAGATATAGCTCAAGTATTTTTAGCATATTTGATACTATTTGCCCTGATGGGTAGTTTTGTTTTTTCATACTTTGTAACAAATTCTCACAAACTTTGCAGCTTAAAACAACACCCATTTATTAGCTCGAAGTTCTTTGAGGTCAGAAGTCTGGGCCTGGTGTGACTGGGTTCTGTGTTTGGGTCTTACACGTGTCACTGGACTGTGTTCCCTTCTGAAGCTTGGGGTTCTCTTTCAAGCTCATATGATGGTTGCAGAATTCATGCCTTGTGTTTTAGGGCTGAGGCCCCTGTTCTCTTGTTGGCTATGGGATGGTGGCTGTCTTAGCTCCCAGAAGCTGCCTGTAGTTCCTTGTCTTGTGGCTCCTCCATGTGCGCCTTTATGCTCCTGTCAGGAAGATCCCAGCTCCACTAAGGGGTCCTATTAGGTCAGGCCCACTACAGTAATCCCTCTTGATTGACTCAAAATCAGTTGATTGGTAACCTAATCATGGAGAGATATACCATCATATTCACTAGTTCTGCTCACCCTTAAGGAGAGAGAATTATATAAAGAGTGCACATAGAGGTGGTTTTGGGGAAGGGGGACTGTTGGGGACATCTTACAATTCTGCCTACAGCAATGGGCAAATGATTAAATTTCAGCTTTCACAAATATGGAAAGTAATGCTCAAGATAGAAGAAAATCAATGGGAAATGTTAGAGTTTAAGATAAAATTCTCCATCCAAATTACTGCAGATGGTGCCATTTGCTCCATTTTCCCCATCTTCCTAATGAGGTTACTCTAGGACAGCTGTGGAGATTCTTGGACTCTTATCAGTGAAAGACTGCCAGTGAAACTAATACGTCATTTGTCATAAACTTTGAGTCACTGACCCAGAGGTGAGACTAACTGTATAAGAAATAAACAAATATGTTCTGCTTGACCCTGTCCCATGGCATGAAAATCTGTCGAACTCTAGTTTCTTTTAATATGACAGAGGCTATAGAGCTAAGACTGACCCAGTGACAGCTTCCCTCTTTGAAAATTCATTTAATAAGTGGAAGTCCTCTTAACTCTTTGTGGTGTTTTGGAGTTTCATAAAGATATCCAAAGTTTTTGTGGGAAGCAGTACATATATGTCACTTTCACTATCTTGGACATAGTGTTATTTGGTCAAAGGGGTGTGATCTTGAGTAGACTGAATATGACTTGGCAGCTGGTTGAGCCCCTGTGGAGTGAATGCTCAGGGACCCTTAGTGCAATCTTCTATAGCATTGCTCCTCTACCCCTCTGCTGTCCCAGGTTTGGGAATTGCTGAAATCTGTCTTCCTCAATTATTGGTAGAGAAAATTACTTTTTTTTTCAGTAGAACCCTTAGTATATTCCTTGTTGCATCTTCATTTCCCTCTCTGCATCTTTTCTTATCTCCTTTCTTCTGGTCTCAGGAGGTTTGCCCCGTTTTCTGTTCTGCTGACCCTCCCTCCTCTGCTATTGCCTTCTGTTCTTGTTCCCACTGGAAACTTTAACTACCAGTCTTCTCTCCTTCTCTCTTCTCTTGTCTTTCTTCGACCTTTGCCTCTCTACTTGGTTCTGGATGTCAATTTATATTTACCGAGCTTTGCTTGCTAGACCCGTATTAGGAATTTGTCTCTTACCCTCTGGGGGCTCTACTTTCATTTTTTTTTTTTTTTTTTTAACTTTTTGAAGATAAAGTGTATACTGGTAGCCTTTCTTCCTGTGCTTTGTTCTTCATCTAGTGGTTCAGAGCCTTTTTAATGACTTGGAGTTATTAACCCTCACTTTTGAGGTTCCTTTGTAATCACTGAGACACAGAGAAACTCATGGCATGTTCTTTTTTTTTTTATTATACTTTAAGTTCTAGGGTACATGTGCATAATGTGCAGGTTTGTTACATATGTATACTTGTGCCATGTTGGTGTGCTG
>NW_012116400.1:567126-619293 GCF_000951035.1 Colobus angolensis palliatus
CTGATTAGGAAAAGGGATTCCCTTCCCCCTTGCGCTTCCCAGGTGAGGCGATGCCTCGCCCTGCTTCAGCTCTCGCTGGTCGGGCTGCAACAGCTGACCAGCACCGATTGTCCGGCACTCGCTAGTGAGATGACCCCAGTACCTCAGTTGAAAATGCAGAAATCACCGGTCTTCTGTGTCCTTCGCACTGGGAGTTGGAGACTGGAGCTGTTCCTATTCAGCCATCTTGCTCCGCCCCTCATGGCATGTTCTTAAGCAACTCACTTTCTCAGTGGAAGAGAGACTTTCCCGTGTCTGTCCTTGGTGTGCAGAATCATGTGGTCTTGGCTCCTTCATGCTGACCTGTTGCCTGCAGACCTGGGAACCCAGGAGAAAGCTCTCTCCTAACTAACCTAGCCACGGAATGGCAATCAAATCCCAGCTTATCATGTCTCTGCTTTCTCCATCTTTCTCAGTGCTTCCATGAACAAGTCACTTTTCTTTCGTTATTTATGTTCCCTCCATCTTTTATTCCTGCTTCTAAGTTATTTCTAATTGTCCTTATAGGAATAAACCCACATTTTGACACAGTCGACATTTTCAAAGTTGAAGAAAAGGTCACTGACGTCAATCTGCTCTTTCTAGAATTTCATGTGTGATGAGGGATAACTGTCTGTGTGAACATTCCTCTTTTTGGCAGGGCTCATTGGTGAGATTTGATTTGTGTTTAGAAGCAACCTCTGCAAAATCTGAAAAGGAACTCTATTCTTCTTAGAAATGTAATGATTTTGAAGTAAGGATGAACTTCTGTAGCAGCTTCATATTGTCATTACTTGCCAAATTATCAGTGCCTTTTTATTCTGTTTTTAAAAAGGAAACAGGAAGAGCGAGTACAGCAAGTACGCAAGAAATTGGAAGAAGCACTGATGGCAGACATCTTGTCGCGAGCTGCTGATACAGAAGAGATGGATATTGAAATGGACAGTGGAGATGAAGCCTAAGAATATGATCAGGTAAACTGACACCAGAGAGAGTGACTTGGAACTTAAGATGTTGTGTTTTCTTGGCCAGGCACAATGGCTTCTGCCTGTAATCCCAGCACTTTGGGTGGCTGAGGCGGATGATCAGTTGAGCTCAGTAGTTCAAGACCAGCTTGAGCAACATGGCAAAACCCCATCTCTACCAAAAATACAAAAAATTAACTGGGTGTGGTGTTGTATGCGTGTGGTCCCAGCTGCTCAGGAGGCTGAGGTGGGAGGATCACTTGAGCCTGGGAGGCAGAAGTTGCAGTGAGCCAAAATTGTGCCACTGTTCTCCAACCTGGGTGACAGAGTGAAACTCCATCTCAGGAAAAAAAAAAATGGTGTTATTATATTTTCTTGTTATTTTCCCTTTAGCTTCCTCCACAGTGAATGAAAAAGCTACTCCTCTGCTCGGGTTATGCATGTGCTGTTGTTTGGTTCTTCTCTCTGGACTGAAGGACCATATAAGTTATTGCATCCTTTTGTTCCCATTCTGGGAGGACATTTACACCCCTGCAGTCATTTGCAAGGGATCTAGTCTCCTTTATTAAAACCAGGTGGAAAACCTCTAAGGTGTCACTAGAGAAGAGCAGCAGCAGAAGAAAAGGACTTTGTCAGGTAGGGAGGAACGGCCCCAGGAGAGGAAGGTGACTGTCATCTCCATCACAGTAGCCTCTGGGGCATATTGCTTCTCTTTAAAGTTATGGTGGCAAAGTAGCAAAATCTCTTTGTTTTTCTTAGGTTCTCCCTAGCACAGATTTGATGTGGGGAGAACAAGAAGGACACTGAAAAGCATAATAAATACTTTACCTTAAAAAATACACAATTTTAGGCTGGTTTTGGTGACTCATGCCTGTAATCTCAGCACTTTGTGATGCCAAGGCAGGCAGATCACTTGAGGTCAGGAGTTTGGGACCAGCCTGGCCAAAATGGTGAAACCTTGTCTCTACTAAAAATATAAAAATTAGCTGGGCGTGGTAGAATAGCTGGAATTTTGTAATTGTAGCTACTGGAGAGGCTGAGACACGAGAATTGCTTGAACCCGGGAGGCAGAGGTTGCAGTGAGCCGAGATTGTGCCACTACATTCCAGCCTGGGTGATGGAGTAAGACTCTGACTCAAAAAACAACAACAAAAATGCACATTTTGATCTTACCTCAAACTCACATTCCAGGCTCATTGCTCTGTGCCGTGGGCATACCTTGTCTTCAGAGGAGCACATGCAGATCTCCAAGGCTTTCTGCTGCGTCTTGCTTCCTGGCTTCCATCCTGCTTTATTTTGGCAGGCCATGTCTTCCTTTTTGCCAACCCAAAACCAATTATTTATTGTTTCCTTTGAAGCCAAAACAGAGGGAGAGATGGGGGTGCTAATGTGATGTCAAGGGTCAACAAAGCCTCTCTGAGAAAGTCACATTTATGTTGAACCTGAAAGATACATAGGAATGAGCCAGGGGAGGTTTGGGTAAAAGTGTTCCCATTAGAAGGAACAGCAAGGAGGAACTTGGTTTCTTTAAGGAATGAAGAAATTATCCATGTGGTTGGAATGTAGTATGTCTGGGGAGGGGTGGGGGGAATGTATGGGCAGTGAACCTAGTCACCTAGGACCTGTGGGTTGTTAGGGAGATTGATGACTGCTTGAGATTGATTATGAAAATTAGTAGGAATCACTGAAGAGTCAGTAGCATGATCAGATTTGCTTCTTTGCAAGAACCTTATGGCTGCTGCATGAATACAAGGATTAGAGTAGGGAAAGCTTGGAAACAAGGAGACCAATTAGGTGTTGCTGCAGTAGTCTCACAAGAGATGATGATACCTTTAGGAGGATGTTGACATGCCAATAGATTCGGAGAAGAAGAGATGGGTACATCTGAGATGTAGCTGGAGAAAGAATCACGTGACCGGGTGACTGCCTGGAAGTGAGGGTGAGAGAGTGGCGAGGATGCCTCAGGGTTTTCACTTGAGCCATCACTTGAGCTGGGTGAGAGGGAACTCTGTTTGGTAGGGGAACAGACTAAGGGTAGGGATTGCACGGAGGGTGAGTTTAATTGTTAACACAATTTTCCCCTTCCATGAGTGCCTTTATCTTAATTGAGGAGTGGTTCATGCCACAGCAAGACCAAAATCCAATAGTACATATAATGTCTTAACATTTACATGTCCATCCATGGCAGCACTTCTGGGTCACAGTTTCCTGACCATACAGAATCATTTCAGGCTGGGTGTGGTGGCTCACGCCTATAATCCCAGCACTTTGAAAGGCTGAAGTGGGTGGATGTCCTGAGGTCAGGAGTTTGAGACCAGCCTGGCCAACATGATGAAACCCTATCTCTACTAAAAATACAAAAATTATCCGGGCATGATGGTGGGCACCTGTAATCCCAATTACTTGGGAGGCTGAGGCAGGAGAATCACTTGAACCTGGGAGGTGGAGGTTGCGTGAGCCAAGATCGTGCCACTGCACTCCAGCCTGGGCGACAGAGCGCGACTCCATCACAAAAAAAACAAAAAAACAAAAAAATCATTTCAATCCAGTTCAGTGCTATTTTAGCTCTTTTTCTCTTCTCTTATTGAAGACATGAAGATGCTGTGTTGATACTTGGATTTTGTTTTCCAAACTGGCAAGGATGTATTTATGGACTTTGATGAGTGTACTTAAAATGCTGGAAGTCTTTCAGAGGGAGGTCTGAAGTGTGTTTCTACTGTCCACGGCTTCAGCTATGCTGTCTCTGGAGCACAGAGAGATCTGGATCTCACCTAATCCAGCTTCTGCACTGTTGCTTCAGAAGGGACTCTCAGAAAGCCCTTCTGTTCTGTCAGGGCTTTTTGGTTTTTTTCTAGACTTTTCTCATGAAATTATTTCAGATAATCAAGGGTCACCTAATTGAGGTTTTACTAGACTTTTGCTTCCTTTTTAAAAAATTATTATTATTTTCGAGATGGAGTTTTGCTCTTGTCATCCAGGCTGGAGTGCAGGGGTGCAATCTCAGCTTACTGCAACCTCTGCCTCCCAGGTTCAAGCAATTCTCCTGCCTCAGCCTCCCGAGTAGCTAGAATTACAGGTGCCTGACACCACACCCGGCTAATTTTTTGCATTTTTACTAGAGACGGTTTTTGCCATGTTGGGCAGGCTGGTCCTGACCTCAGGTGATCTGCCCTTCTCAGCCTCCCAAAGTGCTGGGATTACAGCATGAACCACCAGCCGACTTTTGCTTTCTTTACGGATTACTTTGCAGGTTGGCATCAAGGCTATTCCTGAGCAAGCCTGTGTTGTAGGCACTGGCACTATACTTATATAGAAGTTGGCAACTGCTCATTGCCTTGCACAAATGTGGATAATAGTAATAACAAACTAATATTGAATGATTAGAATTTTAATCAGTTCTTTAAAAGTAGCTATTATTTTGGCATGTTAGGTAGGGAGAGATTCAAATTATGTATGCAATCTTCTAAACTTGAGAATGGCATTATTAGACTAAGCCATTAGACTTGTAGATTGGGAAGGATTTAGATGTATTTCTTAATTATGAAAATTACATTTACCTTACTCAAATAACACCATATATACCTAAAAGTTTTAAGAAACTAAAGCACAACCACATGACTTAATCAGCTGTCCATGGTAACCTGTGGTAAGGTAGGACTTAGTTGAGTAAAGGGTGGGACATGGCCATCTTCACAGGCTCATGAGCGATAACCAAGGTTCCTTCAGGTCGGCCGGCCTCATCATGCCTCAGCTCTTTCTAATCCTCCTTATTAGTAAGGTGGATGTTTATTCATTTATTTATTTGGTTAGTTAAATAGCAGGTTGCAATTTACTATGTTACTTAAATTTTACAATCCTAGAGAAATGCCAGGATATTAGACAAACATTTTAGAAGTGATTGTAAGAAGAAGATGACTATAAAAACAAAGGTGTGAATATATTTAGCTATACATGAGATAGGATGTCAAATACATAAATAGTTCAATTTGCAGTTGCACAGTGCCATTTCATCCAGGTTAAACAATAGGAAGACTCAGTACATGCCTGTCATCTGTAAATGCTCTCATGTGAAAGAAATTGTGAAGTAAAATAAAGTATCTTGAGTAGAAATTTTTCTACATTTTCTCAAAATGTATTTGGATTGTTCTGTATCTATTCTGCTCTTTCATTTGTATGCCCTTTGAATTCTCTTTTTATTCTGATGTAGATAACTGTAGTTAGAAAATATTTGCATAAACATATAGAAGAATACATATGATTTCTTTGGAAAATTAACAGGATAGTAAAGGTTATCATCAAAATAAAATGAAATAATGAGGGAATATGTTGAGCACTTTTTATTTATGAAGTGCTGTAACTAAATGTTCATCAAGGCTGTAAAAACATGGTTCTAAGTGGAATTCAGTCTCTAATTCCTTTTTGAGTATTGCTGACCTCTCACCTGATAAATCACAGGATTACTTAAGTTTGTTCTTTTTTTTTTTTTACAGGTAACTTTCGACCAACTTTCCCCAAGAGAAAATTCCTAGAAATTGAACAAAAATGTTTCCACTGGCTTTTGCCTGTAAGAAAAAAATGTACCCGAGCACATAGAGCTTTTTAATAGCACTAACCAATGCCTTTTTAGATGTATTTTTGATGTATATATCTATTATTCAAAAAATCATGTTTATTTTGAGTCCTAGGACTTAAAATTAGTCTTTTGTAATATCAAGCAGGACCCTAAGATGAAGCTGAGCTTTTGATGCCAGGTGCAATCTACTGGAAATGTAGCACTTACATAAAATATTTGTTTCCCCCACAGTTTTAATAAGAACAGATCAGGAATTCTAAATAAATTTCCCAGTTAAAGATTATTGTGACTTCACTGTATATAAACATATTTTTATACTTTATTGAAAGGGGACACCTGTACATTCTTCCATCATCACTGTAAAGACAAATAAATGATTATATTCACAGACTGATTGGAATTCTTTCTGTTGAAGAGCACACACAATAAAGAACCCCTCATTAGCCTTCCTCTGATTTACATTCATCTCTGATCCCTGGGCCTTAGGTTTGACATGGAGTTGGAGGAAGATAGCGGATACATTTGCAGTATGAACTATTGCCCCTGGACATTGTGAGAATCGTGCTTTCATCAGAATTTCTAAGAATTTCTGCTAAATGTCATCTAGCATGCGTAATTTTTTTTTTCCTTGCCTGTGACTTGGACTTTTGATAGTTCTATAAGAATAAGGCCTTTTCTTCCCTTGGGCATGAGTCAGATACACAAGTACCCTTCAGGTGTTACTAGAAGGCGTCCATGTTTATTGTTTTTTAAAAACAGCATAGTTTATCCTTGTTGAAGTGACATCCATGCAATCTTTTATCTATATTTAACTTCCAAATAAAGACATTAAAAAAAAAGAAAAGAAAGGAATGTTTTTCACTCTAACGTCCAGTAGCTTACTGAGTTAACAGGTGCAGGTCAGACTCTTGGCTACAGTGAGAGGCAGCTTCTAGGCAGAGTTGCTTAATGAAAGGGTTTTCAATACTTTACAAACCATTACCTGTACCTGGCCTGGCCTCCAAAATATTAACATTCTTTTTCTGTTGAAACTCATGAGTGTAACTTTCATACCACTTGAAATATTGATATTTAATTGTGAAAACTAGCATTACATTATTAAACGAGTTCCAAAATCAAAACATACTTAATCTGATACCAAGGAAGGGAGGGAGTAGTTATAAGCAAATTAAAACAAATTTTGAGAGATAGAGCAAAAGTGAAATCATTCTATAGGAAGGATGTGTTTATTTCTTTACTCTTGAGTTCTTTTAAAATTAGACCCTAAATTATGCAGTCAAGGGTGTGACCAATTCCACATGAGTGTCACCTGTACATTTTATTATCACTACCTCCAGTTCCCAAGGCAGGGAAGAAGAGGGGAATAGTCAAAGCAATATGACTGGCTAGGTTTGGGCTGCTGTTTTTCCTGGACCTTTTTGCCAAACTACATAAACACTTGTTGGAATTCCTGATTTACACTCAACTTTGATGCCTGGACCCTAGGGCCATTAGTTTCCTTAAAGCAGTCCTGCTGGTGGATGAGCAGGGAAACTTGGAGACCCTGGAGGCCAACTGGTAGAGGGTGCCTGCCCTGGCCCCATCAGACTGTCCCAACTGGGGTGGGGGTGAGGGTCATAGTGATTTCTTTTTAAAAGCTAGTGTGACTAGTGAGAATGGATGTCCAAGGGCTTTTCTCTTCCTCCTCCGAGTCCATCATTCTTTATTTGTGATCAGGGTTGGGGTAACTTCAGCTTGGTGATCATATATTCTTCTTACAAACCAATCCAGCCAAGATATATGTGCTTTTCTAAACAGCTTGTAAAAGCAAAAACACAATGTATACACATAAAAAACTTTGTGTTTTTTTTTTGTTTGTTTTTTTTTGCTTATATACTTCGCTCAGGTGGAGAACAAGGTATGAAAGCCATTATATGGTGTCCCTTGGGGACCATGCCATAAGTCCAGGGTGTTCCCAGTATACCCACAAGACAATGTGTTCAAAACTTCATCACCTGGTCCCCACAAACCTACCACCCTCTTCCATTCCCTCACTCTGGTAAAAGCAAGCCATCTTCTCCAGCTGCCCAAGGCAGAAGCCCAGGAGTGAGCACAATGCTGCCCTTTCCCTTGCTTCTGACTTCTCATCAATCCTATTAGAACTACGGACTGCACCCCGCATCTCCTCCATCCCCATGACCACTGCCTTCATATGAACTGCCTTTCCTGTCCCCTTGACTTTCAGTGGCTTCCTTTTTTGCTCATCTGTCCACTTTCTTCCCATTCCCTCTCTTCATCCCCCTTTTTTTTCACTCCATATAGTCATCAGAAAGATCATCAAAACAGGCAAGTGTGACCGTATTATTTCCCTCACTTATCTTTGTATGCCGTTTAGAGTGATTTTTAAGAGCACGCACTTTAAATTAGGAGAACCTGTGTCTGAATCCTGATTTTTGCCATTTGTGTGACTTGTCAGATGATTTAATCTCTTTGAGCCTGTCCCTCCTCAGTGAAATAGGAATAATAATACCTACCTCATAGAGTTGTTGTGAGGATTCAGTGAGATAGACTGTTTCTAAAGTGTGTAGCACAGTGCCTGGCACATAGTGGGTGCTCACATTGGAGCACACTGTTGTTCCTATCCCTGCAGGTGTGAGTTTTACATCCTTTCCAAGAGGCATTTGCTAATAACCCTAACTACCGCCTATCCCTGTGACACTGTATTCTGCCTCAGCACCTTGTTTATTTCCCTTGTAGATATTTTCTAAATCTGTATTTTATTTATTTGTTGACTTTTTGTCTATTTCTGTACTAGAATGTAAGCTCCCTGAGAGCAAGGATGTGTTTGTCTGATTTCCCATTACAGCCCCAGCGCTTAGCTGAGTGACTGGCACCTAGTAAACACTCAGTAACTGCTGAATAAATGGAAGAATGGTCAAAAGGCTCTTCATGATCTGATCCCTACTTATCTGTCTGGCCTCATCCTGCCACTATCCTCATTGCACCTTCAGCTCAAGAAAAACCTCTTTACTTGCTTCTTCGAAGTGCCCCTTGGGCCTCCGTGTCTTTGCACCTGTTGTTCCCTTTGCCTGAAACACCCTTTGCCTGCCCATCTACATGGTGAATTCCTAATCATTGGTGAAGTCTCAGCTCAATGGCTACCTCCTCTGTGAAGTTGTCCCTGATTTCTCCAGGCAGATGTTCTTTCCCCCCTTCCCAGTTCCCACTGCACTTTGTAAATACCTCCATGGAAGCACTTTATTGTATTGTATTGTAATTTTTTTTTTGCATGTCTGTTTCTACCATTAGACTGTAAGCACCGTAAAAGCAGAGATTGTGCTTTTTCATCCTAATGTTCCCAGAGCCTAGCCCAGTGCCTGGCACATAATAGCTTGTCATTAAATATTTGTTGAATGAATCTGTGAATGAACAAGAGTCATACAATTGGAAAAGTGTTAGAAGCTGTATGTATTATAAAGGAAAGACATGCCCTTGGTGGCTTCCAGGGTATTTTTTTTTTTTTTTTTTGGTCTAAAAAGGCGATCTAGTGAGTGTTATACAATCTCTTTGAATATAGGATCAATTGTTTGGATTTTTAAAATAATATAGAGCTTCATAAATAATTGCAAAGATATAAACAAGCTTTGTGATTTCTCAAATGCTATGAAGTCCAAAATAAGTATTTGCACTATTAGTATTTCCATAGTAAATGCTATGAGAAAATGTACAGCAATAAATTTTGAAGCTTTAAAACTGTTTGTGTAAGTCATCTTCAATGACTTAATCCATGAAGGACATCTCTGGATTATGTTTCTCGGGCACAGGGGACATCAAACTGAGGGGTGGGGTCCCAAAGTTCACAGGTCGGGCAGGGAACACCAGTCAGTTAAAACCCAATTAGCTAGCAGTAGCTGTGGGATTTGGACTTGGAGCAGCAGGCTGTCAAAATGCATGCCTCGAAGGATCTGGAGTAGGCTTTGAAATTTTAATTTGCATGCTGGTTTTCTCTATAAGGGTACATGCAAATTTTATGTGAAAACAGTTACTTTTTTCAATTATTTGACTTTTAATGATGGGAAAACAAAAAGTTTTTTATTTCCTCACATTTATATAGCATTTTATAATTTATGGAACACTTTCACCTCCATTAATGTTATCTTTGAATTTTAATCTACATGTAATCCATGTAATATGTACATATTCTTCTTTTCCTCATTTATTAGTTAAGGAATCTAAGACCCAGATAAGTTAAATGACTTATCCTAGCCAATAAGATTTAGAGAGGGAAATTTGAATGTAGAGGTTTTCTGTTTCTAGAACGCCATGCAACCTTCCAATACTATTCTCCACTCAGGTCTTAAGCTGACAAAAAGCAACACAGTTTGGTTTAACAAGTACAGTATGACTGTGGCCTGAAAGCTGAGTGATTCTTCCGAGGAAATCTGGACCTTTTATGGGTGACTAGTCAAAGTTTTTCCAGTAAACCCCCCCGCTGAGAAATCTTTACTAGGATTATTTACCTTATAAAAGAGGTGAGAATAGGTAAAGCTTCTTAATCACAGAATGTTAAAAATTATTTTTATCTGATGGTTAGCGTTTTATTTGTAGTACTTTCAGCTTTTTGCCTCATGAACTTGATGCTCTGAGAAGTCTGGCAGCAAGATGCAACGGGACCATAGGCCCTGGGGCAAGAGTACCCAACCTTTTTGCCACCAGGGACCGGTTTCATGGAAGACAATTTTTCCAAAGACTAGGGTGGGATGGGTTGATGGTTCTGAGATGAAAGTATTCCACCTGAGATCATCAGGCATTAGATTCGCATAAGGAGTGTGCAACCTAGATCCCTCGCATGTGCGGGTCACAATAGAGTTCGTGCGCCAATGAGAATCTAACGCCACAGCTGACCTGAGGAGGGGGAGCTCAGGCGGGAATGCCCGCTCACCTGCTCACCTCCTGCTGTGTGGCCCGGTTCCCAGCAGGCTGAAGATCAGTATGAGTCTGCTGCCGCCCGGGGCTTGGGGTCCCTGATGTAGGGCATGTGTAAAACCATTCACTGGGAGTGGGAAAATAGCTGACCTTTTAATATTTGTTCTTATCTAATGTTTTTGTGATTCTAATTTTTGAGTTTTTGTATATACATATTAGTAGAACAGTACATGTATATAATTTGTAAGTAAATATCCATAAATTTGGGAATACGTTTTTGTTTCAGAAAGCATTTATTAGCAAAGGAGTTTTGGAGTCAAGGTTCCTGCCAGACTCTTGCCATTACACACACAATTTTATGACGATGAGCCTTTCTCGTGGGGTAGTATCAGTAGCTTCTGTAGAATTCGCAATGGGGAATGTATATCCAAGAATGAGCCACGAGGGCTGGTCTAGTGATTTCATTCCACTCTTGAAACAGAATGGCTGGCACATACAAATTCAGATCATCTGCAGCCTGGTTTGTTGTTGTTGCATTTGTTGGTAGCCTCCAACTGACTTTCCCTTTTGATTTAATGAATTAATGCTAACAAAATACCTAATACAGTGGCCTACATATGGTAATGTATTTCATAAATGGGAACAACCTCTTCCCTCAAAAACAAACAAACAATGTTGGTAAATTGTTAGGTATTGCAATATGCTTTTTGGGGAGTAACCTTGATTTTTGCTGACTAGATAAATATTCCCTGGACTGAGAGAGAACCAAAGCAGGGAGTTAATTGTGTGTGTGTTGGGAGAGGTTGATAGCAAGCAAGAATATTCTTGTTGAACACAGCATGATTCATATAAAGGCCTTACACCCAACAATAGATAGTTGTGTGAAAACAGAAACATTTGGAAACTTGAGGGGACTGATACAAATAGCAACATGGCAGAATGTGCTATTGGGAATGAATGCCTTCTTTTAAGCCTTTCTCTTCCCTTCCTCTGTCTCCTACAAGAACCGAGTCACTTAGTGTAATTTTACGAATGAGGAAACTATAACCTTACAACTATGACTTTTCTTCTAAGAAACTCATGTGGTAGTTTGGAACAAACAAGATGTTGGTTTTACAGCAGCTGCTGTGAGAAGAGGATGAATTAGTCACCTAACTCTGAAAACATCTAACCCTGGGGGTGGAGGGCTGGGGGAAGGGTGAGTGCATTACTACTCAGTGAGTCAGAAGCACACTCAACTTTACTGGAACTTTGTATTCATTCAATGAATGGTCACAATCTTTGTTGTTTTCTTCTTCCTCTTCTTCTTTTTTAAAATGACATTCCATAGGCTCTATTGCCATATTATTAAAGATCAGTAGAAAGGCAAGAGGAAATATGGGTTAGAGTTAAAGAATGGAGATAATTC
Organism: Colobus angolensis palliatus; assembly: GCF_000951035.1. NCBI lineage: Eukaryota > Metazoa > Chordata > Mammalia > Primates > Cercopithecidae > Colobus > Colobus angolensis. The sequence continues at coordinate 578,996 of NW_012116400.1, forward strand.
AAACTACTCAGGAAATTTCTTCCTCAGTGGTTGCGACTGAAGTCCCTGGTTTTTTGCTGACTGTTAGTTAGGGTTTGTTCTCGATGTCTAGGGGCTGCCCATATTGCTTGGCTCACGGCTCCCTTCATCGTGTTTTGTTTTGTTTTGTTTTGAGAGCCTGGCTCTGTCACCCAGGCTGGAGGCTGGAGTTCTGTGACTTGATCTTGGCTCACTGCAGCCTCCGCCTCCTGGGTTCCAGTGATTCTCCTGCCTCAACCTCCTGGGTAGCTGGGATTACAGACATGCGCACCACCATGCCTGGCTAATTTTTATACTTTTAGTAGAGATGGGGTTTCACCATGTTGGTCAGGCTGGTCTTGAACTCCTGATCTCAGGTGACCCGCCTGCCTTGGCCTACCAAAATGCTGGGATTACAGGCATGAACCACCGCAACCAGCTGGCTACCTTCATCTTTAAAGCCAGAAATCAGGTCAATTTGTCTTATTGCTCCAACTTCCCTTTCTGCCTCATGTCTTTCACTCCAGCCAGAGAAAGTTCTCTTCCTTCAAGAATTCATTTAATTAGATTAAACTCACCCAGATAATCCAAGCTAATCTTTCCATTTTGAGATCTGCAACCTTTATTGTAGCTGCAGAATCACTTTAGCAATGTAACCTAACATGATTATAATTTATAGACATTAGGGCTTGGATAATTTTTTGGGAAAGGGCATTCTGCCTGCCACATACTGCTAGCTACAAGTAACAGATTATCAGTCTCAGATGGTTAAACAATAAGGAAATGTATAGTAAATGTAACTAAAAGACAATTCTAGGCTACCTTAGATTCTTAATGCAAGCCACAGGGGTCTAGCTTTGCTTCTGTGTAGCCTTCTAACCATGGCCTCCCCTCCATGAATTGACTTCAGCCTCAGCTCAGTAGTAAGATGTTTCCAGGTGATACATCCACACACAATAGCCAGAAGGAGAAGATAGACGTCTTCCTATGCCTGTTTTTATTATTTATTTACTTACTCTTTTAAATATATGATAGAGATAGAATCTCGCTATGTTGACCAGGTTGGTCTTGAACTCCTGATCTCAAGCAATTCTGTCTCAGTTTCCCAAAGTGCTGGGATTACAGGTATGAGCCACCACACCCAGCCATATGCCTGCTTTTTAGAAGGCCCCAAACACTTTCCTTTGTGCCGCATTGGCTAGAATTTGTTAACACACCCGTTCCTAAACTAGTCGCTGAGAAAGGGGATTGCAATTACCCCACATGGCTTAGATTAATCATAATATGGGACTGTTGGGGCTGCTGGGGAGTCAACCACAACACCTGCTTCAATCTTCTGTCTCAAACTGCCTACTATTCTTCTGTGTTTGTGCTTTCATTTTTACTGATTTCTCTGTAGAATTAGTTTCTTTTATTCTCACAATCAGTCCAGACCCTATATTTTCTTTTCTTTTTTTTTTCCCAGATCCTATTTTGTATTTAAGCCAAAACAAACAAACAAACAAACAAACAAACAAACAAACAAACAAAAAACCCACCACATTTCTTTCCTAAAGCCTTGTCAAATGCATTCCTCCCTCCAATCTGTCCCTTCTCAGTAGCGCGACTATGCCTGACACCTTGTATATGAGTACATATTGCCTGTTCCTCAAATGCTTCTCATCTTACCTAGGTTATAAGTTCCTCTAAGACATGAACAATGACTTTTTAAAAGAATGAATTTGGGCATGAGTTCATCAACTCATTCCCAAATGAGTTAAGAATCGAAGTTGGAGGACACGGTCCTCCACAAGACCGCCTGCACTTCTGAAACCACTGCAAGTTTAGGCGATTCCCACAAACACCCTCAAGTTTGGTAATTTGCTAGAAGGACTCACAGGACTTGCTAAAAATTATTATGTTCATGGTTATGATTTGTTGTAGGGAAAGAATACATGTTAACATTAGCCAGAGAGATACACAGTCTGCAAGGGTTCCAAACTTAAAGCCCACATTGTCCTCCTCCCATTGAGTGACGAGACATTACCCCTGACGGGTGGTATATATGGGGTATTGCCAACCAGGAAAGCTCATCTAAGCTTTGGTGTTCAGAGTTTTTAACCAGGACTGTGCTTAAGACATGATTGATTGCTTGCCCACATGGTTTTACTCAGTCTCCAGGTCAACTGAATGCATAACACAAAATCCCCACCCTAAGTCACATGGTTGATCTTTCTGGAGTGGTCAGATCCTACCCTGACACAAGTGGCCCTACCCTAAAATCCAGTCTGACCAGGTCATACCCTACAAAGAAGACACTTTTATCAGATATGACCTAGATATCCCCCAGACACTGAGGGGAAAGGCTAGTTCTCTCTTTGGGCAAGGCCAAATTCTTTATTTCATACTTTGTGATAAAAATTTTGGTAGTAAACACTAATTTGGTTATTACTATGGCCCTGAGAAAAGTTCCCTTGATAATTAAATTAATATTTAGGTATTCTAGAATGATCATATTTTAAGAGCAATTAACATTTAATGCCATTCCACTAAAGCTTTGTTTTTCAACTTTATTCTTTCTATGCAGGAATACTTTGTTGTAATCATCACATAAAATAAGCAAGATAATTTCTCTGTTGTGCTTTCTTCACAAATTATATAAGATAATTAAGACATAATTGCTTCCTTTTCCCTTAATCTGGAGCAAACAAATGGTTCAAGAATAAACAACAAGGACATAGACTGAGTAATCTTGCAAACACTTTACCTCCTGGAAAGAAAAGGCAATGATCTCCATTAAACTTCAGCAATAATGCTTACTTATTGTATCAATTACAAAGCCATAGGTCTTTCTTATCTTTAATATATTTTAAACCTTTTTAAATTCATTCGTTTGCCTCTATCATATTAGAACTATTTTGGTTCTAATCTTATGACTCTAATAAAAGAGATAAACCAACTCAGTGAGGCTATAGGACAAGAGACAAAATCTTGACATATATTATTTCTGTGATAAAGTCATCATTATCTGGGGAGTCCTGAGGTTCCAAAGTCTATATACAAGGTGAAAAATCTCTCTCTCTATCCACTCAGGCGAAATTACCCTAGAAAACTCTCTAAACCCCTATGTAGTACACCATATATAGTTTGGCATATACAATTTTATAAAGTAATTCTTTTTTTTTTTTCTTTTGAGACAGGGTCTTGCTCTTTCAATCAGGCTGGAGTGTAGTGGCAAGATCTTGGCTCACTGTAGCCTTGGCTTCCCGGGCTCAAGTGATCCTCCCATCTCAGTCTCTCAAGTAGCTGGAACTACCAGCACATGCTACCATGCCCAACTAATTTGTTTTTTTTTAATTAGAAAAAAGGTCTCACTATGTTGCCCAACCTCAAACCACCCTCCTGCCTTGGCCTCCCAATTGTTGGGATTATAGGCATAAGCCTCTGGGCCCGGCCAAAGTAGTTCTTAAAATTAGTCTAAAGCAGTGATTCTCAGTCTAAGACAGCTTTGCCTTAGACTGCCTAGGAAATACATGACAACATTAAACCATTTTTGGTTGTCACAGTGAGGGGAGAATAGTACAGTTGCTACTGACATCAAGTGCATAAAGGCCAGGCATGCTGCCCAAAGTCCTGCAAGGCACAGGACACATCCCCAAAGTATCAATAGTGCCAAAAGGACGGTTTAAGGAAATATATATTTTTAAGGCTCTCTGGATATGTCTGATCATTACATTTTGCCTTTCAGGTAACTATCAATCTCCACAAGTGAATGGAGGTTGGAGGGGAGGGCACAGAATTCTAAAGTGTTCCCACATGCCTGAAAAGCTACATACCATTTTATTCTTGTTTTTGTGTTTCTGGTTGGGGTTCATTTATTCAACACACATAAAAAGCACTTAATTTGTACAGTTGCCTTTTTAAAAACTAGGCATAATTCAGATGACATTCCTGGGCCTCAGTTCTCTTTTGGGAGTTAGACACTCACAGTAGACATTATAAGCAGGTCATGTTCACAGAATGTTAAATGTGATGCCCTATCAGGGACTCCTCTAGGTATGGATGCATTTCCCCAAATTCTGACCTCAGGACCAAGTATAACATTTAAATAGATTCAGAAAAAAATATTTGACGTAACGTACCATTCTTGTATGATAATAACTCTCAGCATATTCAGTGTAGAACAAATGTACCTCAAGCCAATAGTGAACATGCATGACAAATGCACAGGTAACATCACACTAAACAAAAACAAGTAAGGCTTTTTTTCTAAGAACTATAACAAGACAGGGATGGCCACTTTCATCACTTTTGTTCAACATAGTATTGGATGTCCAAATCTGAGCCTTTAGAGAACAAAATCAAAGTCATCCAGATTGTAAACAGTTAAATAATCCTTCTTTGCAGATGATGTAATTTTATATAATAAAAATCCTAAACATTCTACGAAAAAACTTAGAACTAATAAATTCTGCAAACTTTCAGGATACAAAATGAAAACACAAAAGTCAGTAGCATTTCTATACAGTAAGAACGTATTCTCTGAAAAAGAAATCAAGAAAACAATCATAACTACGATAGCTATAAAAATATATTTAGAAATAAATTTAACCAAGAAAGTGAAAGATCTCTACATTAAAAGCCAAAGAACTTTGAGGTAAGCAATTAAGTAAAGATTGGGTGTGGTGGCTTACTCCTGTAATTTCAGCATTTGGGGAGAACAAATGCAGGAGAATCATTTGAGCCCAGAAGTTCAAGACTCGCCTAGGCAACATAGAGACACCTCATATCTACAAAATTTTCGAAGTTAGCGGGCATGGTGTCATACATCTGTGGTCCCAGCTATTCAGAAGGCTGAAGTGGGAGGATTACTTGAGCCCACGTGGTTTAGGCTGCATGAGCCATGGTTGTGTCGCTGCATGCCAGCCTGGGTGACAGAGCAAGACTCGGTCTGGAAAAAAAAAAAAAAATAAGTAAAAGACAAATAAAAAGAAAGATGCTCTTTATTCATAAATTGGTAGAATTAATATTGTTAAAATGTTTATATTACATAAAATGATCTACAGGTTTAATACAATCACTGTCAAAATGCCAATGATATTCTTCACATACAAAAGGAATCACCCAATTTATATGGTACCACAAAAAACACTGAATAGTCCAAATAATTGAGCAAAATAAAGCCGAAGGCATCCAGTACTTGACTTTGAAATATACTACAAAGCTATAATAAGCAAAACTGCATGGTACTGGCATAAAAACAGACACTTAGTACAATACAGCAGAGTAGAAAGCCCAGAAATAAATCCTTGCATTTACAGCTAACTGATTTTAGACAAATGTGACAAAAACACACAGTGGTTAAAGTACAGTCTCTTCAGTAAACAGTGTTGGGAAAAAATGGATATCCACATGCAGAACAAAGAAATGAGACCCTCATTGAATCTCATGCCACATATAAAAAACAACTCAAGATGGATCAAACACTTAAATATAACATCTGAAAATACTGGAAGACAACATAAGGGAAAAGAAAATATGATATTGGTTTGGGCAATTACTTTTTGAATTTAGCCACAAAATGCAAGGAAACAGAAGTGAACATAGACAAGTGAGATTATTTCAAACCAAAAACTTCTGCACAGCACCAGATATAATCAATGGAATGATGACCTAGGAATAGGGAAAATATTTCCAAATTATGAATCTGACAAGGAATTAATATCTAAAATGTTTAAGAATCTCAAATAACTATATAACAAAAATAAATACATATTAAAAATAAGGAAAAACTTAGGCATTCTCAAAAGAAGACATACATATGACAAATAGATATATTAAAAATGTGAAACATTAATAACTATCCAGGAAAGGCAAATAAAAACCACTATGAGATATCAACTCACTCCTTTTAGAATGACTATTCTAAAAAGGCAAAACATAACAAATGCTGACAAAGATTTGAAGAAAGAGAATGCTTGCACACTGTTGGTGTGGATGTAAATCAGTACAGCCATTATACACTTTCCCGGTTGTATTAGTCTATTTTCACACTGCTATAAAAGAACTGCCCAAGACTGGGAAATTTATAAAGAAAAGAGGTTTAATTGACTCAGAATTCTGCATGGCTGAGGAGGCATCAGGAAACCTACAGTCATATCAGAAGGAGAAGCAGGCACGTCTTACATGGCAGAAGGTGAAAGAGCGTGTGAAGGAGGAACTGTCAAACACTTATACAACCAACAGATCTTGTGAGAACTCACTCTCACAAGAACAGCATGGAGGAAACCATCCCCATGATTCACTCACCTCCCACCAGGTCCCTCCCTTGACACCTGGGGACTGCAATTCAGATTACAATTCAAGACGAGATTTGGGTGAGGACACAGAGCCACACCATATCATGAGTCTTTCCTTAAGTGTAAATTACAATGACCACCACAATTTCCATACCTTCTCAGTACTGGTGTTTTTTGTTTGTTTGTTTGTTTGCTTGCTTGCTTGTTTGTTTTTAAGTGAATCTTTTGTGCATTGCTCTGGCTAAAGATCTTGGGTCAAATGAGAAGACATAGCTGAATGTTTGACTACTGTCTCATCTCTCATCACATTCCAGGGCTCTTTTCTTTGCTCTAGGCAAGTGATCAAACCTAGCTTAGAGACAGTGAGGTCAATGTAGAACAAGTTTCCATAGTTCTCTAACATCACATCCCCATATAAATTTTGCTGAGCAGGATCCAGGAGTTTCCACTTCTCCAGAGAGAATTCTATGGCCACATAATGTTAACAGCTTCGTTTCCTGGCTTCCAGGAATCCTGGTGTTTGACTTAGAGATCTCCCAATACCTTCAGGTCACAGGGCCATATATGAGCAGAGAACACAGAGCAGTGAAGACAGGAACTGGAGCTCTGTCTGGAGTGAGAGACAAAAGCGCAACCCCATTCTGGTTTAGAACAAAACTTGTGTTTATTTAAAAAATTATATACAATAAAATTTAGCCTTTTTGATGTGCAGTTCTGAGTGTTGACAGATGAATAGAGTTATTTATCCACTGCCATAATTACACAGAGCTATTTTACAACCTCCCCAAATTCCTTAGTGATACTCCTTTGTAGTCAACACCTTCCTTACCCTGATCTGTTATCAGCCACTGATCTGTTCTCCGTATCTATAGTTTTGTCTTTTCAAGAACGTTGTATAAATGGAATTATGCAATATGTAGCCTTATGGGCCTGGCTTCTTTCAGTTAGCATAATACATTGAGAATAATTCATGTATCAAGAGTTTATTATTTTATTGCCATGGATTTTTAAAATCCATTGGTATCCTTTCACCTGTTGAAGAATAATACTTCATTCTGTTCTAATAGAAAAGATTGATAACTTTAACACATTTTGAAATTTCTTTTGTTGTTGGGAGAATCAAATACAAGAGTAGCCTTATATCCTGTACATAATGAAGTTCCAAATTCAATGTATGTCAAAAGTACAAATGATGCAATTGCTCTGTTTTTAACCATTGTGTTTTTTGCTTCCGAGAACTGCATTCATTTATCTTAATATATGTTCAGGATTGTGCTGGATGCAATCATGAAAATGTAAAATACTCTACCAATGCAACACATATCCCAGCATACTATTCAAAGCCTGGCAGGAAATTGATGCCACCCTCAACAGGATTAACTAAATGTTACTCAAGGAAGGAACTCAATGAAGGGATTATTTTAATAGGTGTTAGCAGTGTTTGAATCAAATGCTTGTTAAACATTCAGAGACCAGCCACACCAAGAACCCAACAGAAAGCCAGAGGGCATGTGCGTACAGCACAGCTTTCTGGAACACAGGGCAAGGCAGAGAAAGATGGATTGGGCCAAGGGGGCACATTGAATAACCTGCCCACCCTGTTAGGCTCATCTTCTGTCCTTGTCTTTCCACTAATGTTGGTTTTGCTCTTGTTCTTGTACCCCGTTCTTTCCCCTTTAGTTCTACAGAAATATAATCAATTCTATAAGGCCCTTTCTTTATAAATCACTTCACCCTTACTCCAGTCAACTTTGATCTTTTCTCACCTCCACTGTTCATGACATCAGTTTTCTGTATCCCATGTTCTGGCAGTTGGTTACAGTCGTTTGGGGTTGTTATTCTATGCAGTTTTATTCCTAACTAATCCTATTGCTTTGTCTCACCTTCATAACCAGATTGTAGTGGCTAAACAATGTTTTTTTATTCCCCACAGTTCTTGGCATAGAGGAAACCACATATTTTTTGAATGAATGGCAAGTCTATATCACCAGAAAGCATTTATTGCTTACTTTTAGGTGGTATTTTAATAACTGTTAGATGGAACAGAGCCAGCGTATTTGTCTGTTCTCACACTGCTATAAAGAACTACCTGACACTGGTAAGAGAAAAGAGGTTTAATTGATTCATGGTTCTGCAGGCCCTATAGGAAGCATGGCTGGGAGTCCTCAGGAAACTTACAATCATGGTGGAAGGGCAAAGAGGAAGCAAGCACATCTTCACCTGGTGGCAGGGGAGAGAGAGTATGAAGAGGGAAGTGGTAAACACTTTTAAACAACCATATCTCATGATAAATCACTAACTATCATGAGAACAGCCAGGGAAAAATTCATCCCCATGATCCAATTACTTCCTGCCAGGTCCCTTCCCCAACATTGGGAATTACAATTCAACATGAGGTTTCTTTGGGGACACAGAGCCAAATCATATTATTCTGCCCCTGGCCCTTCCCAAAACTCATGTCCTTCTCACATTTCAAAACACAATCGTGTCTTCCCAATAGTCTCCCAAAGTCTTAACTCATTCTAGCACTAACCCAAAAGTTCAAGTCCAAAGTCTCATTTGAGACAAGTTCCTTTTGCCTATGAGCCTGTAAAATAGAAAACAAGTTAGATACTTCCAAGATACAATGGGGACACAGGCATTTGGTAAATGTTCCCTTTCCAAAAAGGAGAAATTGGCCAAAACAAAGGAGCTACAGGCCCAGTGCAAGTCTGAAACCCAGCAGGGAAGTCACTAAATCTTAAAGCTTTAAAATAATCTCCTTTGACTCAATGCATCACATCCAGGGCACACTGATGCAACGGGTGGGCTCCTAAGGCCTAGGGAAGCTCTGTCCTTGTGACTCTGCAGGGTACAGCCCCTGTGGCTGCTTTCATGGGCTGGCATTGAATGCCTGTGGCTTTCCAGGCACATGGTGCAGGTTGTTGGTGGATCTACCATTTTAGGGTCTGGAGGACAGTAGCCCTCTTCTCACAGCTCCATTAGGCAGTGTCCCAGTGGAGACTCTGTATGGGGGTTCCTACACCATAATTCCCCTCTGCACCGCTCTAGTAAAGGTTCTCCATGAGGGTTCTGCCCCTGCAGCAGACTTCTGCCTGGACATCCGGGCATTTCCATACATACTCTGAAATCTAGGCAGTTTTCAGACCTCAACTCTTGCCTTCTATGTACCTGCATGCCTAACACCATGTGGAAGCTGCTGAGGCTTGAGGCTTATACCCTCTGAAACAACAGCCAAAGCTGTACCTTGGCCTCTTTTAGCCATGGCTGGAGCTGGAGGAGCTGGAACACAGGGTGCCATGTCCAGGCCACAGACCAGCAGGGTCCTGGGCATGGCCCATGAAACAATTATTGCTTCCTAAGCCTCTGGGCCTGTGATGGGTGGGGCTGCCACAAAGGTCTCTGAAATTCCTTGGAGTTGTTTTCCTCTTTATCTTGGCTATTAACATTTGGCTCCTCTTTACTTATGCAAATTTCTACAGCTGGCTTGAATTTCTCCCTGGAAAATGGGTTTTACTTTTCTTGCACATGATCAGGCAGCAAATTTTCTAAACCTTTATGCTCTGCTTCCCTTTTAAACATAAGTTCCAGTTTCAGATAATCTCTTTGTTCATACATATGAGCATAGACTGTCAGAAGCAGCCAGGTAATACCTTGAATGCTTTGCTGCTTAGAATATTCTTCTGCCAGAAATCCTAAATCACCTCTCTCAAGTTCAAAGTTCCACAGATCTCTAGAGCAGGGGCACAATGTCACCAGTCTCTTTTCTAAGGCATACCAAGAGTGGCTTTTACTTCAGCTCTCAAAAAGTTTCTCACCTTTATCTGAGACCTCAACCTGAACTTCATTGTCCCTATCACTATGAGCATTTTGGTCACAACCATTCAACAAGTCTCTAGAGAGTTCCAAACTTTCTCTTATCTTTCTCTCTTCTTATAAGCCCTACAAACTGTTCCAATCTCTGCCCACTACCCAGTTCCAAAGCTGTTTCCACATTTTCAGGTATCTTTATAGCAATACCCTACTATTCTGGTACCTTTTTTTTTTGTATTAGTCCGTTCTCACACTTCTGTAAAGAACTATCTGAGACTGGGTAATTTATAAAGAAAAGAGGTTTAATAGACTCACTGTTCTGCAGGCTGTACAGAAGGCATGGCTGGGAAGTCTCAGGAAACTTACGATCATGGCAGCAGAAGGGCAAATGGAGAGCAAGCACATTTTCTTCACATGGCAGCAGGAAAGACAGTGAGCAAATAAGGAAGTGGTACACACTTTTAAACAACCAGATCTCATGAGAACTCACTATCGTGAGAATAGCAAGGGGGAAATCCACCCTTGTGGTCCAATCACCTTCCACCAGGTCCCTCCCCCAATATTAGGGATTACAATTCAACATGAGATTTGGGTGGGGACACAGAGCCAAGCCATATCTGTCAGTCACTATAAGACAAATAATGTATAATTCTACTTGCTTGAGATAACTAGAATAGTTACATTCATAGAGAGAGAAAATACAATGGTGATTTCCAGGGGCTTAGGAAAAGGGATATTAAGAAAGTGTTTAATGAGTACTAAGTTTCAGTTGGTGAAGATGAAAACGTTCTCGAAATGAATGGTGGAGATGGTTGTACAACAATGTGAGTGTATTTAATGCCACTGAACCGTACACTTAAAAATTGTTAAAACTGTGAATTCTGTATTATGTATATTTTACCATATTATAAAAATAAAAATAAAATAGTTGTGTTAGATAAGGAGTTAGACATCATTTTTATCCTCTGGCCTAACCAAAGATAATATGGGGATATGATTTGCCTGGTAATCACAAGCTTTGTGGGGCTAAAGAGAAAAAGGAAACAATATAGTATAACGCTAATGATATTCTTAAGGAACTATAACTTAATTCTGATATTTATTTCCACATTTCTCTAGTAAGTATTTTTGAGTGACCTTTTTCTTATATTAGTGACTTTCATCCTTAGAGATCAGAATTTCTTTGGCTATCATACTATTAAACACATGTGGATAGGAGACTACACATCTGGCTGCAACATCTGCCATACCACAAATCTGCAGGATAGATTCAGCGTATCTGGCCAGAAAAGGGTGTGTTGCCTTTCTCATTTATCATTTATCAGAGAAAATAGAATGGTGATTGCCAGGGGCTTAGGGAAAGGGATATTAAAAAAGTTAATGTTTAATGAGTGCTAAGTTTCAGTTGGGGAAGATGAAAACATTCTCAAGATGAATGGTGGTGATGGTTGTATAACGATGTGAATGCACTTAATTCTCTATTATGTATATTTTACCATATTATAAAAATAATATGGTAATATGACCCTCCTCAAGCTCTGAGAAAAGGCAGACTTTCCGGGTAGATCTTGGCCATGGTAGCATCTTCCTTACTACATACATTTCAGTTTTAATTTCTTTCTTTCCTTTCTTGATGGCAGACTAGTTTCTTTGTTTTCTTGGATAGTTGGGGGACAATTTTTGGTTAATTCCTGAAGAAGAAAAGGTGAAATCTGATTTCATTATCTGTAGTAATCCTAAATAATGAAACATTGGTAGGTTGAACTAGTGAGCATAGGAAATAACTCTCAGTTTGATTCAGTGATGTGCTATCAAAAGATGCAACTACTTTCAGAACCCTGTGTGAAGAAACAGATGAGAAGGGGAAGAGATATAGGAGGCAAGAACCCAGAGTCACTCTTGTGATCAATTAGGGGGCCACACTGGAAAAGGGAGAGAATGTCCTGCAATGACTGCCCTTCCTTCCTGGGAAATTACACAGGTCAGCCACATCCAGGATAAATATTACTTTCTTGTTTCTTACCACAATCCATTTTTGCTTCCATAGAAAATGTTGATCAGTCCTTACTGATATGGTGAACTTCCAGAGCCTAGCTCATGAAATATAGTTGACCCTGGAATAATGTGCACAGCCAAAACTCTGCACATCACTCTCAGCTTCCCCCAAACTCAACTACTAATAGCCTGCTGTTGACTGGAACCCTTTTCAATAACATAAACAGTCAATTAATGCATATGATGTATGTTATATGTATTATATACCGTATTCTTGTGATAAAGTAATAGAGAAAAGAAAATGTTATTAAAATCATAAGGAAGAGAAAACATTTACTATTCATCAAGTGGAAGTGCATCATTATAAAGGTCTTATTCCTGATTGTTTTCACATTGGGTAGGCTGAGGAGGAGGGGGAAGAGGAAGGGCTGGTCTTGCCATCTCAGGGGTGGTAGAGGCAGAAGAAAACCTGCACGTAAGTGGACCAGCACTATTCAAACCCATGTTGTTCAAGGGTCAACTATAATAACAATAACACCAGATATACATGATCTCAATTTAAACTCACAGTAACCCTACAAGAGAGATACTACTATCCCCATTTTGCAGATGAGAGAACTGAGTCCTGGAGGACCTTCAGCAGGGCCACTCAGGTGGTGGGCCGCAGACAGAGCTGGAACCCCAGCAGCATGGTGCCAGGGTCCACACAGGATACCATCTTCACCTCTCGATTCTCTCTGTGTGGGTCAGGTTAGTATATTTGGAGAAATAATGGCGTTGGGGAGCCACCATGATCCTAGAGCAAGATGGATTGTGTTAAAGGGAGAGAGCAACCTTTTTGGCAACAATTATTGTAAAAACTCCAGAATTGAGAGAAGTAAAATAACTTCTGTCAAGTGGTGAATTGAGAGTTTGAGAGCAGTAGGAGAATTGGGAATGAGGAAAGAATGAGAAAGGTGAGAAAATGTGGCTTATGATAGAAAAACATCATATGTATTCTTTATCATTCTCTATTTTAAAATGTATATTTGGGACCATACTCATATATACAGGAAATGATAAGAAAAAATGATGATTTAAAAAAAACAAACAAAAACAAAACCTTGTGTCAAAGATTGAAGGAAAATAAAGGCAATAGTCCCATGGCGAGAGAAGCCACATTTAGATATGTTAGAAAATATTGCTTCTTTAGCATTTTACATCTTTGCTAGTCCCATGGTGGAAGAAGCCACATTTAGATACTTCAGAAAATATTGCTTCTTTAGCATTTTGCATCTTTGCTGTGCTTCTTTAATGCTTCACTTTTTCTAGCCTTTGGTTGGGGAGGCAGCATCATTACCTTCATTTTTTTCCTAGCTGTCCAGATAACTCAGGTTCAGATGGACCAAGCAGAGTTAATGACCCAGGCAGGGTAAATGGGAAACTTTCTGTACTCTTGGGAATAAGTCATCAATTTAATGTCTTTCCCGAATGCTACGTTCTTTCTAAAAATAATATAAAAAATGTGTGCAAACCAGTTTCTGAATTGTTTTTATTCAATAAAATTTAAGATGAACATTGCAAGCTCATTCATCAATGTCAGTGAAATACTTAAAATGAAATGTGTTCCAAGAAGCAGGCGTTAAAAAGTCACTGCTAAATTTCTAAAAATAACTCTTCTGAGGTCCTATTCAAGTTCACCATACTCAGACATTTTGTCGTGATTCCTTTACAGAGCTGATATGTAATGATTGCCCAGGCTAAATCAAAGAGCACCATTTCTATGATGGAGAGGCTTTCCTTTCTTTCCTCTCCTTTCTTTCTTTTTGAAACAGGGTCTCACTCTGTCACCCAGGCTGGAGTGCAGTGGCCTGATCATAGCTCACTGCAGCCTTGAATTCTGGGCTCAAGGAATCCTCCTGCCTTAGCCTCCTGAGTAGCTGGGACTACAGGCTTACATGTACCACCATCCCCTAGCTATTTATTTTTTTTTGTAGAGAAAGAGTCTTGCTATGTTGCCCAGGCCAATCTCAAACTCTTAGCCTCAAGTGACCCTGCTATCTTGGCCTCCAAAGGTGCTGAGATGAAAGGCATGAGCCACCCCACCCATCCTCCTCTCCTCTTCTTTCTTTTCTCTCATTAGCACCACAGTATGCATAGCTTCATTTCAGAATCTGTTTTAGGAGAGGAAAAGCAATCGGGGTTGGCTCATAGAATTAAGCAATTATTTCCCTTAAACCTACATTTGGTGTTAACATTCACTTCCCATGTACATGAAACACAGCCCTACCATTACCCTCAATTATGTATGGTGATAGTCTAGGTACTATACAGGGAGATACAATCTTTGCCTTCTGGACAAACCCAATGAGTGCTTTTAACAAGAGACAACCACAGTTTTCCCCCAAACATAAATACCTACATCTACATCTTTCATGCTTGTGAGTACTTGCCTATGAATTATTTTCCTCTTACCATGTAATTGAATTTATGTGGATATGAAAAGCTTTGTATTTATTGCTGACTCATTGGGAGTAATAAATTGTATCTTACATAGTATCATCTTGTAATATTCTAGGAATTTCAAAGCATGTAGTAGTATTTCAAAACAAGGTCCCAATAAAATTCATAACAGCAATTCCAGTAGAATTTACTATTTTTCTTCCTCTTTTTTCAATATCAACACATCAAAGTATAAAGGAATAAATGTTCTTCCTCTTTTTTGCCACCCTTTCCACTTTTTGGTGTAGTGTACTTCATTGCTCCCACTGTTTCTATTACCCTGGCCATTGGTTTGCTAGTGCTTCCATAAGAAAGTATGGCAGATGGAGTTGTTTAAGCAACAGAAATGTACTTTCTTATAGTTCCGAAGGCTAGAAGTTCAAGATAAAGACGTCAGCAGGGTTGGTTTCTTCTGAGGCCCCTCTCCTTGGCTGGTGGGTGACCATCTTCTCTTCCCTGAATTTTCACTCTGTGCCTGTCTGTATCCAAATTTCTGCTTCTATAAGGACACCAGTTGTATTAGGTTAGGGCCCAGCCTAATGGTCTCATTTGAACTTAATTACCTCTTTAAAGAACGTATCTCCAAATATGGTCACATTCTAAGCTACTGGGGGTTAGAAACTCAACATATGAATTTGGCAGGGGTTGGGGGTGTGGGGACACAGCTCTGCACTTAACACCCTAAATACCTCATACAACATCTCAGATGTTTATAGCTGTTAAATTTAGATTAATGTCCATTGTACCAGCATAGTCTCACTATAAATATGATTTTGGTTTAATGCAAGGCTTCTGATCTAGACAGCCCATGGGTTACTTGGGGTAAGGGTCCATAAGCATGCTGAAATCATATGCCAAAATTTATTATGTTATACATTATGAACACTTTTCTGTCAGACTCTTAGAATGTTTGTCACGCAAAAAAAATGATCTAATGACTGACATAAAGGGATTTTGTCTTGTTTATCTCACAATATCTTTCCAATTAATAACAAACACTCCACATTTTGTTTCTGTATTCAACAAGCACATATATAGCATTGTATAGCCCTGACAATGTGCTAGACTCTGTTTTAAGTGCTTCCCAAATAGAATCTCATTTAATCCTCACAGAGACACTTGAGGGAGGTAATATTTACAGATGGGGAACTGAGGTACACAAAGGTTAAGTAACTTAGGTCACAGAATTAGCAAATGGCAGAGACAGGATTCAAAACTAGGTGCCTGGGTCAAGAGGGTTAACCACGACTTTGGACTACTTCTCCTTTCTCATCAAAATGTGCATGAGAATTCCAAGCCACGTTATTTGCATCCACAGAATCAATGATCTTCATTACTGTGTTAGTCTGTTCTTACATTGCTATTAATATAAAGAAATACCTGAGATTGGGTAATTTTAAAGAAAATAGGTTTAATTGGCCCACAGGTCTACAGGCTGTACAGGAAGCATGGTGTTGACATCTGCTTGGCTTCTTGGAAGGCCTTTGGAAACTTATAATCATGGTAGAAGATGAAGGGGGAGTAGGCAGGTCATGTGGCCAGAGCAGGAGCTAGAGAATGGGGAGGTGTCACACACTTTTAAACGACTAGATCTTGCAAAAACTCACTCACTATCCTAAGAACAGCACCAAGAGGATGGTGCTAAACCATTCATGAGAAATCTTCTTCCATGATCCAATTATCTCCCACCAGGCCCCACCTCCAACACTGGGGATTACATTTCAACATGAGATTTGGGTGGGCAAAAATATCCAAACTATACCAGTAACTATTGGCATAACTTACTTTTTTTTCCCCCAAAACTTACAATGAGAGGGAATTTGAAAGTTCTGTGAAAGCCCTTGCTGTGTATGCATCTCACTTTGGTAACTGCTAGTATTAGAGCTCTCTACCTCCACTTGGTCAATTATTTTGTGTTTCTACAATCATGCATTCAAGCAACATCCAAACCTCCTAAATTAAACTCTTCTATTTGCCTGGGATGTATGGCCAATGATAACTGCATGTAAACTCAAAAATAATCAGAAATCACTTTAATAATACAAATAACTATCTTTAAAACTTTATCCAGCTTTCTAGAATGTCATAGTATGTTGACCTAAAAAGAAGAAGCAGAAGCAAAATTAATAAAAGTAGAGAGTTTATTTGGGTCGTTATTGAGGATTGCAACTATAGACTCAAGTTGTCCTAAATATATATACTCCTGTTAGCAGGTGTTACAAGTAGGCTTTTTTTTTTTTTTTGAGACAGAGTTTCACTCTTTTTGCCCAGGCTGGAGTGCAATGGCGTGATCTCAGCTCACTACAACCTTTGCCTCCTGGGTTCAAGTGATTTTCCTGCCTCAGCCTCCCGAGTAGCTGGGATTACAGGCTAATTTTGTATTTTTAGTAGAGATGAGGTTTCTCCGTGTTGGCCAGGCAGATCTCGAACTCCTGACCTCAGGTGATCCACCCTTCTTGGCCTCCCTAAATGCTGGGATTACAGGTGTGAGTCACTGCTCCCAGCTGCAAGGAAAAGAGAGAGTTCCTAAATTGTTAACCAAAAATCTACATTAAAATAATAAGCTATGATTGGCTCTACATTGTTCTTCAAATCAAATTCCAGAAACATAAAGACTACGAGTGAAACAGCCAGTCAGGAACAAAATGCCTTTAAATAATTGCCCCCAGGCAGTGGTTGGTGGGAGTGGAAGTCCCATACTCATATCTTTCTGGGCCTAATAAATGACTGAAGTCCCATACTCATGCCTTTCTGGGACTGATACATTTTGCATAGCTCACATAGCTCAGACTTCTCTGAGTTATTTTTCCTTTCTCAATCACTTTATGTATACCCAGCATTTTGAAGGGAGGGAAAAAAGGAGATTCTCATACAATTTTTACTTTCTCCTAGGCTTTGAAAGAACAGTAGTATTGTCAATGGACTTCTTTAAATAGAACGTTCTATCATTTGCCTTGGGCTGGGGTCGGGACGGGAGTTAGCCAGGCAGCACTTGCTTTTGTGATTCCAGTCGCTGCCTAATCTCTACTTACTTTTACCTTCCAACCCCAGGGAGAACAAGAAGTGCCTTATTCCCTCAGGCAAAAGATGCTTAATTAACAAAACACAACTGACAGGGAAAGTAAATATTAGTGACATCTTTCTGTAATTGGGAAATATTTGTATGCTCCCAGTTTTTCAGAAATTATAACTGTAACCATGAAACCTTGTTATTTTGCAACTGGTGTTTGTTCTGATACTTTTTGGAAACTCAATATATGTGTAAGGAAACAGGATACATTTTTAAGGCATTCATAGTCCTATATGCCTTAGGACTGTGTCAAGGTTCCTTAAGTAAATGAAAATGGGAGCTCCTAGACTGAAGGTTGCCAACAGCGAGGTGAATCATTTAATAAAGGCTTACATATTTATGCATTTCTTCTGCTGAGCTTCTTGGCATACTTTCTGAGTGACAACTGCAGTGGGAAATTGGAAAATTTTGTGAATAATTATGATTCTCTTTGAATCTATTGGAGTAAATGCATAACATCCTAATGGGTGAAAGATGGTGTGGTGAGTGAGCACCTCATCTATGGAAATTGTCAATCCAATTATTTCAGCTAGCTCACCCATTAAATCAGATCACTGCCCAATCAATTACTAGATGATCAGTGGTAAAGACAGCCTGAAATTCCAGATGCATAATGCTTGGGCCAGTGTCTAAGGCACAAGTGTAATTTCATGAGAAAGGCAAGTGGTTAAGCTACAGGACATGAGTGGTTTAATTACTTTCCATGTTTTTATTTTTGGTGTCAAATCAAATGTCTACACTAGAAATAACTCCCTCCTCTTGTAAGTTTTGTAGACCTAAAAGGAAGAGGCTGAGGCACAACATACAATGTAAAGAGTTTAATTGAGCCAAAGTGAAGACAGCTGCCTGTAAGACTCAAACCCTAGTAATCTTGGATATGAGCTTCTTTTGGCCTTTATTACAAGCATGTTCTTAAAGGCAAAAAAGAGGGAAAGGGAGTGGGCTCGTTCAAAATTGCTTTGTATCAACCCAGGAATTCTCATGGGTTTATAGAAATGACACTGATTAGTGATTGGTTATACATTGTTAAGCTACAGGATGTGGGTAATCGTGTCCGGTGCAGC
The DNA here is from genome assembly GCF_000951035.1 of Colobus angolensis palliatus. Classification (NCBI taxonomy): domain Eukaryota; kingdom Metazoa; phylum Chordata; class Mammalia; order Primates; family Cercopithecidae; genus Colobus; species Colobus angolensis. The sequence continues at coordinate 597,694 of NW_012116400.1, forward strand.
ATTCTTAGGTGAATCTATGGCTGTTGGTGGCACTAGCAAGCAGTTTCAAGAGATGAATACATAGCTCAAAGTGGGGAGTTGTGCGTGATTGCTATTTCATTGTCATGTCTCTCTGGGCCTGATCAGTTAAAAGGACTTGCCTTCCTCAGATAAAAGTTCTTTTCTCATATTCATTTTTCAAAAAAATGAGATTCACCTATATATATACAGGTTTAAGAATGCTTCCCCCACAGTTCGTAGAGATAAAGAGATTTACCTAAGATTACCTTTTCCAGGCTCACCAGTTTTCAATACATTCAGCCTCTTCCCAGGTGCGTGCTCTGGAGAGGCCAGCTTTGTTTGAGGTGATAACGATCACCACCACTGAGGAAAAGAGCTTTTGGGTAGCTGTCGTGCAGGTAAGACCTTTATTACCCAGAGGAAAATCGATTAGGACTCTCCCAGGAACTCTTGCATGCTCAGACAAAGAGAGTCTGGCAATGAGGATCCCAGACACCATGCAGCTTCTCCCATTGACCTCAGTGACCTCTCCAGGGCCCCTGGGGAGCATCATCCACTCAGTGGTGATCAGGTGGCCCTGAGTCCTGATCCTAGTTCGGGTGCAAATGAAGCCACTTTAAAACCGGAGATGCTGTCTTGGAAGGGCAAGGCTCTTTTAGGTAGAACTGGGCAGCTTCACATGTGAGAAAATCTGTATGTGATGTTTAGAGAGTAACCAAGCTATTGTTTTCAAACTGTTGTTTCCAAAGGGCCTTATATTTTTCCTTCTTCCCTTTCAGTGAGACTATGGATGATGTAATTATATATAACTATATAATATAATCTATATAACTATAATGATGGATGCACACTTGTGGATTATTTGAATTTTAGAGCACATGTCCCAGCCCCTCTTGGATCTCTTATTCCTCTGGACTGTCTGCCATGAAGAGGGATTAATTCCTTAATTTGAGGGACATGCACTCTTAAAATTTCCCACAAGTCACACTTGCAGACTGGGAATCCCAGCTCCCTCAATATTTCTGATTTCCTCCCTTTCTTCTCCATAAGAGGACAGATCTCTGGATGGCCTGTGGGTTAAAAATCAAATTTTCTATTGCCATAAGGTGTCATTAAGATTCTTGTAAGGACTTGACATGCCACGCTTTTTCCCCCTACCCTGTAACAATGATGCAGCTTGCTTCCCCGAACAGAGGTGTGTTTCAACCTAACATGCATGTGGGCACTCTGGGGACTCAACCTTCTCCTCTGGGTGAGAAATTAAGCAAGGTGGCAGTGATAAGGCAATCCAAGCAACTGGGTCTTCAGACAGGGCCACAACTTCCCACCGTCCTTGTATTGGGAAGGGTCTGGACGGGGTTGGCAGCTGGTCTAGGGTCTCAGTTGCCATATGGGGCAGGGAATCAAAGATGCACATTTAAAATGCAAGCGCTTGTTCCCAATCTGTTTTACTAATATTGTAGCAAGCTTAACTGCTGGTGCTCAGGGCATGAGAAATTCACTGATGAGATTTGCTCCTCTTATTAAGGTGGTTTTAATTGCCAGCCCTTGGCTGTGAGATCACACTTTCCTTCTTTTTCTGACTTTTCATACCCCTTTTGATTGTAAGAAAGAAAAGCAACATTTTCTCTTATTTTATTTTTTTCCCTTGGGCCAAGTACATAGCACACTGTGAATGAAAAGGAAGAACCTGTAGGGGTCAGTGCAGCGTAAAAAATGGTCAAAGCTCAGGCCGTGGAGCCGGGTCTTTAAGGTTTCAAGGATAGCTTTGTTCCTATTTCATTCTAATGAGGTAACCGTCCCATTACTTCATGCTGAGCCTGACTCCAGAAACAATCCCCTTGATGGTCATTTTCCTATAATATAAGTTTAAACATTTGCAATCAAAGGCAGTTCTAATTTGAAATTTAGGATTGGGAATGCTATTTTCAAAAATGATGCTATTCACCTTTTCTGTTTGAACCTAGAAGGTTCTCCCCTCCCACTGTCCTTTCATGGGTTCTTGCCAGGGTGGGCAGGGCCTGCTGTTCTTTTACTTCCCTTTAGCTGCCCCCAACTTCTATTTCTTTTAGTGAAAGAGTCTTGGCTTGTTTGTGTGTGTCCTTTTCCTTTTGTATGTACGTGCCCCTTTGGCCTTTGTCTTTTTTTTTTTATGAGACAGAGTCTCAGTCTGTCACCCAGGCTGGAGTGCAATGGCACAATCTCTGCTCACTGCAACCTCCACCTCGTGGGTTCAAGTGATTCTCCTGCCTCAGCTTCCCGAGTAGCTGGGATTACAGGCATGTGCCACCACGTCTGGCTAATTTTTGTATTTTTAGTAGACACAGGGTTTCACCATGTTGGCCAGGCTGGTCTCAAACTCCTGACCTCAAATGATCTGCCTGCCTCGGCTTCCCAAAGTGCTGGGATTACAGGCATTAGCCACCATACCCAGCCTGTCTTTTAAATTAGAAACTTACTAACTTCTTTTGTTGTATTATCAAGGAATAGTTAAGTTTGGGGCATGTTGTGGGTAGCGTGGGGTTTGGTGGGAGAGATGATTAAAAAAAAATACACAGGACATGGGCAACAGAGTGAGACTCCATCTCTACAAATAACTAAAAATTTGCTGGGTGTGGTGGTGGTTGACTGTGATCCTAGCTACTTTGGAGGCGAGAGATTGCTTGCGTCTGGGAGGTGAAGGCTGCAGTGAGCTAGGACCACAGCACTGCACTTCAGCCTGGGTGACAGAGTGAGACTCTGTCTCAAAACAAAAACAAAAACAAACCCCAAAAAGCACAGGACACACCAAAGTGGTAGGCTGGGATGAAGAATTCTGCTGAGATTCCTGGGCAGACATTGGAGACTATGTCGCCCAGGCTGGAGTGCAATTACTCAGAGGAAAATCGATTAGGACTCTCACAGGAACTCTTGCATGCTCAAAGACAGTCTGGCAATGAGGATCCCAGACACCATGCAGCTTCTCCCATTGACCCCAGTGAACTCTCCAGGGCGGTTGGGGAGCATCGTCCACTCAGTGGTGATCAGGTGGCTCTGAGTCCTGATCTAGCTAGACCAGGTGCAAACAAAGCCAGTTTAAAACTAGAGATGCTGTCTTAGAAGGGCAAGCCTCCTTTAGGTAGAACTGGGCCACTTCACAGTGTGGGTAAGACCCTGGGAATTTCTTGAGGGCATCGTCTTTCCTCACCAAGGTCATTTAAATTCTTCCCCTTTGTTCTTCAACTCTCCTCAGTTCTGCCCCCTCGAAATCAATGAGACAGCTCCCCATGAAATCACAAATGTCTAATTTCCAGCCTCCCTGCTTCAGCCTGTAATTCTATATCATCTCCTGATGTACCTGCCTCCACTAAACATGTCTTTCTGATGTGTTTTCTTATCATTCTTTTGCAGTGTCACCTCTTGCTGCTTCCTTTTCCTCTGTCAGCCTCCTAAATCTGGGGTGCCACCACTTCCACCTTCCCTGCCGCTAACAACCCTGTGAATCCATCCTCACACCCTGAATGTGGCCCTAGAGTCTTCCTTGGGGACTCCCTGCAGACACTACCAATTGATCAATGTCAACATGGTAAATGAAACCTCCTTTCCAGCCTCCCTTAATTGTGCTTCTCCTACAATCCTTGATTCCATTTCATTTTGATCTCCATCCTTTCCGTGGATGACATCAACTCTTCTTGCTATTTCAATTAGTACTCAGGTGCAAAAAACATGCCGATTTCTAGCTTGAGAACAACTCTTTCCCCGATCTCTAACACTGACAATTGTTAAGTCAAAGTCACCTCCTTACATATTTTAAGTTCAGCCTAAAGGTTTCTTCCTATATAGTGAACTGTAACCCAACTGGATGTGTAAACAGATTGTCATCTACTCTTGTGACAATCATGGAGAATCTGCCAATTACAGGAGGCTGACCATTGAAGTGTTCGATGAGCCGTAATCAATCCAGCTGTTTCTGCACCTCATTTCTGTTTTCTGGACCTCACTCCTTTTTTCTGTTCATAAATCTTATCCTACCATACTGCAGGCCCAGAGTCACTCTGAATGTATTCTGGTGTGTGTGGCTGCCTGAGTCACAAATTGTTCTTTGCTCAATTAAACTCTGTTAAATTTATTTGTCTTAAGTTTTCCTTCTAACATAGTTCTATAACCAATTGAATTACTCCATCTGGAACTCCTACAAACATTTCCAATTTAGCATGTCCAAAACCAAGCTCATTATACACCCCCAAATCTCAGTGGCCTATATTCTCCACCTTTATTAATGCCATCATTATCCATCCAGTAGCCCAAGCCAGGTGCTTCTCTTCTTCTCTTTCAATTCCTTACACTCCTGATCCATCATAGCTGCTTCCTTTCCCTCAAAATCCAACCATAATAAAGGGCATATATGAAGTGCCAAATGAGTAAAATAGGTAATTATTTTGTGGAGAGGGCTGTAGCTTTCTTTTTTTTTTTTGAGACAGAGTCTCACTGTGTCACCAGGCTAGAGTGCAGTGGCCCAATCTCTGCTCACTGCAACCTCCGCCTCCCAGGTTCAAGCAATTCTCCTGTCTCAGTCTCCCAAGTAGCTGGGATTATAAGCATGTGCCGCCACACCTGGCTAATTTTTCTATTTTTGGTAGAGATGGAGTTTCACCATGTTGGCCAGGCTGGTCCCAAACTCCTGACATCAAGTGGCCTGCCTGCCTTGGCCTACCAAAGTGTTGGGATTACAGGCCTGAGGCAACGACCCCAGATGCTTTGTCACAATCTCCATTAAACCACCCTTCCCATCCAGCCATCCTATGTAAACATACGTTGTAAGTATAATGATGTAGTTTCTCTGCAAACACAGCTTCTTCATGCAACCTCTCATTTGAGGAAAGCTGCCCTTAAACTTTTGTGTATGAGTTTTGGAGCTTTCTCCATGGGAGAGCTATCTAAAGCATAAATCTAGTCATTTTCCCAACTTAACAAATCTCTCTGTCTCTCTCTCTGTATGTGTATGTGTGTATCGTTGCTTATGACGTAAATCCTAAACCTCTTAACATGTTATCCAAGGCTCTATCTGGCTCCACACTCCCTGTCCAACCATGTTTTCTGCCCATTCCTTTCCCCACGTCTAGCCCCCATGCCTGGCATGTTTCTTACATACTTAATTAATTGACATTTTTCAGGACAATTTCCTTGCAATTCTGTTCGATGTGCCTTTTCCTAATAATTCTCTATTTGGTCACTGAACTTTAATGTCATTTCTGGGAAATCTTCCTTAGCCCATCCAAGCAGATCAATAAGAATTAGGTACTTTCTCCACTATGCTCCCCCAGCACAGGATCCATTTCTCAATAGTGTGTGTCCTGTAGAGTCCTGATTGTCTGATGCCAGATTCTAAGCTCCTAGAGGGAAAGACTGCTGCTGAGTTTTTGAGTCCACAGGATCTTGCTTCATGTCTAGCACAAGTAGATATTCATTCATTGTTTTGTGAATGAAGGTGGCAGTGGATGTGCTAAAAGAGAAAATGAGTGTTACTGATGACAAAATGTTAGAATTTTGCTTCAGGCCAATCCCTAGTAAGGACAAGGACATTTAAAATCTGTAAGTGTAGTTCTGTGCTCTGCAAGGCACAAAGGAATCCCTTCCCCACCCTGAGCTGGGATGAGGAAGAGAATAATATGGTATCTGTGGAAGTTTAGACTTTTTGTACTCTGGTCAGTCTCTCTTTCTCTCTCTCCCTCTCTCTCTCTGTGTGAGTGTGTGTGTGTGTGTGTGTGTGTGTGTATGTGTGTAGGGGAGGATGAAGGGGTAGGTAATTCCCCATGGAATTATCTGTTTATAAGCAAAATGAGAATCCCCCACTGTCAAGGATAATAAGACTTGATTTTCAAGCACTGTTTGAGCTGTTCCTTTGGGCAAAGCACAGCATAGTGTGTGCAGAGGGGTACAGAGGAATGGGACACAGTTCCATCATTTAATCCTTTGTAGCTCAGCCAGGGGGATTAGATTTTTGCAAAGATAGGTTTGATAAGATAGATGGTTGCATTTTATCATCCAGACTGGGACATTTTTGAGCATTTTTAAATGCTATTAAGTACTTCACCAGCAATACAGGTGCAAACCAGGATTGTTCCACACAAACTGGGGATAACTGGTCCCATTAAGGAAGACTGTCAGATGTGTAATGTGGACCATAAATGTTCTAGGTTCGGAGTAAAAGGCAATCACTACAAGACTGGGAGTTCACAGAATCTCTGAAGAGGGGTGCCTTGACCTAGGCCTTGAAGAAAGAGGAAGACTTTCTTTCTTTCTTTTTTTTTGAGGTGGAGTTTTGCTCTTGTTGCTCAGGCTGGAGTACAATGGCATGATCTCGGCTGGCACGATCTCGGCTCACCACAACCTCCACCTCCCAAGTTCAAGTGATTCTCCTGCCTCAGCCTCCCAAGTAGCTGGGATTACAGGCATGTGCCACCAAGCCTGGCTAATTTTGTATTTTTAGTAGAGATGGGGTTTCTCCATGTTGGTCGAGCTGGTCTTGAACTCCCAACCTCAGGTGATCTGCCCACCTAGGCCTCCGAAAGTGCTGAGATTACAGGCGAGAGCCACCACACCCAGTCAGAAAGAGGAAGATTTTTTTTAGTGAGAGGAGGTGGGAGAAAATGTTAACGTGTGGAAAAGTGAGTGATATAAATTCACTGGGGGAAATAAGATGGTCTGTATGAATAACAGAGAGCAGGCCCATTTATTTGGAGCAGAGAATTCACAGAAGGTGGTGATGAGGGGGATAGAAGAGGGACTAGAAGTTAGGAGGGTAGCCGAATGCCAAGTGGGAGCAGGAAAGAACTTTGTCAAACTAGAACATTGGGATTTTTTTATTCAAGACAATGAGGGACTGATATGGTTAGGCTTTTGGTCCCCACCCAAATCTCATCTTGAATTGTAGTTCCCATAATTCCTGTGTGTCATGGGAGAGACCAGGTGGAGATAACTGAATCGCAGCAGTGGCTTCCCCCATCCTGTTCTCATGATAGTGAATAAGTCTCATGAGATCTGATGGTTTTATAAAGGGCAGTTCCCCTGCACATACTCTCTTGCCTGCTGCCATGTAAGAGTAAGACGTGCCTTTGCTCCTTCTTCACCTTTCACCATGATTGTGAGACCTCCTCAGTCACGTGGAACTGTGAGTCCATCAACTCTCATCTTCTCTATAAATTACCCAGTTTCAGGTATGTCTTTATTAGCAGTGTGAGAATAGACTAATACAGGAACCAATGACAGTTTTGACTGGAGTGATTTGTTCAAAACTAAAGAAATTATGTGTGTGTGTGTGTGTGTGTGTGTGTGTGTATTTATTTATTTATCTTTTATTTATTTATTTTTTTGAGACAGGGTCTCTCTTGCCCAGGATGAGATGTAGTGATGCAGTCATGGCTCACTGCAGCCTCTACCTCCTCACCTTCAGCAATCCTCTCACCTCTGCCTCCCAAGCAGCTGGGACTACAGGTGCATGCCAGCAAGTCAGATTATTATTTTTTCTTTTTTTCTTTCTTTTTTTTTTTTTTTATAAACATGGGGTCTTGCTATTTTTCCCAGGCTGGTCTCGAACTCCTGGGCTAAAGGGATCCTCCCACTTCAGTTTCCTAAAGTGCTGGGATTACAGGCATGAACAACCACACCCAGCCTATATATTTTTTAGTTAAGGTTAACCTTGCAATATTTTGAGGATGTAGCAGGGAAAAGCTAGAAGTGCAGCAGGAGATTGTAGCTATCTAGCCATAAGGTCATAGAATCTTCAGTGGGGTTGTGGCAGAGAAAATGGAAAAAAAAAGATGTTTGCAAGATACTTTATGAAGGTGGGAATAAAGCCCAGATGTAATCTGGAGACTGTTTGCATCTGGGAGGTGAGCAACAGGGAAAGGAAGAATCCAGAAACACCTGAGGTTTGATACTGGGTGACTGGGAGGTGTGGCCCTACCATTAACAGGGAGTAAAAATGTAGGTAAAAATGGTTTATAAGAAGATAGTGAAGCTGAAAGGATTTTTAAAATTTTGTTTTTTGACTTTGATATTAAAAGTAATACACACTGATTTTAGGAAACTTGGATAGTGCAGAAATTATGGATGAGAATTTTAGCATCTGATGATTTTGATATGTCTTATTCCTGGGATATTCCTAATGTCTAACTAATTCTGAAGGAATAGATATAAAAAGTAGGTGGAGTGAAGTGAAGCCTGATTTCCATGTAAGTTTTAAGAATGGATTTCCTTCTGTGTTGGGGAAGATATTTAACTTATAAAATATGTTTATTTAAAATGTATTGGTCCCTTACTTTGTACCAGACATTGCGGAGGAAAAAGATTTTAAAAGTGGCATGGAAAAACCCAGAGGTGAAAACCTGTGGTACAAGTTTGATATGAATGATGATAAGGAGTTCAGATACCCAAATGAAAAGCCCAGTTGAAACCTAGAAAACATGAACTCCCATGGTGGGAATAATTAACACAGTGAAGATGCTGACAAGTTCCTTGTATGCTTGAGGTTTAGACAATTGAAGATTCTCTGGGGTTTATTCTCTGTGGAGCCTGGGTTGTTCCAGTCCTAACCAAACTATTTAGTTTCTTCCAGCCTTTTTTTGTTTCCTTTGTTCTTGATGTGTGTTCATTCATCAGAACTGTTGCTGCCTTATCAGCAAGAAAATTTATGTTGCATATTGGTAAGTCAAGACAATGTTTCAGGTGGTGCACAGGACTGATGGGACTTTCTTTATCAGCCACATTAGCTTGCTCACAATAGTAGGGTAAATACTACTTGTCTGGCTCTTTCCTGTCCTGAAATTTTAGGATCTCCAACAGCCAGTTATTTCCAACCATCTTCAGAGAGTATCTCATGCTGCTCACAAATATAATCCTGTCAGCCACCAAAAGGCATTTCCATTTTCCTTCTCTTTGACAACATATCCTGACTTGTTCTGCCAAGGTCATTGGTGATGTGGATCCCTGCAGTGAATGGTGCCTTGTTGTTTTTGGTTCTGGTGCTGCTGCTTGTTAAGCAGCTCTTGGTTACCAATATTTGCCCTTGGCCCCTGAAGTTGTGCTGTGCCATCCTTAAAGGGTCCTGTAGTTATTGTCCTGTGCTAAAACACTGACACTACTGAGGCTATTTCATGTCCATTGCCCTTGATGTGATGGTGCCATGCTGTGCTGACAGAGGAAGTGAGGGGACATCATTCCCCTAGCTTTGTGTCACACCCTCTTTCTTCCAGGGCAGTACTACCTTCTGCTTCCATGATAACCCTGAAAATAAATCAGTTTTTACGAGTAGCTCTCAACTTTCTAAAATTCTAGCAGAAGACCAGAGCTTCTTGGGCTAGAGGACAGTCTGAGTGAAGGATACGTGCTGTGCCCAAAATTATCCCTTGGCATCTAGAATATTGTCATGTGACCAAGTGGATGGGCATAACGGCTTCCGCTTGAGCTCTTACCTAAGGGCTCTGCATTTCTCTGGTCTCTCATATTTCATACCTCTGCAGAGCCTACCCAACTAACCAAAAGACATACCCAGATGTGTCTTTTTCCTAGCATAACATGACAGTCAGGATGGAATCCGTACTCTTCTGGTAGCTCAGTAACGATGTTCCTCTAGTTGCAGGCAAATTTCTGTTGTGGAAACCAGAATAGCAAGCTTGAAGTGCTAATCCCATCTTTCCACTAGAGGGCAGATATGGTATATCCATCGAAACACACACAGCTCATGTTTTACAATAAAAACCACATTAGTGAAAAATGTAACCTAAAAATTATGTTCCTGTATCCTTCTCTGCATATCTTTAATATTTACGAGCATCTAGAGCATATTAATATATATAATATTGATATCCTAAGTGAATGTATATTCCTATAGTGGTTTTATGGACACAGAAAGGGTATTTAGCAATAGAAATTGTTTTGTATACCCTGGTTTTCCTTTGAAGCATAAAATAGGCATCATACCAAAAAGAGATTTTAAGAAGAAATAAGTGTAGAATTAATTGGCATAGCATACCATTTGCAATAATTTTTGCTCTTATATCCTACTGTTGTCTGATGTATCTTTGAAAAAACAATTCTGATACACTGATTTTTTTTCCAGCTTGTAGAATAGCTATCTATCTTCAATTTCTAAGTGGCAATATTTTGATTTTGAATATTCTTTCTGTCAACTTACTTCTACTGATTGGAAGTTAAATCCTTCTGAGTGTCATGATTGATTTGTGGTTTTAAGGAGTTCTCTAAACCACATAGAAATGGAAGCCTTACAATGGCAATATGAGATATGTCTTCTTATGGATTACTCTTTGACTACTGAGAAAACCAAGGTACAGAAATTATTCTGAGGCCCAGAGAGGGTGAAGTTCTTTATGTGCCTGTTTTGGGGCCATGGATTTCAAAAAACTGGCACAATGTCTTATCCACAATTTTTCAGTTAAAGATGTGTTTCTAAAAATATAAAACTGTAATCTCATAGTTAGTTTCAAAGTTGATACAGTGCTTAGAGCCCAAAGGTATTCTGGGGCTTAGGTACGCCTTTTGCCTTAGTTGAAAGGAAAAACAGCATATCCAGCACCTCTCTATTGTTCCAGAGATATCTCAAGAGAGGAAGAAGCCAGAGTAAAAGGCATTGCGTTAATTTTTTTTGAAAGAGTGAGCATAGGAGGCTCAGAGGAATGATATTGCGTGAGATCAAAGCTAAACTTTCGACCATTCTCCAGTTACCCTGCGTTTTCACTGCTGTTGTGAAATAGGAAGACTCTGATGGAAATGTTATGGTAGCCGACTCCCTGCACTCAACAGAGTGCCCCCTCCTACAGAAGTGAGGATGGGGTTGGGAATGCGATAGGAGAAAACAGGGGGAAACAGAAAACATTGTCTCAATGAGTCCCCCTTTTTCTCTGCGTGTTTCATCACTGATATGGTTTGGAAACCTCAAATATATTTTGCCTGGATGGTCAAATTGCTCATAAACTGCACAGCACAACACATGCTTCTTGCCATTTATTTCATCAGCTTAGCGTAGATCCTTGCTGCTTAAAGCGTGTGTGGTGCATGGACCAGCTGCATTGGCATCAGCACCCGGGAACTTGTTAGAAATGCAGAACCTTGTGCCTCACCCCAGACCGCCTGAATTAGAATCTGCATTTTAACAGAATCCAGGTGCTTTATGTATGAGTCAAAGTTTGAAAAATGCTGGCTTAGATAACACTTTCTGTTTTGTTTTTGATCTAAGGTTTCCTGGAGCAGACACTGCCCCTCCTATTCTGACTGTTTTCTGGGATACTGGTCTATTTGGTGCACGGGATTCTGAACTAGAGCAACTGATCTCATGCACCTAATGACTAGACTGCACAGAAAGAGAAAGTCTTCCAGCATACTCTTCAATATTACTTATTTTATTTAACATAAATAGAAGGTGTAGTTTGTCTTTCATTAAGCAAACCTGACAAAACTCCAACTTACAAGATGTACGATAGGGAAGTGATTATTCACATTATGAGAGAGTCTCTGTTTTACAGAGACGTTTTCCAAATTATTTTTTAAAATTGCCTTGAGGTACATTTGAAATAGAATTTGACTCAAATATTACTTCACAGTCCAGTTTTTAAGATGGCATATAACACATAAATTGAGACGTGATTGTACAGATAGTAGTTTTGTGCACATTCGTTATTAATAAATTTCTGAAAGAGCTCTTAACCAGCTTCTCATTTCTTTTTCCCATTTCATCCTAATTTCTCTAAGTCTACAATCTGGATTCATTTCTTTTTATTCATCTACCAACCTATATAACTCTATTGCTTCACATCCTTATGAAGCCAAAGACCTCACTGAGATTGAATTATCAGAGGAGAGGCCTAAAGATGAATTCAAGAAAAATGACCCTTCAGCCTAATGAATAGTAATAGTGGTATTAACACTTGATTTGAGCTTGTAAAGTTCTCGCTGGCAGTAAAACCCTGCCTAGGGAAAGCAGATAGATCCCAGCAGAACACTGAGCAACAGCACAAAAATGTTTCTTGGGCCCCAAAATATTATCTATAACTGCTAAACCACATTGAAATAGCTACTCTGATCACCAGCTCTCCTAGATTCACATGGGTCTTGTTCATATGTCTAATATGGTAGGTATATTTCTATAGTGCAATCTGTGTTTTTGACCATTTCTTCTAGAGTATTTGGAGGTCAAGGACTTTGTTTTTCTCATTGTTATGCATCCAGTGTCTAGCATGTAATAGTATTTCACACAAGCTTGTTGGATGAAAGTCTTTGCAATCTATTGCACAATTACTGATACTTTTAGAGAGGAGCAACAATTTGACCTCTGAGCAAAGCAGCTACAAAAACCTGGTGAAACACTGATCTGTTATGTCTTCTCACAGAGGCAGGAATAATGCAGTTCATCTAAAATATCAGATAATAAAAATTAGTATTTGGCTTGGAAATTGTGACTATATTTGAATGCTAATAACTATGAAACACTAAAGAGGAAGAAGAAAACAATGGCTGCTTCACTGAAAAGCTTTGACTAACCAGTTACATCTCAAACTGTTGTTTATCTCAGAGGCTGGCTATGCTTATGCATGGAGTCACTTCTCAGGTCAATACAAAGAACTCAGCTCTGCTGGAAACCTTGCTTGTTCACATAGGCAGATAAGGTTTTTAAAAACAGGTCTTCTTTTCTAGGCTTTGCTTAGAAAGAATCACATCTTTGTCACCTAAGTACTGAACTAAATGTAATGATTCCTCCCAGACAGATTAAAAATCCTGCCAAGGTAACGTATTAGGAGGTGGGTGATTTTCTGGAGTAACACTCTTTTTGCAGTTGGAACAGTTCCCTCTTGGTGCTAGAATCCTAAATGCTGTAGTCATTTGGGTCCCCTGTGTTCAGATATCTGTCCCCCATGCTATCTGGAGGTAGCTGTTACTTCAGAAATTTGTGAGGATATATTAGTTCATAGTGATGGAACTCATACTTCAGAATGAAAATCACACAAGTTTTCTATGCACTTAAATATACACCACAAATCAAAAGTAGGGTTCTGGTAGAAAGTTTCTCAGTAAGAAAATGATGAGTGAATGTAAAGAGAAGAGGCCCTGTTCTTATCTACTCTGGGCATCTCTTTTTCCATTATATAAAATGTGATTATTCTCTGAAGAATTTCTTATACTTTTTTCCCCCATACTCGTGTATCCAGAGATTTCATTTGCTTCCATCATGAAACCCAGTGGCAGAAAAACAAAAGATTCTGTTTTTAAGAAGAAGCAAGATATTCTTTTACTTATACTGTTTGCCTAATGAAGCTTATTACCTCCAGAAGGCTCTGAAAACTGTTGTTATTATTATCCCAAGAATGGGATGCCAGCTGTTTGTTCTGATAGCTTTTTGATCCTCAATCCAATTGCTTTCAGGGCTTTGGCCATCTTCCCTTGTATTTTCCATGATCTACCCTTAACTGTCATTAATATTGACAGAAAAGTCACTTTCTGATCAGTGTTAGAACTAAAAATGGATCCCCTGTTAGGTAGACATATGGGTACCAGGTGCTTTACATGTGCCACTATTAAATACATCTCTCCCCCATTGCAACAGTCAAGTAGTGCTTCTCTTTAAAAAATTCCATACCCTATATATCATGGGGTTTCAAAAATAGAGTTGGTGGCAAGAATAATTTCGAAGGGCACATTCAGAACAAGATAAAATATCATGAGGTTAAATCTTTGAGGATAATTGAGCTGGCATAGGCAATGGCCCAGGGGTACAGATTTCTCATGAAAGGGACAGAATAGAAAGTTAAGGCTGTCTCATTAGTGATTCTTGGAATTACATGACAAGCAATCCTCCTTCTTCTTCCATCTTGGGAAATAGCTTACACTTGGAGATGTGAAACTTGTATGGAACATTAACTTTACTCAAGTTTTTAAAAAGATTTTTTAATTAATTTTTTTTTTTTTTTTTTTAGAGATGGGATTTTGCTACATTGCCCAAGCTGGTCTCAAACTCTTGGGCTCATGTAGTCCTCCTGCCTCAGCCTCCTAAGCAGCTGAGGTTACAGATGTGTGCCCAGCTTTTTTAAAAAAATTATGAACTTACAGCCACATTTCATTGAGCGTTTCAGAAGTGAAATTAAACAGACACTTGACTGATTCCTTGCAATGTCAATCTCCTTTGTGCCTGGGTGACACATGGATAGTGTATGAAAATGTGTGTGCTTTAGTTTAACACCTGGAAGGGAAGGAGGAGCTTTTGAGACAGGGGCCTCAGTCCTTGGCATTCTCTCTCTGGTGTTTTGCAAGCTGCCTTGTTTCTTGGAAACCTGCATAATGTAGTATGTCTAGGGACCTTCTTTTGTGGCTGTCAGAAGTGTGTCCAAAATTGTTATGAAATGTAGCTCAAGCAGTTGACAAGTGACAAAAGCAGTTGATCTCTTATCTTTTGCGTGCTGTTTTAATGCTCTAAGCACTCTCTTGAAGGAGATAGGAAGCAAAGCTATTGATTTTTGCTCTGTTTGGGGTGGGGTAGGCTTTAGTTGTATTGATGGATGCATGTCGCAGGGAGTTTGTTGGGAGGAAAAAATACATCTCTTCCCTGGGTCAGACAGGCATATTCTCCAGAGGGTTCCAACTAAAAGTGAGCATGGAAGGATTTCTCAGGCTTGTGTTTTATACTACAAAGGATTACCACCAGTTAGCTAAGAATGCTGGTTGTTATGATTTGTTTTACATTAAAAGATTTAGAGTCTTTGGGATTATCCAGTAACTCAGGGTCATCAACCCCAATTATACAAAGATTAGAACCTCTTTCCATAGGCTAGAGTAATAGGAGAAAACTGTCTAATAATGCTCCTTGACATCTACCAACCAATCTAAAATTATTGGATTAGCATATAATTGTTGGTCTAAATGTTCAGATTGTTTTCAGCCCAGAAGCTGTTTGGAGTGCATTATGTACTTCTCAGACACATTTATAAGAGAAAAAATCAAACTGTAGCATACTAAAGGAAGTATACAGCCAGATTTGACCCAAGAAAAAGCAGAGGGGGAGACAAAGTTCAACTTCAGCAACTCAAATATTCCCACTGGATGTTAATTTCCCTTTTCCTTACTCCCCGGCTAAGGCAGGAATGCATAGTTGTTTTCTTTTTAACCTTTACAATAAGATTTGGATACTTGTCAGGTCCATACAATACACATATTCATTAACAATTTAAATGGCTGCTTATTCTATTGTGCATTTTCTCTTCCTTGTCTTAGGTATGCAGTGTTCATGGGTTCTCCATATCTTCCTATCAAAATCAACTTTAAGAAAATTCTCTGATTAATTTGTAATCAGAGCTTGTTAATTCATTCAACAGACAATTGTTGAGGAAAGTATACTGGTGTTGAGGAAGGAATAGAGGCAAAAGAGAAAGGTATTAAGAGGAATGGATAGGAATAAGTTAAGATATACCCTCAGTGCTTGAGTTATGTGCTACTTTTCTGAGAAAAATGTAATTTCATTGTCAAATACGGCTCCATGGTCTTGTTTTCTCTTAAATGAATTTCAGCCTCAGTTATAGGGAAAGGGTAGACTTGTGGGAGTAGAGGGGCTTTTCCAATCACATGTTATTTTGCAAGTGAGGCTACTACATGAGAGTTAATAGAATAGATACATAGCTGCATACTTATTTGTTAAGAAAGGGGCTTTTTTTTTTCCCAAGTGCCATCCATATATTTTAAAAATTACAAATAGAATGGAAACTCATTGCAGAAAACTAGAAAAAAACCCACACACAGCTATAAAAGAACAGCATGAAGATCAGCTCTAATTGCGACATCCAGATATAAATATTTTTAACGTTTTGAAATTGATTATACCTTTTTACAAAATGAGATTATAGATCTTCTCATTTTTATGAAAAGGCAGAATCTCTGAGACACAGCAATAGCAGTATTAAAAGAAGATTATAGTGCTAAATGCCCACATCAAAAAGAAATACCTCAAATTAACAAACTGACATAAAACTTGGAGGAACTAGGAAAACAAGAACAAAACAACTCCAAAGCTAGCAGAAGAAAAGAAATAATCAAAATTAGAGCTGAATCGAATGAAAGTGAGACATGGAAAACCATACAAAAGATCAACAAAACCAAAAGTTGGTTGTTTGAAAAAATAAATAAGATTGATAGACCACTAGCTAGACTAATTAAAAAAATAGGGACGATCCAAATAAACACACTCAGAAAAGACAAAGAGGGCATTACCATGGAGCTACAGAAATATAAAAAACCCTCAGGGACTATTATAAACACCTCTATGCATACAAACTAGAAAACCTAGAAGAAATGGATAAATTCCTGGAAAAATACTACCCCACCAAGATTGAACCAGAAAGAAATAGAAATCTTGGACAGACCAATAACAAGTTTCAAAATGGAATCAGTAACAAATAGCCTACCAACCAGAAAACACCCTGGATCAGACAGATTCACATCTGAATTCTATGAGATATATAAAGAAGAACTGGTACCAATCCTATGGAAACTATTACTAAAAAAAAAAAAAAAAAAAAGAGAAGAAGAGACTCCTCTGTAACTCATTCTATGAGGCCAGCCTCATCCTGATGCCAAAACTTGGTGGAGACACAACAAAAAAAGAAAACTTCAGGCCAATATCTCTGATGAACATATTTGCAAACATCCTCAAGGAAATCTTAGCAAACTTAATCCAGCAGCACATCAAAAAGTGAACCCCTCACAATCAAGTAGGCCTTATCCCTAGGATGCAAGGTTGGTTCAACATAGGCAAATCAATAAGAGTGATTCATCACATACACAGAACTAAAAACAAAAGGCACATGATCATCTCAATAGATGCAGAGAAAGCTTTGGTTAAAATTCAACATCCCTTCATGATAAAACTTCCAATAAGCTAGGCATTGAAGGAACATACCTCAAAATAATAAGAGCCATCTGTGACAAACTCATAGCCAATATCATACTGAATGGGCAAAAGCTGGAAGCATTCACCTTGAGAACCAGAACAAGATAAGGATGCCCTTATCACTCCTATTTAACAACATGGTACTGAAAGTCCTAGCCAGAGGAATCAGGAAAAAAAAAAAAAAAGAGAGAAAAGATAGACAGAAAGAAAAGGCATTCAAATAGGAAGAGAGGAAGTCAAACTATCTTTCTTCACAAATGATATGATTTTATACCTTGAAAACCCCATAGTCTCTGCCCAAAAGTTCCTAGATCTGATAAGTAACTTTAGCACAGTTTCAGGGTACAAAATAAGTGTATAAAAATTAGTAGCATTTCTATACACCAATAATGTCAAAGCTGAGTGCCAAATCAAGAATGTAATGCCACTCACAATAGACACACATACACACACACGCTACCTTGGAATACAGCTAACCAGGGAGGTGAAAGATCTTTTCAATGAGAATTACAAAACATTGCTCAAAGAAATCAGAACTGACACAGACAAATGGAGAAACATTCCACGCTCATGGTTAGGAAGACTCAATATCATTAAAATGACCATACAGCATAAAGCAATGTACAGATTGAATGCTATTCCTATAAAACTACTAAGGACATTTTTCACAGAATTAGAAAAAAAGATTGTAAAATTCATATGGAATCAAAATGAGCCTGAATAGCTAAAGCAATCCTAAGCAAGAAGAACAAAGCTGGAGGCATCACACTACCAGACTTCAAACTATATGACAAGGCTACAGTAACCAAAATAGCATGGTGCTGGCACAAAACAGACACATAGTCCAATGGAACAGAAGAGAGAACCTAGAAATAAGGCCACACACTTGCAACCATCTGACCTTTGACAAAATAGACAAAAACAAACAATGAGGAAAGGACTCCCTATTCAATAAATGGTGCTAGGATAACTGGCTAGCCATATGCAGAAGATTTAAACTGGACCCCCTCCTTTAACCATATACAAAAATCAACTCAAGATGGATTAAGACTTAAATGTAAAACTTAAAACTATAAAAGCCTTAGAAGAATACCTAGGAAATACCAGTCTGGACTTGGACCTGCCAAAGAATTCATGACATATTCCAAAAGCAACTGCAAGAAAAGCAAAAATTCACAAGTGGGACCTAATTAAACTACAGAGCTTCTGCACAGCAAAAGAAGTTATCAACAGAGTAAACAGACAACCTTCAGAATGGGAGAAAATATTTGCAAAGTATGCATCTGACCAAAGTCTAATATCTAGACTCTATAAGCAACTTAAATTAATAAACAAAAATAAACAACCCCATTAAAAAATAAGCAAAGGATATGAACAGACACTTTTCAAAAGAAGACATACACGTAGCCAATAAGCCTATGAAAAAATGCTCAACATCACTAATCATTAGATAAATGAAATCAAAACCACAATGAGATACCAACTCATACCAGTCAGCATGGCTGTTATCAAAAAGTTGAAAAATAACAGATGATGGTGAGGTTTCAGAGAAAAGAAAACATTTATACACTGTTGGTGGGAATGTAAATTAGTTCAGCCACTGTGGAAAGCAGTTCAGAGTTTTCTCAAATAAATTACAGCGAACTACCATTGAGCTAAGCAATCTTATTACTTAGTGTATACCCAAAAGAATATAAATCATTCTATCATAAACACACATGCACGTATATGTTCACTGCAGTGCTATTCACAATAGCAATGACATGGAACCAACCTGAATGCCCCTCAACAGTGGACTGGAAAAAGAAAATGTGGTACATATATACCATGGAATACTACACAGTCAAAAAAGGAAATGTCCTTTGTAGCAATATAGATGGAGCTAGAGGCTGTTATCTTATGTAAATTAACACAGAAAGAAAACCAAATATGGCATGTTCTCCCTTATAAGTGGGAGGCAGATATTCAGTACACATGGATGGAAAGAAGGGAATGACATAGGCCAGGGCTTAACTTGAGGGTGAAGGGTGGGAGGAGGGTGAAGGTCAAAAGGTTACCTATTAGATATTATGCTTATTACCTGGGTGACAAAATAAATCATATACCGAGCCCCCATGACACAGAGTTTACCTATGTAAAACCTGCACATGTGCATATGTACCCCTGAACCTAAAATAAAAGTTGGAAAGAAAGGAAAAGAAAAGAAAAAATATACTATTTTTGTTGCCTAATTGTTTTATCTTAATAAATTCTCAACATTTTTTCTATGTCAATAAAATATACCTATTAATCAATGATTTTAATGATTGCTTATTACTTTATTGTATATCTGTTTATAACCAAACCCTAACTAATGAGCATTTACTTTACTCTCAATTTCTTACTCTTCTTTAAAATACTTAGATGAGCATCCTTGCATGTACAACTTTGTATCCTTACCCAATATGTCTTTAGGATAATCCCTTTTCAATGAAATTACTGAGTTAAACAGTTTAACACTGATTCAGGTTGCCAAGCTGCTTTCCAGATGGGGCCAATACACATAACCATAAAATGTGTATCCATGTTCTGTTTCCTCCAAACTGAACCTGTACTGGTCTTTAGAATTTCTTTCATCAGTTGGAGAAATAAAATACAGTTTCTTATTTCAATTTGTATTTTTTTGATTGTTAGTGATTTTAAACATCTTTTCATGATTTCTAAGAGTCCTATCATTTTAGCTCTTACATTTAAATCTTTGGTTCATTTTGAGTTAATTTTCATATGTGGCACGAGGGATGGGTCCAGCTTCATCCTTTGAGATGGGCACATCCAGTTGTAGCAGCAGTGTTTATTGAAAAGACTATTCTTTCCCCACGGAGTTGTCTTAGCACCCTTGCAAAAATCAATTGACCATAAAGGTATGAATTTATTTATTGAACACTCAATCCTATTCCATTGATACCGCCTCACTTATCTGTGGTTTTGCTTTCTGAAGTTTCAGTTACCTGTGGTCAACCATGATCCAAAAATATTAAATGAAAAATTCCACAAATAAATAATTCCTTAGTTTTAAATTGCATGCTGTTCTGAGTTGCATAATGAAATCTTGTGTCATCCTCCTCTGTCCTGCCTGGGACATGAATCATCCATTTGTCCAGCAGATCCCTGCTGTCTAAGCTCCCCACCCTAAGTTAGTCACTTAGGAGCCATCTAGGTTATCAGATAGACTCTCATGCAGTGCTTGAGTTCAAGTCACTCTTATTTTACTTAATAATGGCCTCAAAGCACAAGAGTAGTGATGGCAGCAATTTGTATACGCCAGAGAGAAGCCTTCAAGTGCTTCCTTTAGGTGAGAAGGTGAAAGTTCTCTACTTAATAAGGAAAGAAAAAAATCCCTGTATGCTGAGGTTGCTAAGATCTGTGGAAAGAACAAATATATCTATGAAATTGTGAAGACAGAAAAAGAAATCTGGTTTTGCTGTCACACCTCATACCGCAAAATTACAGTCAAAGTGCATGATACATGTTTAGTTAAGATAGAAAAGGCATTAAATTTGTGATTATGACAATCTGGTTTGGTAGTATCCATGGTTTCAGGCATCCACTGGGGGATCTTGGAACACATCCCCCAGGGATAAGTGGGGACTACTGTATGTCTATTTTATACCAGTATGACACTGCCTTGATGAGTGTAGCTTTGAAATAAGTTTTGAAATTGGGAAGTCTGAGTCTTCCAACTTTGTTAGTTTTCAAGATTGTTTTGGCTATTCTTTTCATGATTTGGCTATTTCTATTTATCTTTTGAATTGCCTATTTGTGCCTGCAGCAAATTACTTATTCATTTGATTTGTGAAAAGAGAAATTTCTCCTAATATATCATGGCTTTGGGGAATGACATAAAATGAGCGTGTGGTGTGGGATTCAGTACAGTGTTTTAGCTGTTATTTGTCTTTTGTTGATTTTTGTGTGGAAAATATCTAGATTAGGCAAGATTGTGATCAGAAAAAAATTTAACTTTATTACTGCCATGAGGAAGACCACCTTAAGACAAAGATGAAATGAATTTAAGAAAAGCAAGCACAGTTGTTAAAAACAGACAGCCTCAGTCAACTCATCAGTGGTTTCCAAATAGGAAAGTGAATGTATGCCACAATGTGCAATGATTCATTGGTGTGTGGAAAAAATATTAAAAGTTGTTTTTTAAATGACAATTAAAGGCAAATTAAACTCTGTAAGTAAAAGATAGTTGATTACAATAAGAAAACCCATGAACTCAGAATGAGTTGTTCAGCATTTGAATCTCAGAGCCATAATGTACTGATTATATAACCATAAGTTTCCTCTTCTGTAAAATGACTGTAATCACAAGATCTCTCTCTCTCTCTCTCTCTGTCTCTGTCTCTGTCTCTCTCTCTAAAGTCTTACTCTGTCACCTGAGGTGAAGTGCAGTGGTGTGATCATGGCTCACTGTAGCCTGAAACTCCTGGGTCAAGGATCTGTTTGCCTCAGGCCCCTGAGTAGCTGGGACCACAGGCATATGCATGACTACACTTGGCTATTTTTCAAATTTGTTGTAGAAATAGGGTCTTGTTCTAGATCCTTGAGGAATCGCCATACTGTTTTCCTTAATGGTTGAACTAGTTTACAATCCCACCAACAGTGTAAAAGTGTTCCTATTTCTCCACATCCTCTCC
>NW_012116400.1:620403-670724 GCF_000951035.1 Colobus angolensis palliatus
ACTTAAAGTATAATAATAAAAAAAAAAAAAAAAAAAGAAATAGGGTCTTGTTGTGTTACCCAGGCTTGTTTTGAACTCTGGTCTCAAAAGATCCTCTCACCTTGGCCTTTCAAAGCACTGGGATTATAGGCATGAGCCACCACACCTGGCCTTGATCACAATGTTTTTGTATGTAATATGTAAGAAACACATACAAATATAGTGGAAGAATTATCAAGAGCAAAATGAATGTGATGCTCTCAAGTCAAGCATAGCTCTTTGATGTGGACCAATAAGGTGGCACCATGATATAAGATTACTTTGGGGAATTAGACATTCTTGAAATTTCCATCTTTTGAAATATGTTACCTTTACCAACCGCACATCATTCTCACTGTTTACAGTACTCTCTCCTTGAGGAGCTTTTGCTGGGCTTTTAGGACATCTTTCATTCATGTATCAAGGGCTCATCCCCTCCTTTTCCTTCCGCAATAAAATCTACTTCTGAGAAAAAATGATGTGTTATAGGCAAACAGTGACATTTAACTATTTTCATTTCATTAAAAACATCTATTTCATGCATATGGTTTATAATGTTTATTATATAGTAATACAGTGACACATGTTTTTATGTTAAAAGAAAAATACCTATATCAGAAATGTATACTTAAAAATATTTTCCTGATACTAGTGAAAAATAAGAGGAAATTGGAGGCCACAGGTCTAAGTATGTCTCAGGCCATCCTCACGCATTTTCTTTATTTCTGTGCATATCTTGATAATGACCTGATTTTCTGACAACTTGAATCCAGTTATTTGGCCATCCAGTTTCTTCTTTTTCTTTTAGAGACAGGGTCTCGCTCTGTTACTGAGGCTGAAGTACAGTGGAGTCATCACAGCTCACTACAGCCTCAACCTCTTGGGCTTAAGTGATACTCCTGCCTTGGCTTCCCAAAGTGCTGGGATTACAGACAAGCGTTAAATCATGTTAAGCAATTAGAACAAAAATTAGCACAAGGAATATACTTCATAAATATGAACTATTATTGTTATTGTTATCGTTATAGACAGCACTGCATTGTTTTTTAATGCGAGAGTCTAGCTACAAATAACCATATTAAAAGCAAATATTTGAAAGACAAATGTTGGTAAGTTAGGACTTACCTTTATTGGAGCTGTGTCAGGCCAATTGCTCTGTGGACTCACAAACCAGGTGCAGGATGGAGAGTGAGGTGAATGGGTCTAACATAAACTCAGCAGTCTGGGGCATTTCCATGAAATTCCCACCACTCAGGCTAGTACCATGGGATCTGAATCAAATCTATTCTGTCCACGTCCCCTTTCCATACATTTTTAATTGCACCTGTTTCATTTATTATTACAGCGAATATGTGGAACATCTCAGGGGAGGGAAATCTTGCAAGAAAAATGATGGCTCACAAAGTTGCCCTGGAGGAAAAAACAAAACAAAAATAAAAGTTCTTGCCTTTGAAACACTTGTCAGCATGTATTTTCCCATGTGCCAGTTATTGTTTTAGAGAATTTCTCTTCAGAAACATGAGCACAAATTTTTTTTGCAGGCTTGAAGTTCAACTTAAATAGCTTGAAGTTCTTTGTGTAATTATTTGTAAAAGATTTAAAGAAGAAACAAAAACAATATTCATTTTCATTCTCTTCTTTAGCAGCTTTTACCAGTAGGCAGATTAATTGAAAATGCTATATTTTAGGGTTTGTTCTCCCCTTAACTCAAATCCCTTGAGAGAATTCTTTGCAATTTAAAATCTACTGTAAAGGTAGGATCACATTATTATTATTTATAACTAGCTCTGGTTGATAGGGAGATATTCACTGTGGTGTCCACCACAGCTGAAATCTCTCTCTTTCTCTCTTTTTTTGTTTTTGTTTTTGTTTTTGCTTTTTTTTTTTGCTTCTTAGGAAAAAAAAAATCTAAGCTCTGCTGACAAGAAAATTAGATCATAAAGGAGAAAATGGGACTGCATGGTTTATTTTGTAAACAGTACCTATTTAAGAGATAACTTCTTTAATAGGAGTTTTATAGTGCTTCCAGCTATAGTCCCTTCTGTCATATTTAGTGAGAAAATTTACAAGGCAAAAAATTAAACACCTTTAGGTTTGCCTCAGGCACCATGTCTGTCTGGTATAGATCTCAACAAAGGTCGATATTATTATCTTGTTTAGAGTTTTAAGGCAATGAACAGAGAGTTACTGTAAATACATCTTTAAACAAGTTTTATAGGCAGGAAAGGGCTATATTAAAAGGCAGCAATGAGGTGTAATTTTGTTTTTGAATAGCTGGTGTAGTGGCAAGAGCACTGAACATGGAGTCCCAGGAGCTGGATTCTAATTATGGCTTTGTCACTAACTAGCTCTGTGTCTTTTTTTTGAGATGGGGTTTTGCTCTTGTTGCCCAGGCTGGAGTGCAATGGCTCAGTCTTGGCTCACCATGACCTCTGCCTCCTGGATTCAAGCGATTCTCCTGCCTTAGTCTCCCGAGTAGCTGGGATTACAGGCATGCATCACCACACTCAGCTAATTTTGTATTTTTAGTAGAGATGGGGTTTCTCCATGTTGGTCAGGCTGATCTCGAACTCCGGACCTCAGGTGATCCACCCACCTTGGCCTTCCAAAGTGCCAGGATTACAGGCATGAGCCAACGCGCCTGGCCTGTAGTCCTGTGTCTTTAGGCAACTGACTCTACTTCTCTTCATTATCTTCATATCTAAAATGAGGGTGTTAAGTTGTAACAAGGGCATTTCAACATTTTGGTTACAACTCACAGTAAGAAATAAATTTTATATTATAACCTAGTATACATACACACATATATGAATAGACACATAAAGTTTCATGAAAAAATAGTGTTACTTTTTCTATGTATGGTGCTCTGATATTTTCTAGTACATTCGATTCCTATCTATCTATCTATCTATCTATCTATCTATCTATCTATCTATCTACCTATCTTTTTCTTTGTTGTTTTGAGACAGTCTCACTATGTTACCCAGCCTGGAGTGCAGTGGCACAATCTCAGCTCACAGAAACCTCCACCTCTCAGATTCAAGCAATTCTTGTGCCTCACCATCCTGAGTAGCTGGTATTATAGATGTGCACCACCACAACCAGCTAATTTTTGCATTTTCAGTAGAGATGGGGTTTCTCCATGTTGGCCAGGTTGTTCTCAAATTCCTGACCCCGAGTGATCTTCCCGCTTTGGCCTCCCAAAGTGGTAGGATTACAGGCGTGAGCTACTGTGCCTGGCCTCCATTCAATCTTACTGAAAGAAAAATGCTGGTTGAGACTCACTGAATTGAATTTCACTCATAGGTTGCAATCACAGCTTTAGAAACACTGGGCTAGATAGTTTTAAGGTCCCTTGTAGGTAGAAAAACTCCTTTGCAAGTCCTCAAGATTCCTGTTGCATTCTAGAAAGGTCAAGTGACAGACATGACCAGGCTACCAAGCAAGTGGCCTCACGTCAAGTGCGTCTTTGGGGAACCAGCTAAATGCTAAGCTTGTTTACATTGGATGTTTTCGTAGAACAGAGGCTGAAACTCATCCTTAATGCTTGAGGGCAAACTGTCTTAAAACAAGAATCAAGCTATCCACGGCCAGCCTCATTTCCTCATTTCCTCTATTTAAGCCTTTCTGATGACTCCAGTTTTTATTGCTCTTTTATTTTCCTGAATTATTGGAGTGATTTTAATCTACATCACTGTTTCTTAGAGCTCTAGAATTAATGGGTGTTCTGTGATGAAAGCATTAGTTGAGATTGAAACATGGTGGTAAAAGAGAGTTCAGTTCATTTACTCCTAATGAATACTGTGACTCCTTGCTGAGGGAACCTCGAATGCAGTATTGATTATACCTGCCTGACTGTGAAAGCCTTCTATAGCCTCTGCTAGACTGTAAGCCCAGTGGGAGCAGGAGCTTATTAGTTTTCCCCAACAGTGTCCTCAGCACCTGACACATATTCATAATCATTTGTGGAATGAATGATGTTGAATGTAGATAATTTGCCTGTATTGACATCATTAAAAGAATGAGTTCCTCTGAAGTTGTCTGTGATAATTGACCTAAGAAAAAAAGGAACAAGATATTGGCCCCCACACATCCAGTCTATAGTGGTGGAGCACCTGATCTTCTAGAGCTGAAAATCTCCCTTTCCTTTATTCCTCCACTCAGCGTCCTGCTTCCCTAACGAGTGGCTGGAAACTTTAGTAATTTAAAAAAAGGTTGAGAATGGTCTACTGGATTCTCTCTTCCAAATTGTGTATTCTCTATTGTCAATCAAAGGAATCCCTGGTGTTTGAATTTTAGGTTAGGGTTTGAGGAAAATGTCTGGAAGAGTCCTGTGCAAGGGGCTGCTAACTCTTCCTGGTAAAAGGCTGGTCCTGCCTGTGACTGTCATGAACAAGGGGATTTCAAGACTCATAGACATGGCAAAATATTGACCTTTAGTTAGTTTAATCCTTTCATTATTTCAGGGCCAATCCAGATAGTGATTTTGGAGTCAACGTATTAACTTCTCTGCTTAGGAGTAGTCAGGAAGAGTAGTATGCACCTTTGTTGAAATTAAGGGTTATGGCCGGGCACAGTGGCTCACACCTGTAATCCCAGCGCTTTGGGAGGCTGGGATGGGCAGATCACGAGGTCAGGAGATCGAGACCATCCTGGCTAACATGGTGAAACCCTGTCTCTACTAAATACACACACACACACACACACACACACACACACAATTAGCTGGGCATGATGGCGGGTGCCTGTAGTCCTAGCTACTTGGAGGCTGAGTCAGGAGAATGGCGTGAACCCGGG
Organism: Colobus angolensis palliatus; assembly: GCF_000951035.1. Lineage (NCBI taxonomy): Eukaryota > Metazoa > Chordata > Mammalia > Primates > Cercopithecidae > Colobus > Colobus angolensis. The sequence continues at coordinate 625,219 of NW_012116400.1, forward strand.
AGACAGAGCTTGCAGTGAGCAGAGATTGCACCACTGCATTCCAGCCTGTGCGACAGAGTGAGACTCCATCTCAATTTAAAAAAAAAAAAAGAAAGAAGAATAAGGGTTATAGTTTGGGCGTGATGGCTCACACCTGTAATCCTAGCACTTTGAGAGGCTGAGGCAGGCGGATTGCCTGAGTTCAGGAGTTCGAGACCAGCTTGGGCAACATGGCAAAACCCCATCTCTACTAAAACTACAAAAAGCCGGGCGTGGTGGTGCGCGCCTATAGACCCAGCAACTCTGGAGGCTGAGGCATGAGAATTGCTTGAGCCTGGGAGGCAGAGGTTGCAGTGAGCCGAGATCGTGCCACTGCACTCCAGCCTGGGCGATAGAGTGAGACCCTGTCACAAAAAACAAGAAAAGAAATTAAGGATTATATAATAATTATAACAATAATAGTAGCATAATACTGAATTTTCATAGCCAGTTACAAACTGGCAGATAGTAATATACATACAAACATATATAAAAATTTTTATAGTCATTTTTCATCCACTTATGAAGTGGCATTATTCTTATTTTACAAATGAGGAAACTGAGGGTCATTTAATGTGATTTGCCCATCTAGCAATTACATCTAGGAGTTGGAGGAGTTTAACTGAAGTATTGTCTTCAGTTAAGCCTCTGACTGGTGTTGCTGCTGGAGTATGAATTATTGCTTTTTTTCCCCTTAATTTTTGGTAAACATTTAATTGAAATATGACAAATATAAAGAAAGGTGTGCATATGATGAATTTTCACAAGGTGAACACACTCATGAAACCAGCACTCAGAACCTGTCCAGTGCCTCAGAGGCCCCTCTCATGCCCTACCCCAGGGATTAGGCCTTCCCAGCCTCTTCTGCCAAGGAAAACCCTTGTCCTGCCTTCTGACAGCACCATTACATTTGTGTGTTTTTGAACATATATGATTGAAATAATAAAGTGTGTACTCCTTTGTATATTTTTAGAAAAGAAAATATTAAGAGCTTATAAATATTTCTTTAGTAGAATATCCATATTATTTCAAATGATTTTAATTGGTTCCCTTAGAGGACTGTTTTGTTCTTCCCTGATGAGTCAAGAAGGCTGGCTTTGAGATGAAGATGAATACACTTCTGTCAAAGGGAAGTTATGCTTGACTTGGAGCTCTGTTTGAACAGGTCAATTAATCAGATCGTAGTGGTAAAATACTGCCACTTTCAGGAATCATTGAAGGTGGTGTTAAATTATAAAGTCTAGTCTTGATGTTTATGAATAGCTCATAATAAATAAATAGACTTTGCATTTCTACAGAGTTACTAATAGAGTTTGACTTATTCCTGTGGGCTGATTTAACATGTTCAATCAGCTGTCAGGAATGGGTACCCAGGAAGCACTGCCAGTGAACAAAGTCTAGAAGGAACATTTCTACTAAGGGAGGATTGTGCTTTGCTCTTAATGGATAAAACCTCTAGATCTTACAGGTGAATCACATGGAGCTTATTGACCTGGAGACTCTCCTCATTCTCTGGACAGTTGGTTTTAGCAACCAAACAATTTCATATTCTAATATATCTAGAGAGCTATCATTATGGTTTAAGAGGGAGTCATAATAGGCTGTATCTCAGGGCCTCAGTTTCCATGTGTGTGAAATGGGATGATAAGACCTGCCTGACGGTATTGTGGGGATTAAATGAGAGAATCCATGCGAAGCATTTAGAATAGCACCTCTCACATGATAAGCACTCAGTCAGTATTATCTACTAGAGATACACTAATGTACAGGTAGTAGTGCAATGAACTAAATGTGTCCCCACAAAATATGTATGTTGAAATCCCAACTTCCAATGTGATGGTTTTAGGAGGTGGGACCTTTGGAAGGTAATTAGGTGATGAAGGTGGATCCTCTCATGAATGGGATCAGTATCCTTATACAGAGAACCCCAGGGAGCTCTCTTGCCCACTTTTCATCATGTGAGGACACAAGATGGCAGTTTACAATCTGGAAGCACAGCCTCACCAGAACCTGACCATGTTGGTACCCTGATCTTGAACTTCTAGCTTCCAGAACTGTGAAAAATACATTTCTGTTGTTTGTAAGCCATTCAGCCTATGGTACAGATGCTCCTAGCCTTACAGTAGGGTTATGCAAAGTCAAAAATTTGTAAGTCCAACCATCATAAATTGGGGACCATCTGTACTTTGTTACAACAGTTGGAACTAAGAGAGATGGACTAGTTCACCATATGGCTGCCCACATGGTGTTTTCTGAGGAGTTCCAAGAGAGTTCCGTCTATAAAAAGTATTTCTGAAAACTGTCATCATCCATAAGAGATTTACTATTGGTTTTGTTAAATGGCAGGGCAATACCTCAGAGCACAGAGACGTCAGCCAACCTACTGTGACTCACTCACTCAATCTCTTCTCATATTTCTGCTTCCTTCCAGGTCTCTTCATGGTTGTGTTATCTTATAGAGGCTGCTAATGTTGACTGTCTATTTTTAGCCCAAACATACTCTCTTGAGCTCTATAAACCTGTTTCCAGTTGTCTGTGAGGTAACTTTATTTGAATATTTTACAGATACCTTAATCTGATCATGTTTAAACCTGAACTCACTATCTTCTCCCCTTCATCTGGATTAATTAATGAAATTATTCACTCATTTGTGCACTCATGATAAATATATGAAACTCCAGTGCCAAGCTAGGTACTTGGAACACAGTGATGAATACCGTGGACTTGGCCCTTTCCTCATGGAGCTTGCAGTCCAGGGAGAGGCTCAGTTTGGATATGGAAAGAACGGTCACAGGGTCATGCAGTCAATGCTGCAATGGGACAGTGCATGGGGCTCATACAACAATTAGTTAATTCAGACTTAAGCAATCAGGAGGACTTTCTGGAGAAAGTCATGTGTAAGAAAAGATCTCAATGAAGTTAGCCAGGAAAAAGGAAGTAGGGTAGGTAGACACCAGTGTGCAGGTTAAAACTTAGAATTGCATTGGAATTTGTTTCTTATTCTCACTCTCCACAACATTCACAAAGGCCTCTCGACTCATCTATATATATGAGTGGTGAATGTTTTTTTTTTTTTTTTTTTTGAGAGAGGGTCTTGCTTGGTCACCCAGGCTGGAGTGCAGTGGCACAATTATGGCTCACTGCAGCCTTGACATTCTGGGGTCAAGCCATCCTCCTATCCCAGCCTCCTAAGTAGCTAGGATCAGAGGCATGGGGCACCACACCCAGCAAACTTTTTGTTATTTTGTACAGACGGGGATCTCTCTATGCTGCCCAGTCTGGTCTTGAACTCCTGGGCTCAAGCGAACCTCCTGCCTCGGCCTCCCAAAGTGCTGAGATCACAGGTGTGAGCCACCATACCTGGCCAGTGAGTATTAATAATAACAGTAATGTTTGTTGAATACATAATACTTGCTGGACAGTTGTAAAGCATTTGATGCATATTATCTCATTTAATCTTCACCACAACCTGGTAAGTCCTATAATTGTTTTCACTTTAGAGGAGAGAAAACTGAAGCACAAAAATGTGAGTAACTTTGCCCAACTTTATGCAAAAAGTAGATAGTAGAACTAGGATTCACATCTGGAATGTGTCAGAGTATTACCATTCTCAGTCACTCTGCTGCCTGCAACCCCTCCAGCTCATTCTCTCTTGCTTGGTCTCCCAGTGATTCCATTTGCCCCCATTCTTGCCACTTCCAAGCAATCTCTCACACTGGCCCCAGGGTAATCTTTCCAAAATACGACTCTAATCATGTCACCCCTCCCTGCCTAATGTTTGCCAATGTTTTCTCCAGCCAGCAGAGTCATGTTATCTCGCCATCTTATCTCACCATCTCTGACCCTCCGTGGGCAACAGCCCCCTGGCTCCCACTCTGACAGAATTACTCACCATTCCCTGGTTGCTTCCCAAGGTTTCTCTGCATTTACCATGGGTCTCTTGCATTTCTGGATCTGCACAGTGTTGCCTCCTCCTTTATTTGCAAATCCCTTTCTTCTTTTTGTTGGACTGGTGCTTACATAAGCTTCAGTATTTAGCTCCGTCCCTTCTGTATGAGCCAGGGTTCTCCAGAGGGACTGACCGACTGACCAATAAAATGTATGTGAATATAAAAGGGAGTTTATCATAGAAAACTGACTCCTGTGGTTATAAGATGAAGTTCCACGATGGGCCATCTGCAAGCTGAGGAAAAAGAGAAGCCAGTAGTGGCTCAGTCCAAGTGTGAAAACCTCAAAACCAGGGAAACTAACAGGGCAACCCTCAGTCTGAGGCCACGGGCCCAAGAAACCCAGAGAAGCCGCCAGTACAAGTCCCTAAGTCCAAAGGCCGAAGAACCCGGAGTCTGAGGTCCAAGGCAGGAGGAGAGGAAGCGAAGCATCCAGCCGTGGAAGAAAAAGTGGGAGCGGACTCTGCAGGCCGCTTGTCCCCCTTCATCCACTGCTTTGTCCCAGCCACACTGGCAGCCGGTTAGATGGTGCACACCCGCACTGAGGGTAGGGTTCTTCTCCCAGTCCACCCACTCAAATGTCAATCTCCTCTGGCAACAGCCTCACAGACAAACCCTGGAACAGTGCTTCCCCTGCCATCCAGGCATCCCTCTGCCCAGTCAAGTTGATACCTAATATTAACCATCACATCCTTCAAATCTGGTGAGAGGCTTCACTCCATGCCCCCTAGCACCCTCTCCCCTGATTCCAGCAAGACTCTCCATATTGAGTCACTTACAAACCTCTAATACAGGGGTCCCCAACCCCGGGGCTGGCAGACCAGTATCAGTCTGTGACCTGTTAGGTACCGGGCCACACAGCAGGAGGTAAGTGGTGGGCAAGCAAACATTACCATCTGAGCTCTGTCTCCTGTCAGATCAGCAGTGGCTTTAGATTCTCACCGGAGCATGAACCCTATTGTGAACTGTACATGTGAGGGATCTAGATTGCACGCTCCTTATGAGAATCTAATGCCTAATGGTCTGTCACTGTCTCCCATCACCGCCAGATAAGACCATCTAGTTGTGGTAAAACAAGCTCAGGGCTCCCACTGATTCTACATTATGAAGAGTTGTATAATTATTCCATTGTATATTACAATGTAATAATAATAGAAATAAAGTGCACAATAAGTGTAATGTGCTCGAACCATCCTGAAATCAGCCCCCATGCTGGTCAGTGGAAAAATTGTCTTCCATGAAACTGGTCCCTGGTGCCGAAAAGGTTGAGGACTGCTGCTCTAATGAATTTTCTGTTTCTTGCCTTGCTGCTCCACTAGACTGTGAGCTCCATGCAGACAAGGACTGTTCTTGTTTATTTTTATATCTCTAGCCCATTGCCTGGACCAGAGTAGTGCTCAACAAATGATTGATGAGTGAATGAATAAAAGGCTGTCATGCAGAGAGCAGGACTCTGGGGTGACAGGACTGAGAATTGGAATGGAGAGGGCTTAGGAGCTGCAGCTCAGGGGCACTTTGCTAGTATTTGGAGGAACTTAGCAGAGGGTATGACATAGTTACTTATCAGCAAATGGAGTGACCAAGGGATATACAGAGAGGCCCCCAGGAACTGTGCTGCTGGCATCTCAGGGCTCCTGTCAGCTGTGATTATTTTTTCTTTTTAGAGATGGAGTCTTGCTCTATTGCCAGGCTGGAGTGCAGTGGTGCAATCTCGGCTCACTTCAACCTCCACCTCCCGGGTTCAAGCAATTCTCCTGCCTCATCCCCCTGAGCAGCTGGGACTGCAGGTGTACGCCACCACGCCCAGCTAATTTTTGTATTTTTAGTAGAGATGGGATTTCACCATGTTGGCCAGCATGGTCTCCATATCTTGACTTCATGATCCGCCCACCTCAGCCTCCCAAAGTGCTGGTATTACAGGCGTGAGCCACCATGCCTAGCCAGACAAGACTTTTATTATTCTTTTATTAAATACCTCCTGTGGGATCATCCAAAGTGGTTCACTTAACAATAAGAGAATTTATTCTCACCATCTTTTCTTCCTTGCTTCATTCTTTTTTCTTTCCTTCCTTTTCCTCTCTCCTTTCTTTTATTATAACAACCTTTCCAAAATTAGTATATATGCATTAGTATATATGCAACATTAGTATATGTGCATTGACAGTAGAAACTTACAGACAAGCAAAATTTTGAAAATAATTATGGTATTCATTTATCAGGATTTCCATAACAAAGTGCTACAAACTGGGTGGCTTAAAACCACAGACATTTCTTTTCTTGCAGCCTGGAGGCCAGGAATCCCACATTGAGGCCTCGACAGGGTAGCTCTCTGGAACACGCAAGGGAGAATCCTTCCTTACCTCTTTCTAGCTTCTCCTGGGGCCATCAAGATTTGGAATTCCTGGGCTGGCAGCTGCATCATCCCAATCCCTGCTTCTCAGCACGTGGTCCTCTCATCGTGTGTTTGTCATCATATGGTCCCCTCCCCTGCATGGCTTTCTCCTCCTCTTATAAGGACAGCATTCATCTTGGCTTAAAGGATGATTCCCGTGTGACCTCATCTTAGCTAATCACATGTGCATTGACCCTGTTTTCAATAAGGTGACATTCTGAGGTACCAGGGGTTAGAATTTCAACATAGCTTTTTGGGAGACACAGTTCAAACCATAATAGATAGGTTCCTGCCACTCAGAGATAACCACTGGTAACACTTTATTGAATATTTTTCTAGATCTTTTAAAAAATGCATATGTATATATATATGTGTATTTTTTTTAACCAACATGAACTGTATATACTGTTGTGTAAGACTACTGTGCTTTTTCTTCTTTAATTAGCGACTAAGATGATTAACTTTTGTTATCTGATTTCGTTTGTTTCACTTTGTAAGTCTTGTTTTCTGGCTTATTTGCTGTGATTTTTAGCCATTATATCTGAAATGTGAACCTGTATTGCTTTTTTGAATTGTGAAGCATATTTTCTGATTATTAAGGAACTTGCTGGGTTCCCTGTGGGGATAAGAAAGAAAAAAAAAAAAACAGATTTAAAGTCCCCATTTCATTATGCATGATCCATCTGAGCATGTCTTACGGACATTTCCTCTCTAATTGACATTCAGAAATCGAGGACCAAGCTGAACACCTACTATCTACCCCAGCGGAAGAGGGCTGAGGTCAAGTGTGACCCTCTTTGAATCTCTCTGATTAGATTCAACGAGCTGTGTGCCTAATGAAAGTTCCCATCTAAAGGCTCATTTGTTCAGAGGAACATTTTCTTAACCTGTTTTTTTTTTCTCTCTACCTAATGCAAATGTCTGCAAGGGGCTGCAAAAGAAGAAAACTTTGTTGTTTAAGCATAATCTAGATACTTGCGCAAGTGAACTAAAATAAAATGAGACATATTAGAAAAGAGAGGATATTAGCTCATTTTTATTTTCCATTTTTCTTTCTCTCTCTTTTCTCCTATTTGTAAGGAAGATGCTAAAACTGACCCTGGTGCTTTTCAGAAATAAAAACATGTTTTCTGCCTTAAAAGAGAGGAATACATAATGTTTATGATGGCAGGGATAACTGAATGGGAGATGTCCAGCTGAGCTAATGGAAAATTGATCCTCCAGTGATCAGGTGTGTTCCCTCTGAGACAGAGGTTTGGCTAGGAATGTTTTGCAGAGGGAAAGTCGTAATCACCAATGTGAAAGGATTTGTGAAATATTGGGAATAAACACCCTGGCAACAAATATATATTTTTCCCACCAAAATGCCTGAAATTATGACAGTATATCTTGGAGAGATGTCATTGAAGGACGAGTTTAAAACATAAAGGTTATCTGTGCTTGATCTACATACAATCATTGTCTTCAGTCGTATAATACCCGTGCAAGTTTGGGATCATCAGAGTCAACTAATGCAGAATGAGACACAGGGTTTAGAACACAGGGGAAAGTTTTGTTGGGAGATAGAGACCAAGAGCATGTGGGTGTTTAATTGTCAAGTGCTACAAATAAGTGGGCATCTTAAGGGAAGCAGGGGTTTAGGGGCTTAGAATGAAGGTAAGAGGGAAGATGTGGCTCTGAGAAAGCAGATGTAATGCTACTGAACACAAAATGCAGCACCAACTGCCTGGCTTCACATCCGAGCTCTACTACTTACTAAAAATGAGACTTTAGTCAAGTTATAGTCTCAGTCTCTTTATCTTTAAAGTGGGGGTAATAGTAGAACCTACCTCAAGGGGCTGATGTGAGGATTAAATCCAATAACGAGTGTAACGTGCTTAACGCAGATCCTGGAACATAGTAAACGTCCAAGAAACATTAGCTACTGCTATTACTAATGTTGACATATCAGAAGAAATGTGTTTAGCACCAGCCTAGAAACTTTTAGCAGCATTACAACTTTTAATTCTCACAATAATTTTCTTTTCTTTTTTTCTCTTTCTTTCTTTTTTTTTTTTGGAGATGGAGTCTCGCTCTGTTGCCTAGGCTGGAGTGTAATGGTGTGATCTCGGCTCACTGCAACCTCTGACTCCTGGGTTCAAGTGATTCTCCTGTCTCAAGCTGCCAAGTAGCTGGGATTATAGCCACATGCCACCACACTTGGTTAATTTTTGTATTTTTAGTAGAGACAGGGTTTTGCCATGTTGCCCAGGTTGGTCTTGAACTCCTGACCTCAGGAGATCTGCCTGCCTTGACCTCCCGAAGTGCTGGGATTACAGGCATGAGCCACTTCACCTGGCCTAATTTTCTACTAATATCTAATTTTAGAGATGAAGAAATTGAAGTTTACAAAGGTTAAATAATGTGACCAATTTCAAGCAGCTAATAAATCCCAAATTTGAATTTGAAAAAATCCCTCCAAGGATCACTAGGTTGGGGTGTTGACCCTGAGAGCAGCTAGTGTCTTCAATGAGTAGCCGCACCTAACCTCCAAGGCCAGATATCTTACATAGAGTGTTCTAGATGCAAAGTGCAAGATTTGGCTGCAAGTGAGGGAGAGCCTTCAGGAAAACCTGTAAGAGAGTGAGGAGAATAGGAGAGGAAGGGGAAGGAACTGAGTGAGGGTGTGGTCTCAGGGAAATTTTAGTCTTGCCATGGTCCATGAGAGAAGAATGAGTCAAGAAAATAAATCAAACACACACCACCGCTGTCCCTCCTTCAGGTAAATGACTGGCCTTGTGTGCTCATTCAATCAGTCATTGGCTTTGGGCTGCCTCCCTCTCCTTTCCCCTTCTCCTCCTGGGTGAGGTGGCTACTAGTCAGAGGCAATTATCCAGAGAAGTAAGCAATTTCCAATTCTCCAAGCAACTGGGATGGCAGATATCTGGGTAGGGCACTCTCTGACTCCATTTGGTTTACTATAACAAAATGCTATAGATTGGGTGGCTTATAAGCAACAGAAATTTATTTTTCATGGTTCCAGAGTCTGGGAAGTCCAAGATCAAGAACCCAGAAGATTCTGTGTCTGGTGAGGGCCTGCATTCTGGTTCATGAACCATTGTCTTTTTGCTGTGTCCTCACATGGTAGAAAGGGCAAGGGAGTCCAGGCACGGTGGCTCCTGCCTATAATCCCAGCATTTTGAGAGGCCAAGGTGGGTAGATTGTTTTAGGCAAGTTCCAGAGCAGCCTGGCCAACGTGGTGCTATAGATTAGTAGAAACCCCATCTCTACTAAAAGTACAAAAATTAGCTGGGCATTGTAGTGCATGCCTGTAATCCCAGCAACTCATGCATGCCTGTAATCCCAGCAACTCAGGAGGCTGAGGCACAAGAATCACTTGAACTTGGGAGGCGGAGGTTGCTAACTGCACCACTGCTCTCCAGCCTGGGTAACAGAGCAAGACTCTGACTCACACACAAAAAAACGGGGATTGGCAAGGGAGAGCTCTCTTGGGCCTCTTTTATAAGCACATGAGTCCCATTCATGAGAGCTCCAAGAATTTTGGGAGGACACAAACATTTAGATGGTAGCAAGTGCCAATGGCAACTATTACACCAGGAAAAATCAGGCAGACAAAGTGCAATAGGGTCAATCTGGGAGGAGTGTTACTTGAGGTAGCCTGCAGAAATACTGCCATTATGGAATATGAGCCCTAATAGGAGGAGTATTCATATTAATTGAGCTTCAGAGTCAAGAGAAAATATAATAAAGGAATAATACATGAGGCTATTACTAAATCACAAAGCTGTGAAAAATCTGGTGAGGCCAGATGAGGTGTGAGGGCTGAGATCAAGGATGACCCTTCTTGAAACTCTCAGCTCAGAGACTCATCTGTAGTCTTCAGGAAACATGATTAAGGGAAATGGAGAGAGAGAGAGAGCGACCCTAGTCTGTGGCTCTCAGCATGTGCTTCAGGGTACGTGGAGTTGCTTAAGAGGCTGAGCAACATCTCCACTAGCAGGTGGTGGACCTAACCTGAGAACAGGTGGAGCCAGCCTGTAATGGTGTCATAGGCTTGTGGGTAAGTGGAGCATAAACCGAAGTTTCATTTCTAGTTCTGTACCACACTCCTTGCCTGAGCTTCTTTACCCAGTGGATAGTGGCTTTCTCATCTATGAAATGAGGATATTCTCTCACCTCTAAAATGTCATTGTATTTTGTTTGCACTCGTACCAAACACCACTAAAGTGCAGCTTCCACTGAAATTAGATGTGACAGTTTAAATATGCTTTGCCAATAATAAACAATGGGTTTACTGCTTATTCTTTGTATTTCACTTTGAAAAATCAATGAAAAGCTTTGAAAAATGGGTTTTAAATAACACAGAGAGCAGGTGGTTTGGTAGAGATGGATGGTCATAGCAATAGAAGCAGTCTAAGGTGGTGAGAGAGCCCATGAGGCTGACTGGTCCCTTGTCTTTGGGGCAGGCCCAGCTGTCACCACTCCAGACAGGCAAGAATCACATCACTCAAACAGGGTAGGTGGAGGGCCACCTGATGAGGTTATTGCTTCATTCAGAGCAAAATGGTAGGCCAGGCACTGTGGCTCATGCCTGTAATCCTAGCACTTTGGGAGGCCAAGTTGGGTGGATCACCTGAGGTCAGGTGTTTGAGGCCAGAGCAAAACAGTAATCTCTGTGATGGCTACCGCTTTAGTGATCTATTAGCACAGTCCCAGAAACAATAATTTGCTGTTAATGAACATTGGTAGCTACAGTGATTTTTAGAATCTTTGCTGGTGCCTTTGCTCTTTTAAAAGATAGCCTTTACAAGGACAATATCCCCTTGTTCCTCTCGACGTAATTCTCTTCACAGAATCACGTCGCATTCTCTCTGCTTGTCTGTCTCTCTGATTCCCAACTGCTTAGACTGACTTGCTGATATGGTTTGGATCTGTGTCCCCAACACATCTCGTGTTGCATTGTAATTCCCAGTGAGGGAGGTGAGACCTGGTATGAAGTGATTGGATCATAGGGGTTGAGTTCTCATGAGTGGGTCAACACCATCCCCTTGGTGCTGCTGTCATGATAGTGAGTTGTTAAGCTGTTTAAAAGTATGCAGCACCTCCCCGCTTGCTCTCTGTCCCTCCTGCTCCATCCACGTAAGATGAGTTTGCTTCCTCTTTGCCTTCCACCATGATCGTGTTTCCTGAGACCTCCCCATAAGCTGAGCAGATGCCAGCATCATGCTTCTTGTACAGCCTGCAAAACTGTGAGCCAATTAAAAATCTTTTATTGATAAATTATCCAGTCTTAGGTATTTCTTTATAGCAATGTGAGGACAGTCTAATATACATACGCTAATTGAAAAGCAACATTTGAATATCATGGTCTAAATGATGTGCTAATACTTGTGTGGTGTCTCTTGAGTGTGACTCAGGGACACTCAAAAAAAGAGAAATTCAGAGGAGAACCTTAAGCTGACATCCTCTGGTATTGAATGAAAATATATCCTCTGAGCTTATAGCACTAAGTAGCAAGACATATATGGATGGGAATGCTTTTTTCTTTTTTTTTTTATACTTTAAGTTCTAGGGTACATGTGCACAACATGCAGGTCTGTTACATATGTATACACGTGCCATGTTGGTGTGCTGCACCCATTAACTCGTCATTTACATTAGGTATATCTCCTAATGCTATCCCTCCCCCCTACCCCCACCCCACGACAGACCCTGGTGTGTGATGTTCCCTACCCTGTGGCCAAGTGTTCTCATTGTTCAGTTCCCACCTATGAATGAGAACATGTGGTGTTTGATTTTTTGTTCTTGCGATAGTTTGCTGAGAATGATGGTTTCCAGCTGTGTCCATGTCCCTACAAAGGACATGAACTCATCCTTTTTAATGGTTGCATAGTATTCCATGGTGTATATGTGCCACGTTTTCTTAATCCAGTCTGTCATTGATGGATATTTGGGTTGGTTCCAAGTCTTTGCTATTGTGAATAGTGCTGCAATAAACATACGTGTGCATGTATCTTTATAGGAGCATGACTTATAATCTTTTGGGAATATACTCAGTAATGGGATGGCTGGGTCAAATGGTATTTCTAGTTCTAGATCCTTGAGGAATCACCACACTGTCTTCCACAATGGTTGAACTAGTTTACAGTCCCACCAACAGTGAAAAGTGCTCCTATTTCTCCACATCCTCTCCAGCACCTGTTGTTTCCTAACTTTTTAATGATGGCCATTCTAACTGGTGTGAGATGGTATCTCATTGTGGTTTTGATTTGCATTTCTCTGATGGCCAGCAATGATGAGCATTTTTTCATGTGTCTGTTGGCTGCATAAAAGTCTTCTTTTGAAAAGTGTCTGTTAATATCCTTTGCCCACTTTTTGATGGGGTTGTTTGATTTTTTTCTTGTAAATTTGTTTAAGTTCTTTGTAGATTCTGGATATTAGCACTTTGTCAGATGGGTAGATTGAAAAAATTTTCTCCCATTGTGTAGGTTGCCTGTTCGCTCTGATGGTAGTTGCTTTTGCTGTGCGGAAGCTCTTTTGTATAATTAGATCTCATTTGTCAATTTTGACTTTTGTTGCCATTGCTTTTGGTGTTTTAGTCATGAAGTCCTTGCCCATGCCTATGTCCTGAATGGTATTGCCTAGATTTTCTTCTAGGGTTTTTATGGTTTTAGGTGTAACATTTAAGTCTTTAATCCATCTTGTCAAAGATGGTTTGTCAAAGATCAGATGGTTGTAGATGTGTGGTATTACTTCTGAGGGCTCTGTTCCATTCCATTCGTCTATTTCTCTGTTTCAGTACCAGTACCATGCTGTTTTGGTTACTGTAGCTCTGTAGTATAGTTTGAAGTCAGGTAGCATGATGCCTCCAGCTTTGTTCTTTTGGCTTAGGATTGTCAATGCAGGCTCTTTTTTGGTTCCATCTGAACTTTAGTTTTTTTCCAATTTCTGTGAAGAAAGTCATTGGTAGCTTGATGGGGATGGCATTGAATCTATAAATTGCCTTGGGCAGTACGGCCATTTTCATGATATTGATTCTTTCTATCCATGAGCGTGGAATGTTCTTCCATTTGTTTGTGTCCTTTTATTTTGTTGAGCAGTGGTTTGTAGTTTTCCTTGAAGAGGTCCTTCATATCACTTGTAAGTTGGATTCCTAGGTATTTTATTCTCTTTGAAGCAATTGTGAATGGGAGTTCACTCCTGATTTGGCTATTTGTCTGTTATTGGTGTATAGGAATACTTGCGATTTTTGCATGTTAATTTTGTATCCTGAGACTTTGCTGAAGTTGCTTATCAGCTTAAGGAGACTTTGGGCTGAGACGAAGGGATTTTCTAAATATACAATCATGTAATCTGCAAACAGGGACAATTTAACTTCCCCTTTTCCTAATTGAATACTCTTTATGTCTTTCTCTTGTCTGATTGCCCTGGCCAGAACTTCCAATACTATGTTGAATAGGAGTGGTGAGAAAGGGCATCCCTGACTTGTGCCAGTTTTCGAAGGGAATGCTTCCAGGTTTTGCCCATTCAGTATGATATTGGCTGTGGGTTTGTCATAAATAGCTCTTATTATTTTGAGACATGTCCCATCAATACCTAGTTTATTGAGAATTCTTAGTGTGAAGGGCTGTTGAATTTTGTCAAAGGCCTATTCTGCATCTATTGAGATAATCATGTGGTTTTTGTCTTTGGTTCTGTTTATATGATGGATTACATTTATTGGTTTGCGTATGTTGAACCAGCCTTGCATCCTAGGGATGAAGCCAACTTGATTGTGGTGGGTAAGCTTTTTGATGTGCCGCTGGATTTGGTTTGCCAGTATTTTATTGAGGATTTTTGCATCGATATGCATCACGGATATTGGTCTAAAATTCTCTTTTTTTTCTGTTGTGTCTCTGCCAGGCTTGGTATCAGGATGATGCTGGCCTCATAAAATGAGTTAGGGAGGATTCCCTCTTTTTCTATTGACTAGAATAGTTTCAGAAGGAATGGTATCAGCTCCTCTTTGTACCTTTGGTAGAATTTGGCTGTGAATTTGTCTGGTCCTGGACTTTTTTGGTTGGTCGGCTATCAAGTTTTGCCTCAATTTCAGAGCCTGTTATTGATCTATTCAGCTATTCAACCACTTCCTGGTTTAGTCTTGGGAGGTTGTATGTGTCCAGGAATTTATCCGTTTCTTCTAGATTTTCTAATTTATTTGCATAGAGGTGTTCATAGTATTCTCTGATGGTAGTTTGTATTTCTGTAGGATCGGTGGTGATATCCCCTGTATCATTTTTTATTGCATCTATTTGATTCTTCTCTCTTTTCTTTGTTAGTCTTGCTAGCAGACTATCATTTTTGTTGATCTTTTCAAAAAACCAGCTCCTGGATTTATTGATTTTTTTTGAAGGGTGTTTTGTGTCTGTATCTCCTTCAGTTCTGCTCTGATCTTAGTTATCTCTTGCCTTCTGCTAGCTTTTGAATGTGTTTGCTCTTCCTTCTCTAGTTCTTTTAATTGTGATGTTAGGGTGTCAATTTTAGATCTTTCCTGCTTTCTCTTGTGGGCATTTAGTGCTATACATTTCCCTCTACACATTGCTTTAAATGTGTCCCAGAGATTCTGGTATGTTGTATCTTTGTTCTCATTGGTTTCAAAGAACATCCTTATTTCTGCTTTCATTTTGTTATGTACCCAGTAGTCATTCAGGAGCAGGTTGTTCAGTTTCCATGTAGCTGAGTGGTTTTGAGTGAGTTTCCTAATCCTGAGTTCTAGTTTGATTGCACTGTGGTCTGAGAGACAGTTTGTTATAATTTCTGTTCTTGTACATTTGCTGAGCAGTGCTTTACTTCCAACTATGTGGTCAATTTTGGAATAAGTGTGATGTGGTGCTGAGAAGAATATGTATTCTGTTGAATTCGGGTGGAGAGTTCTGTAGATGTCTATTAGGTCAGCTTGGTGCAGAGCTGAGTTCAATTCCTGGATATCCTTTTTAACTTTCTGTCTCATTGATCTGTCTAATGTTGACAGTGGGGTGTTAAAGTCTCCCATTATTGTGTGGGGGTCTAAATCTCTTTGTAGGTCTCTAAGGACTCACTTTATGAATCTGGGTGGTCCTGTATTGGGTGCATATACATTTAGAATGGTTAGCTCTTCTTGTTGAATTGATATCTTTACCATTATATGATGGCCTTCTTTGTCTCTTTTGATCTTTGTTGGTTTAATGTCTGTTTTATCAGAGACTAGAATTGCAACCCCTGCCTTTTGTTTTGTTTTCCATTTGCTTTGTAGATCTTCCTGCATCCCTTTATTTTGAGCCTATGTGTGTCTGTGCATGTGAGATGGGTCTCCTGAATACAGCACACTGATAGGTAGTGACTCTTTATCCAATTTGCCAGTCTGTGTCTTTTAATTGGAGCACTTAACCCATTTACATTTAAGTTTAATATTGTTATGTGTGAATTTGATCCTGTCATTATGATATTAACTGGTTGTTTTGCTCACTAGTTGATGCAGTTTCTCCCTAGCATTGATGGTCTTTACAATTTGGCATAGTTTTGCAGTGGCTGGTACTGGTTGTTCCTTTCCATGTTTAGTGCTTCTTTCTGGAGTTCTTGTAAGGCAGACCTTATGGTGACAGAATCTCTCAGCATTTGTTTGGTGAATCTGACAATTATTTGTCTTGGAGTTGCTCTTCTTGAGGAGTACTTTGTGGTGTTCTCTGTATTTCCTGAATTTGAATGTTGGTCTGCCTTGCTGGGTTAGGGAAGTTCTCCTGGATAATATCCTGCAGAGTGTTTTCCAGCTTGGTTCCATTCTCCCATCACTTTCATGTACACCAATCAAATGTAGATTTGGTCTTTCATATAGTCCCATGTTTCTTGGAGGCTTTGTTTGTTTCTTTTTGCTCTTCTTTCTCTAAACTTCTCTTCTCGCTTCATTTCATTCATTTGATCTTCAATCACTGATACCCTTTTTTCCAGTTGATTGAATCGGCTACTGAAGCTTGTGCATGTGTTATGTAGTTCTCGTGCCATGGTTTTCAGCTCCATCAGGTCATTTAAGATCTTCTCTATGCTGTTTATTCTAGTTAGTCATTCACCTAATCTTTTTTCAAGGTTTTTAGCTTCTTTGCGATGGGTTTGAATATTCTCCTTTAGCTTGGAGAAGTTTGTTATTACCTATCGTCTGAAGCCTTCTTCTCTCAACTCATCAAAATCATTCTCCATCCAGCTTTGTTACATTGCTGGCGAGGAGCTGCATTCCTTTGGAGGAGAAGAGGTGCTCTGAGTTTTAGAATTTTCAGCTTTTCTGCTCTGGTTTCTCCCCATCTTTGTAGTTTCATCGACCTTCGGTCTTTGATGATGGTGACGTATAGATGGGGTTTTGGTGTGGATGTCCTTTCTGGTTGTTAGTTTTCCTTCTAACAGTCAGGACCCTCAGCTGCAGGTCTGTTGGAGTTTGCTGGAGGTCCACTGCAGACCCCATTTTCCTGGGTATCACAAACAGAGGCTGCAGAACAGCAAATATTGCAGAATGGCAAATGTTGCTGCCTCATCTTTCCTCTAGAAGCTTTATCTCAGAGGGGCACCCAGCTATATGAGGTGTCAGTCAGCCCCTACTGGGAGGTGTCTCCCAGTTAGGCTACTCGGGGGTCAGGGACCCACTTGAGGAGGCAGTCTGTCCCTTCTCAGATCTCAAACTCTGTGCTGGGAGAAGAACTACTCTCTTCAAAGGTGTCAGACAGGGATGTTTAAGTCTGCAGAAGTTTCTGCTGTCTTTTGTTCAGCTATGCCCTTCCCCCAGAGGTGGATTCTACAGAGGCAGCAGGCCTCCTTGAGCTGCAGTGGGCTCCACCCAATTCGAGCTTCCAGGCGGCTTTGTTTACCTACTCAAGCCTCACAATGGCGGACGCCCCTCCCCAGGCCTCGCTGTCACCTTCCAGTTCGATCTCAGATTTTTGTGCTAGCAGTGAGCCAGGCTCCGTGGGTGTGGGACCCTCCAAGCCAGGCACGGGATATAATCTCCTGGTGTACAATTTGCTAAGACCACTGGAAAAACTCAGTATTAGAGTAGGAGTGTCCCGATTTTCCATGTACCATCTGTCATGGCTTCCCTTGGCTAGGAAAGGGAGTTCCCCAACCTCTTGCACTTCCTGGGTGAGGTGCTCCCCCACCCTGCTTTGGCTCACACTCCATGGGCTGCACCCACTGTCTGACAAGCCCCAGTGAGATGAACCAGGTACCTCAGTTGAAAATGCAGAAATCACCCGTCTTCTGTGTCACTCACGCTGTAGACTGGAGCTGTTCCTATTCGGCCATCTGGTAACCTCTTGGAATGCTTTTTAAAGTCCTACTCCACCTGACCTCTTCTTTGGTAAGGAACATAGAATCATGCTTATGTCATTTTTTTGAGTATTTTATCTATCATAGTTATATGTTTGGGATTTGCTTGTAACTCACTGACCCATATAGATTTCTTAATTATGTTGATCTTTGATGGTTAAGAGAATTCTTCTCTGAGAGTGCTGGGGTTAAACTTCTGTCTTAGTCTGTTTTCTGTTGCTATAACAGAATATCACAGGCTGGGTAATTTGTAAGAAACAGAAATTTATTTAGCTCATGGTTCTGGAGGAAGGAAAGTCGAAAATCAAGGGGCTGGTGTCTCATGAAGGCCTTTGGACTATTGGTGGAAGGTGAGACCGCAAGTGAGCACATGCCAAAGAAGAGAGACACCAGTTGCTGGACATGCTTTTCTAATATATAAAATTTTGATATTTTAGAAAAATTGGAACAGACAGACAAGCTTTAAAGCAACCCACTCTCTCAATTACTAACCCATTTCCATGATAATGAACAACATTAATCCATATTTAAGGACTCTGTCCTCATTAGGCCCCACCTTCCAACACTGCTGTGTTTAAGGTTAAACTTCCAACACATGAACTTTTGCGAGACACATTCAAGCCACACCAGCCTCTGTGAGCTCAGTTTTCAGCAGCTGCAGTAGGTGAGAAGCAGATATTTTCTTTCCAGTTGCTATTATATAAGCATTTGGGTTCAGGGTTTAGGGCTGGGCAAACTGCTCATTCAGTAAAAATATAAGGTTATCCATCCAGCACTTTGGGAGGCTGAGGCAGGTGGATCACGAGGTCAGGAGATCCAGACTATCCTGGCTAACATGATGAAATCCCGTCTCCACTAAAAACACAAAAAAATTAGCCAGGTGTGGTGGCAGGTACCTGTAGTCCCAGCTACTTGGGAGGCTGAGGCAGGAGAATGGCGTGAACCCGGGAGGTGGAGCTTGCAGTGAGCCGAGATCACACCACTGCAGTCCAGCCTGGGCAACAGGGCAAGACTCTCAAAAAAAAAAAAAATAATAAGGTTATCCAGATATGGTGGTGTGCACCTGTGGTTCCAGCTACTTGGGAGGCTGAGGTGGGAGGATTGTGAGTCTGGGAGGTTGAGGCTGCCATGAGCCATGATTGTGCCACTGCACTCCAGCCTGGCAGACAGAATGAGAGCAAGGGTCTATATGTTATCACTTGCTTAAATGGTTGAAATTAAACCAGGGTCCACTTACATAACAAGTATTATTTAGATTTGAATTTTAGAGAAGGAAAACTTAGATCATCCTATAAGCTGGATTGTTTTACACTATATAATAGACAACCTGCCAATAGCTGAGTAAAAACAAAGGTCCATTTATCCTCATATTCTAGGGGTTCCCCCTTGACATGATTCCCAATGCTTTGATACTTCCCCTGTATATAAGGCTGATCACTTGTGCCATAAGGCAATCCCCTTCAATGGTCCTACATCATAAGGCCATCCTCTTTAGTTACCATTTGCTCACATGTGGTTCTGCTAAAAAAAGGTCTCTGCCTTCCAAACTACCATGAGCTCCTTATGAGTCCTTAGGTTGCAGGCTTGGGGAAATAAATACAATCCAGGCTCATCTTCTCAGTGTGCTCTGTTCCATCTGCCCCAGAGCCCAGGGAGGGGGATGCCAGCTTCGAGAACAATCCCTGCTGCAGTGGAGGTGCTGGTATTTCTTAGCTCCACCTATAATAACAAAACATTTAAAATGTCAGCTGAATTTAATTTTTTTGCCAGCCTAACAAATAGGAAATATAATTTATAGGAAAGAAAATAAACCAGAGATGGCTTACTTCATAAAATAATTTTATATAGAATTCCTTTCAATCACAAACATTAATATATGTTCTTTATTCATTGGTAAATTTGCTTGACTTTTAAAAAAAAGCTGTACACTCTTACCAGTGAAAGGATCCCATTAGAACTCAGAACAAAGTTTCTGCTGTCACTGTTTAATAAAGGTAGAAATAGTCCTAAGGAAAATGATCAAGTGATTTGTTAATTATTAATGGGAGACCAATGGTTCATTACTGCCTTCTATGAAAAACTGAAATCATCCCCAAAAGAAAAACTCAGGAAGCATTATTACTGTGTAACATAACATTGTGAACTTTCACTACATCTGTTAAACAACTGTCAGTAGCCTGACTGCATATATTGGGTTGAAGAGCTAAAGAAACTAAGAAAATTTATTCTGAAGCAGGGCTAAAGCTAATCATGTTTTGACACCTGGACTAATGTCTCCCACTCTAAGGGGGCGAGGTCCATGATGATGATGTCAACATTGGTGAATTTTCATTATTCATTCTGATGGTTTTGAATACTAATTTTGGTGGTTTTGTTTACTGTAGCAGAACCTGAAATTGAAGGTGGAATGTGGCAATTTCACACGCTGTGTACAGTGTTAGAACTGTATTAGAATTAGAATTCAGTTGTCACATAAAATATTCAGTTATGTAGGTAAAGAGTCTAGCTTTCAGGGAATGTTAAAACTGGAAGGATTCCAATTTTCAAAAGAGAAAATTGCGACCTAGATAAAGAGTCACAGACTTATGTAGAGTCTGATTTAAGAATTGTGTTATTTTTCTCCAATCATTGCCTTCTACCATGCTCTGCTGAATCTCTTTTTTCTATTTTTCTGTGACATCTCAGGTTTATCCCATGGCATCCCATGGCTTCCCATGGCTTTCCAGTCACTTTCAGTTATTAGCAACTCCAGTTCAGCCTAAGCCAATTTAAAATGTCAGTCTTAATGTAGGTTATTGTCTCCCTTCCTCCTAGCCTGGCTGTGAAGGGCTTGGAATGGGGAAAGAACATAGTCCGATGTTCCATACTTTCTTTCTCTTCCCTCTACTGTGCCTCTAGATTTTCTGGGGTTGGGTATGGTAGGAGAAAATATATATGTATTTTTAACTTAACTGGGAATGGAATTGCAATCCTGTTGCATTTCCATTGAACAGCATTGTGTTGCTGTTCAATGCTCTCTCTGTGGCAGGTGTCCAAATGCTGGCCCCTATATGTGTGAGTCCCTAGGAGGATTTGGTGAGATTTTGTGAGATCCACCTGCAGACTGTCCCTTGCTATGCATAGTCACATGTTTAGTTCTCAAGGCGGGTGGTCTATGCGGAAGACTCTTTCAGTGAGGTCTTGTCCTGATGAGCAGCTCTCTAGGGTGGGTACTGACAAGATTGCTCAAACTGATCAGCATCTGAAGGGTCCACTTTGCCCATGGCACACTCACCATCCTTGTTTGGCTAAATCTAGGAAGGGCTTGCTGCTCTGCTGCAGACCTATCTCTATCTTGCTATTTAAAATGCAGGGCATAGTAACAAGCCTGTTGCTTAAGCCAATGACCAAGCAGGGAACCAGTGTTAGAATCTCTTTCTTGAAAATCCTTCCACCCCTTCCCTTGCTCTTGCCCTCCCTACAAGACAAGTAATGCATGACTCTTAGGCTTTTCCTCTCTTCCCACCTCCCTTGCCTGTTGCTAGGTAGACCAGAGGAGTATAACACAAACTAAGTGATAGTATCACAATGAGGAGCTATGAGAAACAAAAAGGTGGAAAGAAAATTAAAGTGTACTGTTGCCAAAAGTGAGCCACGATTTCTTAGTTGTGTGGGGATTATCTTGATCAAGTCTTGTGCTGAATCTTGCCACTGCATCTGTTTCAGAGGCCAGATTTTCCATAGCTCTCAATGATTTATTGCTCTTCGTAGTAAACACACTGCAGTAATGAACAAAATGTAATGGACTGTGTTGGCAAATAGCATAGCTTGTGACTGTCCTGCTTACGGTTTTCTGAATTCAACGCAATGGTGTTCTGACCACTGAAGAAGCTTTAATTTCATTTTAAAAGATACATTATAATACTTTCTTGAATTTGTACATGTAAAAGCATACTAGGTAGCACATTCTGTCAGGTATTTTTTGTCACTTGTTTAGCATGTAACACTCAAATATTCCCTTGTGTCCGGGCCAGAAAAGAATTGGTGTTATTTTAGGTTTACCATAATTTTTGTGAATGCTACTGAAGAGTTTTGCAAATAAGGTAATGTATTTATATCTAATGTAAATATTCAATGGCTTGATTCATTTGTCAAATATTATTAAAGAATTGCTATAAAATATCTTTTTAGAAACTATAGAGCTTATGATTAGAATTTTGATAAAATGTCATGTTTTTCAAACTAGATTTTAAATTTTAAATCAGCCTTTTAACATTATTTAAAATATTTTTCTCTGAAGTCCAAATGGAAACAAAAAGATATTGGAGTCAAACATGACAGTGTTTAAATTAAGCTCTGCCATTTACAGACAGAGGCTACATGGTCAACCTCTGTATACTTCGGTTCCCTCATCTATAAAATGGGGATAGTAATCACTGTCACATAGAAAAACTCTGAAAATTATTTAGAGACTATGTGAGATGCTTAGAAGAGCGCCCTGCCCACTGCACTCAGATCTTCTATTACAATCACCACTGGCTGTTGTGGCACATGGATAGCACTGCTGACCTCAATTTTTCATCCTCCCCGGGTCTCTGCTCTTTGCCATGTGATTTGCAGTTTCTTTCTTTCTTTCCTTCTTTTCTTTTTTGCTTTTACTACAGAGCTAGAGCTCATTGCCCTCTCTTCCAACCTAATCCAGTCACGTGACTGGCAGCAGCAAATGGGACATACACCTGAAAAAGCGTGTATGTGTTTTCATTTTCTGTGTTGATTCTCTCCTTTCCCTACCCTCAATGAGAAACGTTGGAGGATGAAATGAGGAGGGGCCAGGCTGTCCCAGCCATCCCAGGAGAGGCCATCCTAGAACAGCTGGACTTCAGCTGACTGCTAGGCATGAGTTTTTAGTCCAGCTGGGACCACTCTAAATCACTGCTCAGCACAATTGGAAGCTATTACATGCTGATTGTCTTTAGCCACTACATTTTGCGGAGGTTTGTTCTGCAGCCTATTGTGCCAATAAATAATAGATACAGCCATGAGCAATTCTTGGTTTGAATTTGTGGGAGCAATCTTCTTATGGGTATATGGTTTATCTTCCCAGCTAGATTTATATCTCTTTGTTTTTTTCTACAAGACAAGCTTCTTTGTATCGTACTTTGTGATTGTAGGTACTCAGCAAATGTTTCTCAGCAAATGATAATATATTTTTCCATTAATGGGATAAACTATGGCCTTCTGCCAAACATATTTAGACTTATTTTTCAGCTCTGTTACTATTATTATAATTATTAATTATTTTGAGACAGTCTTGCTCTGTTGCTCAGGCTGGAGTGTAGTGATATGATCTTGGCACACTACAGTCTCAACCTTCTGGGCTCAAGTGATCCTCCTACCTCATCCGTGCACTCCTGCCCCCAGTAGCTGGAACTATAGGCCTGTGTCACCACACCTGGCTAATTACTTTTTTTTTTTTTTTTGTAGAGACAAGATTTCACTAGGTGGCCTGGGCTGGCCTCAAACTCCTGGGTTCAAGCGATCTTCCCACCTTGGCCTCCCAAAGTGCTAGGATTACAGGTGTGAGCCACCATCCCCAGCCCGTTGTTTAACTGAGTGATATTGAAGAGATTTTTCTAATATCTCTGATATTGTTTCCTTACCTACATATGTAAATAATAATAATGATAATAATAATAATGATAATAGTGTTTTTTTAATTAAGTGAGCTAATGTGTACAAAACACCAGAGTAAGCACTTATAAAAGCAAAAATGTGAGTGGTTTCTATGGATTCCAACAAATGGGCTTGAGAGCTTATTTGGAAGTCCAAGCAGGGGATTGCTATTCCTTTATCTTTCGTCAAAGACTGATGTTCCTACATTAGAAAATTAGTCTTTACCTCCTTGGTAAAGACATACTCAGATAGGTCAGCTGGATCAACAGGGTGACAGATGCCCAAATCTATTTACCCCCACTGTTTCCTAGCCACTCTTCTTCAATTTCCTTTCCATCCTCTCCACTTTCTCTTCCCCAACACACCCAGTACCCTGCTATCGTTTGCTGGCTGCCTAGGTCCCTCCATGGAAGTTTCTTTCTGGGTGGAAAATTACCCATGTTTCTACTCTCTTATTCTTCCCCACCTAATCCCCTTCTTTTCAAATGCAGGTTACATATTCTGCTCATTCTGGAACATGCCAGAAGATGCTTGTGAGTCAATTTCTTTTTTTATGGCAGTAAAACACATGTAACAGAAAACTTACTATTTTAACCTTTTTGAAGTATATATTACAGTAGTGTTAACTACATGCATCTTGTTGGGCAACATATCTCTGAAACTTTTTCGTCTTGCAAAACTGACACTCTATACCCATTGAACAACTCCCACTTCCCCCTCTCTTCTGGATTACCTTTTAAAGAAAAGTTGCAATGCTGGGCAGGCATTAAATGTAGAGTGGTAGGCTCCTGGGGTTTCCTGGTTGGTTGGGCGGGTCTTTCCTCATTCCCTCTTGATATAGTTTGGATATTTGTCCCCATTCAAATCTCATGTTGAATTGCAATCCCCAGTGCTGGAAGTGGGGCCTGGTGGGAGGTGTTTGGATCTTGGGGGTAAAAACTTCATGGCTTGGCTTGGTGCTGTTTTTGTGATAGTGAGTTCCCCAGAGATCTGGTCATTTAAAAGTGTGTGGCACCTCCCCCTGCCCCCATTGTCTCTCTCTTTCTCTCTCCCTCTTGATCCTGCTTCCACCACGTGATTCACTTGTCCCCCTTTGCCTTCCACCATGAGTATATTAGGTTGATGCAAAAGTAACTGTGGTTTTACTTTCAGTAGCAAAACCCGCAATTACTCTTGCACCAACGTTATAGCTTCCTGAGGTTTCCCCAGAAGCAGTTGCTGGTGTTATGCTTCCTGTACAGCCTGCAGAACTATGAACCAATTAAACCTATTTTCTTATAAATTACCTGGTCTCAGGCATTTCTTTGTAGCAATGCAAGAATGGCCTAATACACTCCTCAACTCATGTTTGATAGATAGCCACTGACTACAGCTTCATATTCAGCAGGCTTTGCTTAGAAAAGTTGTCGAATTCTAGAATTATAATCTCCACAACTATCTGAAAAAAAAGTGGTACCCAAACCTTTGATCTGAATAGGGAGTTTCCAAGGGTGTAGATGCTCATATTGCAGGCAGTCTAACTTCCTGGCCCTGCTGTGGGGAAGTGGGTTTGGGTCTAGGCATGGGACAATATGGGCTGCTGTTCCTTTTCCCTTTCTACTTATCTTGCATGTTTGTGTTAGTGTATTTTCCTCTTGTATGGATGTGCACTCTCTGTTTCATCTTTCTGGTTCCTCAGTCTTGACTTTTTCAATGAGTCTCCAAATACATTAGCTCATTTAAGGATCAATATGTATATGAATTAGGCATTATTATCCCAATTTTTCTAGCTAAGGAAATAATGTGTTATATAAGTTTTATAACATTTGCTATCCATTTTGACTTATATTTTGGAAAATAACTTACCAAAAATTCAGAATTTGATTATGGTTCATGTCTGTTCCTTAGAAGCTCTTCACCAAAGAGTGTTGTATGGAATGGTTGGCCCTGTGAGATGCTCTGTGAAATGGTCAAATCACCAATTAAGCATCCTATTACTATGGGAAGAGCCACAGGTGCACCAGCATATGAAAGATCAGGAAAAGAATGCCAGGAAAGAGAATTTACTTAACTCATTATTTCCCAAATGACTATGCCCACAGAAATATTGTTTTTTGCCCCCTATCAATGGAGCTAGTACTCTGTAGTATGCATGCTTGGCAAAGCCCCTAATGCAATTGATTTTTAAGCAAACACATTGAAATGTGTATCCAAGTGTACTCTATCTTATTTAGAAGTCACCTTGGGGGAGATGGGAGAGGCTGTTTATTCATCTCAGTAACGTCGTTCTAAATCTTAAGATGTTTAAATGTTTTTTAAAACAATCCTTTTGGAATTCCCTTTACAGCAAGAGCTACAGAGGAAAATCAATCTTACTACTTTATGATCATACCTTGTTTCTGACCAAAAGAATTTCTATGAACTTGGTCACCCATCTTATTCACTAGAATTGGCATTCAATAACCTTATACTTACAAAAACCATGTCTTTGAAGCATGAAGAGTTTCCAAAGGTGAAGATGCTCATATTGAAGGTAATTTAGCTTCCTGGTTGCATGAAGGTGAAGTGCTTTCTTATTTTTCATTTTTTTAGAGACAGGGTCTTGCTCTATGGCCAAGCTGGAGTGTAGGAGTACAACCATAGCTCACTGTAACCTTGAGCTCCCGGGCTCAAACC
The DNA here is from genome assembly GCF_000951035.1 of Colobus angolensis palliatus. Classification (NCBI taxonomy): domain Eukaryota; kingdom Metazoa; phylum Chordata; class Mammalia; order Primates; family Cercopithecidae; genus Colobus; species Colobus angolensis. Next base: position 651,208 of record NW_012116400.1, read on the forward strand.
ATACTCCTGCTTCAGCCTACTGTGTAGCTGAGACTATAGGCACATATTGCCATGCCTGGCTAAGTTTTAATTTTTTTGTAGAGACAAGGGTCTTGCTAGGTTGCCTAGGCTAGTCTGAAACTCCTGGCCTCAAGTGATCCTCCAGTCTTTGCCTCCCAAAGTGCTGGGATTACAGGCATATACCACGACACCTGGCCAAGGCATTGGGCAGCATTGACTGCTTTGCACCACCACCCAAAAAGGAGCTTTTTTCCTTAAGCTTTCTGTTCTTTTGGATGCCTCTGGCCAGCTCCTCCCATTAATTTCCTGGTTCTTGACTTCACACAGTTCCCAGCTCTGTTCCATGCTTGGTCTGTGTCCTGTATGTTCCAAATTCTTCTTGGTCCAGACAATACTTCCAGATTGGTGTGATCCTTTGGCCTTTGTCTTTTGCACATATCTTACTTTCTAGTTTCATTTTCTTTCTCATTGTTTTTCTTGCCTGGTAAAATCCTTTCTAAATTTCTGTCCCTGAGTTAAAATTTCTCAACTGTTTTTCCTGGGTGTTCTGACTCCTGGCTGAAGTGTCTTGTTATTTCCTTGACCGGGCATCTCTAGTATCCTGACATGGCCTCTCTATATTTTCCACTGGCATATATAAACTAGATGTCATATAGAAAACATCTAGTTTGAACTTTGAAATACAGAATTTAGTAATTTGGCATCTAAGTGTTGAATGACTAATATATGCCAGGTACTGTTGTGGGTGTTAGGGGCTTAAAAGTGGTGGTAAGACAATACTACCTTCTAGGTGCAGTAAAACAAAATAGATACTGAGAACTACATAAATGGACTGAGTTGGTGATGAGGGGTAAAGATATTGCGAAGAGATTAATGTAAGCATAGAACTAGAACATATTCAAGAAAAGGTAAGATGTTCATTATTACTGAAGTCTAGAGTATAGGGTCTAAGATTACATACAGCAAGGACCAGGATTGGGGAGGAAGATGGAAATAAAATTAGATCAGGTAAGGAGTGTATGTAGTTTGTAGGGAAACGGATTCCTTAAAAGGTTTAAGTAAAAGAGAGATGTGATTATCAGAATATTGTAAATCTGAATCCTGTGTGGGTGGCTGTGCAGAGAGCTGCAGGGGAAATGAGACCTCTGACTAAGGTAGGAGTGAGAGGTTGCATGTCTGGACCAAGTCAGGGCAATGGGAATAAAGAAGGGTGGATAAGATAGCTGTTGTGAAGGTAGGCGTATTAGTCCATTCTCATGCTGCTGTAAAGAACTGCCCAAGACTGGGTAATTTATAAAGAAAAAAGTTTACCTGACTTAAAGTTCTGCATGGCTAGGGAGGCCTCAGGTAACTTACAATCATGGTGGAAGGCACCTCTTCACAGGGCTGCAAGAGACAGAAGAACGAGAGCTGAATGTAGGGGGAAGCCCCTTATATAACCAACAGATCTTATGAGAACTTACTATTAAGAGAATAGTTTGGGGGAAACCAACCCATGACTCAATTACCTCCCATAAGGTCTCCCATGACATGCGGGGATTATGAGAACTGAAATTCAAGATGAGATTTGGGTGAGGACACCCATATCATTCCACCCCTTGCCCCCATAAATCTCATGTCCTCATGTTTCAAAACACAATCATGTCCTTCCAAGAGACCCTCAAAGTCTTAAGTCATTCCAGCATTAACTCAAAAGTCCAAGTCCAAAGTCTTACATGACACAAGACAGGTTCTTTCTGCCTATGAGCCTGTAGAATCAAAAGCAAGTTAGTTACTTCTTAGATACAATGGGAGTGTAGGTGTGGGGCACACCTGTTCCAAATGGGAAAAAATAGCCAAAACAAAGGGGCTACAGGCATGCAAGTCCGGAATCCAATAGGGTAATCACTAAACCTTAAAGTTCCAAAATGCTCTCCTTTGACTCCATGTTTCACATGGAGTCATGCAGATGCAAGAGGTGGGCTCCCATGGCCTTGGGCAGCTCCACCCCTGTAACTTTGCAGGGTACACCACCCCCTCCTGTTTGCTTTCATGGGCTGGCAATGAGTGTGTGTGGCTTTTTCTGGGCACAAAAATGGTGCAAGCTACTGGCGGATCTACCATTCTGGGGTCTGGAGGATGGTGACCCTCTCCCACAGTCCACTAGGCAGTGCTCTGGTTGGGACTCAGTGTGGAGGCTCCAATCCCACATTTCCCTTCTGCATTGCACTGGTAGAGATTCTCAATGAGGGCTCCACCACTGCAGAAAACTTCTGCCTGATTATACAGGCATACCAATATGTCCTCTGAAATCTAGGTGGAAGTTCCCAAACCTCAATTCTTGACTTCTGTGCACCAGCAGGCCAAACCCCATATGTAAGCCACCAAAGCTTGGGGCTTACACTATTTGAAGCAACAGTCTTAGCTCTACGTTGGCCCCTTTTACCCATGGCTGGGACACAGGGCACCAAATCCCAAGACTGCACAAAGTAGCAAGGCACTGGGCAGTCCACGAAACCATTTTTTCTTCAAGGCCTCTGAACCTGTGATGGGAAGGGCTGCTGTGAAAACCTCTGATGTGCCCAGGAGACATTTTTCCCATTGTCTTGATGAATAACATTTGGCTCCTCATTTCTTATGCAAATTTCTACAGCCAGCTTGAATTTCTCCTCAGAAAATGGGTTTTTCTTTTCTATCACATCATGAGACTGCATATTTTCTGAACTTTTATGCTCTGCTTCTCTTAAACATAAGCTCCAATTCCAAACTATATCTTTGTGAATACATAAAACTGAACAGCACCCAAGTAATTTTAACAGCACCCAAGTAATTTCTTGAACACTTTTCTCCTTAGAAATTTCTTCCACCAGATACTCTAAATCATCTTTCTCAAGTTCAAATTTCCACAGATCTCTAGGGTGGGGGCAAAACACCACCGGTTTCTTTGTATAGCAAGAATGACTTTTATTCCAGTTCCCAACAAGTTCCTCATCTCCATCTGAGACTATCTCAGCCTGGCCTTCATTGTCCATATCACTATCAGCAGTTTGGTCAAAGCCATTCAACAAGTCTCTAGGAAGTTCCAAACTTTCCCACGTCTTCCTGTCTTCTGAGCCCTCCAAGTCTCTAGGAAGTTGCAGACTTTCTTACATTTTCCTCAAAACTGTTTCAACCTCTGCTTGTTACCCAGTTCCAAAGTTTCTTCCACATTTTTTGGTATGTTTAGAGCAGCAACCCATCCTCTGTGGTACAAATTTACTATATTAGTCTGTTTTCATGCTGCTATAAGGACGTACCTGACTAGGTAATCTATAAAGTAAAGAGGTTTAGTTGACTCACAGTTACATAGGGCTGGGGAGTCCTCAGGAAACTTACAATTATGGCAAAAGGGGAAGCAAACAGGTCCTTCTTCACATGGCAGCATGCAAGAAAAAAATGAGAGCCAAGCAAAGTGGGAAGCCCCTTATAAAACCATCAGATCTCATGAGAACTTACTATCACAAGAATAGCATGGGGGAAACCATCCCCATGATTCAATTACCTCCTATTTGGTACCTCCTATGACATGTGGAGATTATAGGAACTACAATTCAAGAGGAGATATGGGTGGGGACACAGCCAAACCATATCATCAGGATCAACCCAAGTTAGCATTTATTATGTAGGGATGGAGAGGGAGGAAGGAAATGTATATGACTCTGAAGTTTCTTTATGGATAATTGTCTAGAAAGTCTTGCTGAGACTGGGGACACAGGAGAAGGAGGATGTCTTGGGGATAAAGATGGTTCAGCGTGTATTAAATACCATGTAAGTGTTAAATGATATTAGCTTAAGGATAGTAATAATAACAACCACAAAAGAATACTCCCAGTTGAGATGCTATTCCAGTAAATTACAATTATACATCTGCACATTTTATTTCTGAAAATATGCTATGATATGTAATTTATATAAATGTGATCTACAGACACAAGGGCACAAGAAAGAGAGCAGGATTTAAAAGGCAGATCAAAGAAACATTTGAGTCAATTTTATCTGTGACCCAGTATGTTAGCATTTCTATTTATGCAGTGACTCCCTAGACAGTGATTCATGTTGTTGCTTGGTGCATAAAGATGTATGGTTGGGTACGGCTGTAAAAATTTTTTTTGAGGAAAGTTACTACATTACAAGTCATAATAAACCTGTATTTTGGCAAGCAGAATGAGCAAATTTGTCTACATGATTAAGAGAAAACTCTAGCAAATCATCAGAATACATAGGAGTTGGCAGCATGTGCATTTTTTGGTTGTTTTTCAGCAACATATTTATTTTCTCCTCAAAGGAGGAAAGAAAAAGAAAAGGGAAAGAAAAATCTAAATGAAAACATTGCCAAAAATGAGAGAAAATTAGGTGCTTTCTCTGTTTATAGTGGAAATGACATCTGCATGCAACATGTTTCACATTCTGCTACGAAACTAAACTAATAAGGAAAAAAATATCCAAAAATTCTTCCAAATTATGATTCAGAGTTGAAAAGGGTAGGCATTTAAATGTTAATGACAATAACACTATACAGTTTTGCCTGAAAATAAATCTAGGTATGAAGAGATCAGCCCATGATTAAAAGAAATTAAGTTTTCATTAGGATTCTGCTTAAAACTCACACCTATGAAATGTCAAGGTCACACATCAACCCTAATCTGTCTCTTAAAGTGTCTTTCAATACAATCTGGTCAAGAACAGAACTGTCAGTTTGGAGTGAACTGGAAGTTAACGTTTCTATTCATATCAATTTTGTAGACTGTTTTAATTTTGATTTTTAAAAATAATTTTAAACCTGCAGAAAGATCATAAAGAACTCTGCTATGCCCCTCATTCAGATTCATGACTCTTGCCATTTTTGCATTTGATTTATCATTCGGGTTCTCTGTAAATGCATATACACTACATATTATTACTATTTTTTTTCCTCGAACCATTTGAGAGTAAGCAGCTGTGATGGTTAATATTAGGTGTCAACTTGATTGGATTGAAGAATTCCTGGATAGCTGGTAAAGCATCGTTTCTGGGTGTGTCTGCGAGGGTGTTGCCAGAGGAGATTGACATTTGAGTCAGTGGACTGGGAGAGGAATGCTCACCTTCAATATGAGTGGGCAGCATCCAATCAGCTGCCAGCGAGGCTAGAATAAAGCAGGTGGAAGAAGGTGAGATAAGCTGGCCTGCTGAGTCTTCTGGCTTTCATCTTTCTCCCACACTGGATGCTCAGACTCCAGATTCTTTGGTCTTTGCACTCTTGAACTTACACCAGTGGTTTGCAGGGGGCTCTTGGGCCTTGGGCCACAGACTGAGGGCTGCACTGTTGACTTCGCTACTTTTCAGGCTTTTGGACTTGGACTGAACCCCTACTGGCTTACTACCTCCTGAGATTGCAGATGGTCTGTTGTGGGACTTTACCTTGTGATCATGTGAGTTAATTCTCCCTCATAATCTCCCTTTCCTATATACATTTATCCTATTAGTTCTGTTTCTCTGGAGAACCCTGACTGATACAACTGCAGACATGCTGCCTGTTACCTCTAAATACTTTAGGACATATATCATTCAAAGACAATACTATGTAACTACAGCACAGCCATCAAAATCAGAAGTTACATTGATACATTGTTATTAATTCACAGAATTCATTCAAGTTTTTCCAATTGTCCTAATGATGTCCAGGATCTACAAATTTCATTTAGTTATAATTTCATTTATAACAAATTTCATTTAGTTATAACAAATAGTTTATAACAAATAGTTTAGTTTCATTTAGTTATAACAAATTTCATTTAGTTACAATGTCTCTTTAGAAGGTCTTCTTCAATTTGGAACAGTCCCACCGTCTTTTCTTATCATGGTTTTGACTTTTCTGAAGAGTATAGATCTTTTACATTATATGATGTTTTTCAATTTGGGTTTATCTGATATTTCCTCATGAATGAGATCATGCATGTTTGTCAGGAACACTTCAAATACAATGCTGTATTCTGCACCATTTCAGGAGACACACAGTATCACATTTCTGGTGATACTAACTTTTATCTTTTGGTTAAGATGGTTTCCATACCTACACCGGTAGATTTATAGCAGTGCTATTCACAATAGCAAAGGTATGGAATCAACCTAAGTGTTCATCAATAGATGATTGGATAAAGAAAATGTGATATACAGATATACATATAATAAAATACTACCCAGCCACAAAAAGGAATGAAATCATGTATTTTGCAGGAATATGGATGGAACTGGAGGAAATTATCTTAAGTGAAATAGCTCAGAAAAGAAAGTCAAATACACATGTTCTCACTTTTAAGTGAGAGCTAAAGAATGTGTACACAATGACATAGAGTGTGGAATAATAGACATCAGGGACTTAGAAGGGTAGGAGGGTGGGAGGGGGTGAGGGATAAGAAATTACGGAATGGGTACAAAACATACAATATTTGAGTAATGGTTACACTAAAAGCCCAGACTTCACACTATAAAATATATCCATGTAACAAAACTGCATTTGTACCCCTCAAATTTACACACACAAGATGGTATCTTTGAGGTCTATTCATTATAAAGTTAATTAATACTTATTTATTATTTGTTAACAAATAAGCAATATTAACTTGGATTCTACTAAGAGGCTACACTATATCAGTATATGTTCATGGGTTCCTACTTTATTCAATATGTTTTCAATAGGTTATAATCAGTTGCTTCCATTATTTATTTTAATTAATTAATTAATTAATGTGTTTATTTATTTTGAGATGGAATCTTGCTCCATCACCTAGGCTGGAGTGCAGTGGTGTGATCTCGGCTCACTGCAACCTCCACCTCCTGATTCAAGCAATTCTCCTGCCTCAGTCTCCTGAGTAGCTGGGACTATAGGTGCACACTACAATGCTCAGCTGTTGTTTTTATTTATTTTTTATTTTTATTTTTGTATTTTTAGTGGAGACAGGGTTTCACCATGTTGGCCAGGCTGGTCTTGAACTCCTGACTTCGGTGATCTGCCTGCCTCGGCCTCCCAAAATGCTGGGATTACAGGCATCAGCCACTGCACCCGGCCAAGTTACTACCAAGTTACAAATTGTCCCAGATTTGGCCAGCAGGAGCTCCTTCAAGCTGGTTTGTGTATCCTTTTGAAATGTCCCATCATTCTTAGAGCACTTCTTTACTTTTTCCACAAAAGGACATTCCAGGTTCATTTCTTGCTTTTCTTGCTCCAGCTTCAGAACCAGCCATTTCTTAAAGGAGCCTTCATTCCTTTCAGCAGTGAATGGTTTTTAAGAATCATGATACAGGTGCCAGACATTCTATTGCCACTGGGCTATCACTGCTTCTTGACCTCTTCCAGGATAGAGCTTGGAAATACACACACACACACACACACACACGTACACACACACACACACACACACACACACTGTTTGACTTTATTCAGCCATTTGTGTTGTAGCTAGATCAGCTAAATCGACATTACCTAGGAACTTATTAGAAATGGAAGTTCTTGGGCTCCACCCCAAACACACTGAATCAGAAACTCTGGCGTCTGGCGGCAGAAACTCTGGTGGGGGGCAGTAATTTAATTTGTGTTTTAAAAAGCTCTCCAAGTGATTCTGGTGATGCACATTTAACTTTGAAAACTCCCAATCCACTGATAAGTGTGTGTGTGTGTGTGTGTGTGTGTGTATGTGTGTATGTGTGAGTGTGTGTATCAGAGAATCAGCAGTTTTTAAATTTAGGCAAACATTAGAATATGTATATACATAATATGTATTTATATCTATATTTATTTTGATATCTTTCTATGTGTATTAAAAACCATGAGTACCCTTTGGTTCCTCCAATTCCAATGTAACATCAGAGGGATTATTCTAGACTACCCCTTTCCATATTTGTAATTCGCTTCTTTGACAATGAAATACTTTCTCCTAGTATTCCTAATATAATCATTTGCTAGATAAATTTTCTGCATGTACACGAACTCTTGATACTGGAAGGAATACCCCTTTTCCTGGCTGCCTTCTTGGCTTGGCCCATGACCATACTGGTCACTTTCAACAAATATGAGATAGAGAAGGAGGAAGGAGGAAGCTGGGCTAATTTTTAAGAAGATGCTACATGAGGTAAATTGTTTTTAATCAATATATAGAATGCCAGTATTAATTAATTGACATTAATTGGATATTCACTCTTTGTTATCAACAGATGAATATCAGTAAGTTGTTCCATCTTCAGTTGGGGACTGTTACTTTGTCTAGGTTTAGTCTCTTTTTTTGTCATTCGATACCCCTTTTCCTCACCTCCATTATTTTTATCATCAGTTTATTGTTCTCATTAAAATCGAGCTTTGTATCTACTCAATTTAGTCTGTAGACTCTTCTGTACACAGAGATTTGCTGCTTTCACAACTGATTTTTCCAAAATGCTGTCTCTCTTCTGGGCTTAGTTTTCCTACACTGATAGAATTTTTGTGTGGGTATTGCCATTTCTGTGCATTTGTTCCACAAACATTACTGTGAATGTATCATGAACTTAACTTGGAACAAGCTGAGTCTGAGTTGCTTTGGGGATGTCTAGTTGACAGCTGGCATACAGTCTGGGACTCAGAAGAAAGATTTTTGGGAGTGGAGAAATAAGATGATGAATCTGTGTGCATGTGGTTGGTAATTAAAGCCAAACACTTGAATGAGATCACCTAAAGAGAAAATGTCAAGTAAAAAGAAGAAAGGACCTGAGATGTATCTTTGAGGAACTCTGGTATTTTATGGTTAGGAAGAGAAGGGTGAATCTGAAAAGAAAATAGAAAAGAGATGGTCAGAGTGTTAGGAGAAAAACTAAAACACCATGTGTCATATTAGTCAAAGGGACAGTGTTTTGATAAGGACGAAGTTTAATGATGCTCGAAGGCTTAGACAATAAGAACATGTGGTTATATGATCTTTGTGAGGGATATTTCTATGTAGCAATGGGAGTAGAAGCTAGATTGGAGTAGTCTGAGCAGTGAGTGGAAGAAGAGAAAATAGGGACAGCAAATAATAACAATTATTTTGAGAGCCTGACTTTCCAACTCTCCAAGGAGAGTAGAATGATAAGATTGAAAGTGAGTCTTCTTTAACGGGAGCTCTGTCTCAAAAAAAAGAAAAAAGATTGGGAAAAAAATCCAGTGGGGAAGGCAGAAAAGACAAAACATATTATTGTATTCTGTAGTATCCCTGAGAAAGAGGGAGGAGATGGCATCCAAACGTGGGTGTATAACCTTTAACTGGAGCGTGAATGGAGGTTGGAGGCGAGAATGATAAAATGAGGGCAGGTGTGGCCAATTTGCATATTTGCTATGAGGAGAATGAGCGAGTCCTTGACCAATGGCTTCTAATTTCTCTGTAAAGTAGCAGGTAAGTCATATGCTGAAAGCAAAGAGGGAGCTTGAGTTGGGAGCATTCAGTGATTTGAGGTGAGCAAAAAAATTTCTAAATAGGCATATGAAATGCAGCATTGTAAGATTGATGTGCAGAGTTGAGACTGCTTTTGAGTTTGGTGGTCATGAATTTGTAGAGGAATTGATTCACCTTGTTGTGAAAGTTTATTCACTGGTGTTCAGGTGGGTAAAATTGACAATTGTAAATTAGTATAGCCACTATGAAGAACAGTTTGGAGGTTCCTCAAAAAACCAAAAACAGAGCTACCATATAATCTAGCAACCCCACTGATACATATATATCCAAAAGAAAGAAAAAGCAGTCTATCAAAGAGATATCTGCACACTCATGTTTGTTGCAGTACCGTGCACACTAGCCAAGATTTGGAGGCCGACTGAGTGTCCATCAACAGGTGAATGGCTAAAGAAAATGTGGCACTTATACATAATGGAGTACTATTTAGCCATTGAAAAAATGACATCCTGTCGTTTACAACAGCATGGATGGAACTGGAAATCATTATGTTAAGTAAATAAGCCAGTCACAGAAAAACATTGAATGTTCTCACTTATTTGTAGGATGTAAAAATCAAAGCAGTTGAACTCATGGAGAAAGACAGTGGAAGGATAGTTACTGAAGGCTGGGAGGAGTAGTGGGATGGGGTGGAGTGGGAGGGAGGTGGGGATGTTTAATGGTACAAAATAATGGTTAAAATAACAAATAAGGCCTACTATTTGATACAACAACAGGGTGACATAGTCAATAATAATTTAATTGTACATTTAAAAATAACTAAAAGAGTATATTTGAATTGTTTGTAACATGAAGAATAAACTCTTGAGGGGATGGATACCATCTTCTCCATTATGTGATTATTTTGCATTGCATGCCTGTATCAAAACATTTCACGTACTCCATGAATGTGTACACCTACTATGTAACCACAAAAATTAAAAATAAAAAAAAACAGATGTGTTTATCCAGGATTGGACTTTTGCCAGATGAGTATAATAAAAAGACATCTCAAGATATTATCGAAGTGATGTACAATGTAATCTTAGCTAGGTAAGAGAGTTATGAAAATAGAGGGCTTATAGATTGAGGGAAAGCAGAGAAATCAATGCTCTGGAGGTTGAAGTAGGAGCAGTTACATGGAGAAGAGGTGAGGTCAGAGAACGGTATGTCTGAGTTAGTGCTTTTGGAGGTGGAGCTATTATGGATATAATCGTGGGAAAGGATGGCTGAAGACCAATGGTAGAGGAGGTCACTGGGAACCAAGAGACTGAGTTAACAAATAAGCCATAGGGCCTTCCAGACAGACAGACAATGAGGCCAGTCATATGGTTGATGCCTGGGCATGAGCTAAGTACTTTAACAAGGTCCAATAAATGAGAAATAATAGCCATACTTTATTTCACATTTGAATGTTCGTTAGGTATAGATGCAGCTTTTAGTTGTTGATGGGTCTTTGCATTGTGTTAATTTTTCTTGACTTCCACCTCTTCTTCCCAAGCAATTAAATGATTCTTACAATTATTGGTATCTCTAAATTGAAAAAATACAGTATTTTTTAAAAACCAGAATTAAAAATTGTTATAGTACAATTTGAAGTCAGATTTGAAACCGAATTATACCACTTGCCAAATTTGTGACTAACTAGGATTACTTAAACCATCAGAGGTTCAGTGTCCTCATCTATCAAAAGAAGCACTCACTTTCTTTTAGCAGTATGGTAAGGATTAAGTTAGTTAAATCAAAGCTGTTATTATTGTATTTGGCAAGTAGTAAGTGCCTGATAAATGGTAGCTGTTTTTAGTTTTCTTATTAGAAACTTCAGTGTTGCCCATAGCAGGTGAACTGCTAGCAGAAATTACTGTTGTGGCTTGCTCACTAATGACAGGTCCTTCACATGCATGGTAAGGCCCTAGTGACACCTGTTTCACGGCACATTCGTCTTCAATAGAAAAAAAACACAAAATACTCATTCCATTGACTGAGATTCTTTTTGTCTCTCTGATGTTATATTCTTGGTTAAGTCATTTTCCAGACCAGAGAGTTACAGTGTTATTGTTATAAAGACTTAATTAGTAAGGTCACTTTAAAAAATCCCTTCCCTTATAAAGTTATCTATGAGATGCAAGGGCTGAGAATTCAACCTTAGATGTCAGGAAGTTCAGATTTACAGTCCTTGCTTCCTACTAGTCTAAGCTTCTCCTGAATTTATGCTTTACTTCAGCAATCATTCACAATTACCTGCAGGGAATATATGGTATCTCTCTATGTACAAAGTACAGATATTTCCAAAACTACCTATAGTAGGGACAAAATATTTGAGTTCTGGGTGTCACTGGAGCTATTGTCTAATGCTGCTTTTCTTAACTGATTTGCACTTTGCTCTTCTCTGATAGCTTTACATTAATATAAGGTTTGCTGCAGATTCTTTTCAGGTCATTTTTATTAGTTGCAGAACCTGAGTAGTGCTATAAATATTGTCACTTTGGGAGGACAATAACTTAGGCAGATTCAGTTTTCTTCATAAGTAAATCTTACTTGCGAACTTCTTGGCCACAAATTTGGTCTCCATGTTTATCCATGTTTTTCTTCATAAACAAGAAGCTTAGAATTCTAGGATATATGATATTCAAATCTAATTTAAGGAGCCAAACTATTATAAATTCTGGGGTTTTATTTGCTGAGCTTTATGTTTTGGTACCAGACTGTTTGATAATTGAAATGTCTCTGTTTTCAAATTTGAAAGGAAGGGGTGATGTGAGAGACAGTGTCCAAGCACTAAGAGTCAGACACTTGGTTAATTTACTGAGAGTGATGGTTTCCAAGAACAGAAAACCAAACACCGCATGTTCTCACTCATAAGTGGGAGTTGAACGAGAATATATGGACACAGGGAGGGGAACATCATACACCAGGGCCTGTCAAGGGGTGTGGGGCTAGGGGAGGGATAGCATTAGGAGAAATACCTAATGTAAATGACAGGTTGATGGGTGCAGCAAACTACCATGGCACATGTATACCTATGTAATACACCTGCATGTTCTACACATGTACCCCAGAACTTAAAGTATATAAAAAATTAAAATTAAACAAACAAATGAATAAACAAACAGAAAGAACCACCTGGAACACAATGAGGGGACGTAGATAGGAGCCTCCTCTTCATTGCTTTGGTCTTTAGGTTCTCTAGTTTTATTCTCTAGTGTATGCTCTCTCTGCTTCCTTCCTCTCTACCTCTTTTCAATTAAAAAAAAAGTCAGCCACTTGGAAAGAAAATCAATATATCAAAGAGATACTTGCAACCTCATTTATTGCAGATCTATTCACAATAGTAAAGATATAGAATCAACCTAATTGTTCATCAAAAAATGAATGAATAAAGAAAATGTGGTATATATAGATAAGGCAATACTATTAGGCTATAAAAATAATGAAATCATGTCATCTGTAGAATATGAATGGAACTGCAGATAACTTTATTAAGTGAAGCAAGCCAGGTACGGAAAGACAAATATCACACGTTCTCACTCATGTTTGGGAGCTAAAAATAGTTGATCTCATGGAGGTAGAGAGTAGAATGACAGATACCAGAAGCTGGGAAGGGTGTGTGGGTGGGTGAGGGGAAGGATAAAGAGAGGTTGTTTAATGGGTACAAATATACAGTTAGATAGAAGGAACAAAAGTTTGATAGCAAAGTAGAGTGACTATAGTTAATAACAAAATATTGCATATTTCAAAATAGCTAGAGGAGTAGACTTGAAATGTTCCTATCATTGATTGGTAGGTGCAGCAAATCACCATGGCACATGTTTACCTATGTAACAAACCTGCACATTCTGCACAAGTACCCTGGAACTTAAAAAAATATATATGTGTGTGTATATATATACACACATACATATATATACACACACATATATACACATATATACACATATATATACATATACACACATATATATAAAGAAATGTTCCCATATAGAAATGATAAATACTCAAGGTTATGCTTACCCTAAATACCCTGACTTAATCATTAAACATTCTCTGCATCTAACAAATATCACACATACTCGATAAATTTGTCCAAATATTATATATCAATAAAAAAATTAAAAAAAAAGCCACTGGAATTTTGACATAGTCTCCATTTTTACTTGTAGCAAGCACTAAGCAAGTTTATGAAACAAGTGAAATTTTTCTTATTTATTCCTCCAGTCGCCTAATTCTGAATTGTTATCTGTTCTTACTGACTCCATTATTCCCCTCCGTACAGGAACCCAGAGGATCCATGCTCACTCTACTTATTTTTCCCATCCAAACTATTAATAATGGATCCATTATAAAATTATACTATGGCTTGTTTTTCAAAGTGCGGTTGGAGTTGTTTCAGAGGCATGCTAAAAATGTAGATTCCCAGCCTTACTCTATTGGGATATCAGGAGATAGAACTTGGAAATCTGCATGTTATCACATTTTCCAAGTAAATATTAGGCATGATAAATTTGAAACTACTAATTCAAAGAATTATCTCCCCAAAGACTTTTAATAGGATTTTTTTTTAAACTAAAGAATAAAGCTGTAGTTATGTAATTTTAGGCATTTTTGTGCTATTGGTTTGTCTTAGTCTTTTTGTGCTGCTATAACAAAATACCTGAGACTGGGTAATTTAAAAATAATGTAAAATTATTTCCTCAGAGTTCTGGAGGCTGTGAGTCCAAGCTCAAAGCACTGTTATCTGGTGAGGGCCTTCTTGCTATGTCATTATGTGGCAGAAGGCAGAAGGGCAAAGTGATCAAAAAAGCAAACCTGTTATAGGAAAGGGGTCCAGATCCAGACCCTAAGAGAGGGTTCTTGAATATTGCACAAGAAGCAATTCAGGGCAAGTCTGTAGAGTAAGGTGAAAGCAAATGTATTAAGAAAGTAAAGAAACAAAAGAATGGCTACTCCATAGACAGAGCAGCACTGAGGGCTGCTGTTTGCCTGTTTTTATGGTTATTTATTGATGATATGCTAAACAAGGGGTGGATTATTCATGCCTCCTCCTTTTATACCATATTAGGTCACTTTCTGATGTTGCTATGACATTTGTAAACTGTCATGGTGCTGGTGGGAGTGTAGTGGTGAGGACGACAGAGGTCACTCTCATCACCACCATCTTGGTTTTGGTGGGTTTTGGCCAGTTTTTTTACTACAGCCTGTTTTACCAGCAAGGTCTTTATGACCTGTATCTCGTGCTGACTTTCTATCTCATACCTGTGGCTTACAATGCTTTAACCATCTGGGAATGCAGTCCAGCAGATCTCAGCCTCATTTTACTCAGCTCCTATATAAGATGGAGTTGCTCTGGTTCAAGTGCCTCTGACAAACCCACATCTGCCAGCCCTTTTAATAATTACATTAATCAATTTATAAGGGTGGAATCCTCATTACTGTGGACAAAAAAGAGTCAAACTATGTAAAATACTTGAAGAGGTTTATTCTGAGCCAAATGTGAGCACCATTACCCACAACATAGCCCCAAGACATCCTGAAAAGTGTGCACAAGGTGGTCTGGTTACAGCTTGATTTTATACATTTTAGGGGGAAAGGAAGTTACAGGCAGAGACATAAATCAATAGATGTTAGGTGTACATTGGTTCAGCCTGGAAAATGGGACATCTTGAGGCCAGGTGGCTGGGGGTAGATTAGGGTGGGAGGGGTGGAGGTAGTTGGGGGTTGGAGATAGCTTTCAGGTCATAGGTGGATTTAAAGATGTCCTGATTGAAAATTTTTTGAAAGGGCTAAGCTCTGCCTGAAGAGTCAACATCAGCAGAAAAAAATCTAGTTCAGATAAGGGTGGTTGTGGAAGCCTAGGTTTTTGTTATGTACAAAAACCTCCAGGTAGCAGGCTTCACAGAAAATAGATGGTAAATGTCTCTGATCAGACCCTAAAAGGTGCCAGACTCTTAGTTAAATCTCTCCTGGATCAGAAAAGGACCCAAAAAGGGAAGGGGATTTTCCTTTCCTTTGAAAACCCATTAAAACTTTGGAGGGAACAAAACTATTGAAACCACAGCATGTTTCTTTTTTTTTCAATACTATAGAAATCAGACCATGGTAAGTAGCATGGACATATGGACATTCCTAGTTAAATAAATCTAGGGAAAAATCCATTGGTTTTTAGGATCTGAAGAATTCCACCTAAATACTCTACATGTTACAAGTAACAAGAAATTTAATTGATTGGCTAGCTTCTTGGAAATCTGAGATCATATACAAAGTTATATCTCCAGCTAAATATGTTAAAAAATAGCATTTGTTTAGTTTTCTAAAAAGAAGAAAACCCAGACAAATGACAATAGGCTGAATTTAAGCTACATGCTAGGATGAACTTCTGTATCTTTTTGAAAAGCAAAATGTGTCTTTGAGGTAATTATCAGGATAATTTAAGCTTAAAAAATCATTCACTTGAAATATCAAGAGACATGAAAATGACAATTTTTAGGAAACTCATATTATTCTGATAGCTTCTTCAATACATTCAATCACTTTATGGGGGATTAATGTAGACTAGAGACACAAGAACTTGGCATATGTTTTCCAAGGAATTTATGGATTTTCGATTTCCTTCCTTTAAGTTCCCAGATAAGTTTACCAAGAGTGATTCTAAAAGCAAAATTAGTGCATCCAATTAATTCATTAAAAGGTGGTCGAATTCAGTTAAATGCTTTTTTATTTTGGATGTTGGAGGGTAGGGGGAGTATGCCCTTAATTACACTAAATAACCAATTTGGTCTATTTCTTCATTTTTAGAGTTGTTTTGGCATGGTGGGGTAAAGGCTCGGTTTATATGATCTATAATTTGAAAAGTGTAATATTTCTGGACACTAGTTAGAGCACTTCACAATGCTGCTAAATGGCTAACTGGAGGTTCAATATGCTGATGCATCTGCTTCCTAATGAGCCTTTTACCTTGACAAAGTGAAAAATGTCACTTTGGGTCAGTCCCAATTTTATCTGACTCAGAACTCTGCCTCAGGCAATGGAAATAAGGAATTGATTTAGGGAGAGCATAGGGAATTTTTTCCTTGGTGTTTACCCAAGACTGTTTTGTTTGAACCAAAAAATGAGTTATATTTTATGCAAATAAAGTATCAGGCCATGATAAAGATGCAAAACGTCTGTATCAATAACAGTAAAAAGTCAGGAAGTTGCATTTTTCATTTCCATTAAAAAAATTAGAACCAAAAATAAATCCTCTGGACTTTTCCCCTTCTTCTTGCCCCAGCTTTTGTTCTCAGGACTTCATCTTCCAATGACCATTCCTTAAACCAAATTAGTTTTCTAGATCAATGTCTTTGTTGTCTCTCTTTTTCCATTTATTTCTCACCAGGAATTTATTTCATGCTAATTGTGGTCTTGGCAGCTTTACAGGTTCTAGGGGAGTATTTAAAGAAGGCTAAGACTGAGATATTTAAAGATGACTAAGAAGACCAATATATAATTCTTGTTTTTAACCTACACTATAGTTGGTGAAACTAAATGAATGAAAAGAGTATTGGAAGTATTTATTTATTAAGAACCTATTATAAACCAGACCATTAGTTAGACACTTCACATGTATAACTTTTTGTCATCCTTGGAACAACTTTGGGAGTTTAGGATTATTATTCTTGTTTTATAATATGACAATGTAGGTTTGTCAGAATTGGGCTTCAAACCCAGGTCTGGCTGACTCTGCAGTTTATACTCCTTCCATAACATCAAAACTGAACAGAGAGAAGGCAGAGAAAATTATCTTAATGGTTACTGAGTGGCGTAAATCTGAGTTATATTACTATGACCTTAAACTTTTCACGTAATAGAATTTTATAATAATTTCCTTTGCCATGTAATACAATTTTTACATTCTATGATCTTTTCGTCTTGAGTAAGCAGTTAACTCATGTTAGCTTCAATCAAACATTAGTGAATTAGCTCAGATATTACCATTTTACAAATGATGAGTTGAAGAACCTGTCATAGTCAAATAGCTGACACAGAGTTGAGGAATTGGACTTTACCTCTCTGAGGATGTGTTGGAATGAGCTAGGCACAAACTCTTTATAAAGGGAAAATTTTGATCAGGAAGTGCAGCCATTCTCTAGATCCTCTACCTGGAGTGGAAAACTGATGCTCTCTGTACCACCAGGACTCAGCCTACAGAATATCACTTTTCTCTTCTCTCACTGACATGTACCTCATTAAACAACAGTGACTGTGGAGGAACTTGGGATTTTGAGGGGAAGGACGAATGTAGCAGGAGTGTCAAAAATGGGAAAAAGACGTTAGAAAGATGAGTCTGAAGACAGTTTTGCCTTCGGATGTCTTGGTTCCTATCTATCAGAGCATTGTCTGCATAATGGTCCTTTCAGCTTTGGAGAGACTCAGAAATGTTTAATGATACTGAAAAGTAGAACACATGAATCAATTTCATAACTTTATTCTTTTACTTATTGTTAATTATCTCCATTCATACATCTAAAAGTAATTACACATGAAGAAAAAGAATTGGTGACTTTAAATAATAACTAACTTGGGGGGAGAGCTCAGGAACATTAATTTTATGTTAAGCCATTTGCCTCTGATAATTAGTTTGATGATACTAATGTTCTTAACAAATTAGATAAAATAAATGGTGTTGAAAGATATGTTATTCCAAATTAAAAATAAGATATAATATGCTAGTATAAAACAGTGGTAATTGTGTGTTAGATTCTGGAAAGGAGAGAAAAAAGTCTGATTTAAAAGATGTTTTACGTAGACTCTGATTCAAATAGTTATTTAGGAGTTGCTAAAAAAATGACATCGGTTTATCCTAAGACCTAAAACAAAGTTGGAGGTAGTTCATTAAACTTGATTTTTAAGATGTTTAATCTCTCAGTGGATGTATCTGTATGAGATAGAGACTTTTTACAAAGAAAGGTATCACTTCTGCCCAAGGAATGAGTAGGATATATACTTTAGTTCTATTTTCATATTCTCTCTCTACTTTAAATGCTGTAGTATTTTACTGACATGGTAAGGAGCTATGGAAACTTTGGCATCAGAACCTCATAGAAGGTGGCAGACTTTACCAGTAAGCATATACATAGTTAAGCTTTTAGGAGGCTAATTAAGTAATCATCTATGTAAATGGATTCATGTATTTTCCACTTTTAGTTTTGTTAAATTTTGCTTAGTGTCATTTGAAATTCTGTTGTATGATGCACATACATCTTGGAATGATGTCTTCATCTTTTAAATCTCTGCTAATACCCCTTACCTTGAAGTTCACTTTGTTTAATCTTAATGGAGTCACAAGAGATTTCTTATGCTTAGTGTTTACATGGTGTGTTTTTTCATTATTTTACTTTAAACCTGTCTGTGTCTTCACATTTAAAGTACATCTTTTGTAAACAGCATAGAGTTGTGTTACTTTTATAAAAGTCCAATGTAATATATCTTTCTAATTGGAGTATCTAGCAGAATGTTCAGTGCATTTATATTTAATATACTTATTGAAATATTTGAATTTGTCTTGTATTCTATTTGGTCTATGTGTTTTTTGTTCCTTGTTTTGGGTTGTCTATTTAGTATTTCATTTTAATCCCTCTTTTAACTTTTTGGCTGTATCTGTTTGTATTACGCTTTTGGTGATTACTCTAGGGATTACAATAGGTGTCTTTAACTTACAGTTTACCTTGAGTAGATATTATAGCAATTATATAAGAAATTTATGAGACAATAATTAACTCCCCTCTTGAACTTGTGTTCGTCATATTCTATTGTTCATATATTACAGACCTCATCTTATATATTTAAGCTATTAATATATTTCATGACTTTAATATATTTAGCTAATGTTATTATAATTTTAGTCCCCTTGAAATATTCTCTCCTGTATATTTGAATTTCCATATGGTATTATTTTACTTTGGCTTCAATAATTTTTTTTTCACTTCTTGTAGTGTACATTGCTGGTAATTATTTCTCTTTGCTTTCAATTGATCTGAAAATGCCTTTATTTCACCTCCAGTTTGGAAGGATATTTTGTTAAATATAGATAGTTTTTTATTATTATTTATTTAT
>NW_012116400.1:675529-677743 GCF_000951035.1 Colobus angolensis palliatus
TGAGATGACCCCAGTACCTCAGTTGAAAATGCAGAAATCAGCGGTCTTCTGTGTCCTTCGCGCTGGGAGTTGGAGACTGGAGCTGTTCCTATTCGGCCATCTTGCTCCGCCCCAAATATAGATTTTTTTTGTTAAATTGATCGTTTATTTCCTTTTATCACATTAAAAACATTGTACAATTGCCTTCTAGCTTCTATTATTTTTGGTGAGAAGTTGTTTATAATTTGTATTATTATTACTCTGTATATATATGATTATTTTCTGACTTCTTTTAGGATTTTATCTTTAGTTTTAGTTTTCAACAGTTTCACTATGATATTCCTAGGTGTGATTTATGCACGTGCATATTTACTCTCTTTGGGTTTTACTGAGTTCATTATACATGGGTTTGTATTTTTAATAAAATTTGGAAACAGTTACATCCACATTCCTTTAAATATTTATTTTCTATTCCATTCTCTTTCTCCTCTTTTCCGGGACTCCATTATATATCTATATATATATAAAATCTATATGACATATATATGACAAATATATGACACATAAATAATATATATGTACATTTTGTTCCATAGACCACTGAGTTGGTTCTCCTGCCTCAGTCTCCCAAGTAGCTGGGATTACAGGTGCCTGCCAGCATACCTGGCTAAGTTTTTGTATTTTTAGTAGAGATGGGGTTTCACCATGTTGGCCAGGCTGATCTTGAACTCCTGACCTCAGGTGATCAACCCGCTTCAGCCTCCCATATGCTACGATTTGGGCGTGAGCCACTGTATCCAGCACTAAAATATATTTTAAATAATGATATTAAAACCTTTGTCTACTAATTAAAACATCTGGGACATCTGTGAGTCTGCTTCTGTTGAATATTTATCTTTTAATTATGGGTCCCATTTTCCTGCTTCTTCATATGTCTCATAATTTTTGATTGTGTACTATACACTGTGGATGGTATTATATAGAAATTCTGGATTCTATTACTTTTCTCTGAAAAGTGTTGAGTTGTTTCAGTGTGCAGTTAAATTATAGGGTGGATCATGTTGATTCTGTCTAGTCTTTATTTTAGGCTTCATTAGTGTGAGTCTCTTTTGGCTTGCCCTTAGTCTTAGGACATAGCCATTAACCTGGCGTGTGGTTAGTTTAATACATGGCCTTTCTAGGGTTTCATTGGAAGTCCTGAATGAAAACCGATGAAACAAAATATGATGAAGTCCGCAACCAGGGTAGTGGCCGTGGGAAGGAAGGTAGTAGGAAAATGTTTGATAGGTCTTGGGGGTTACTGTATGTGAGGGCTAAAAACAGGGAAGGATATGGGATAGAAAATTAAAAAGTGGAAGCAGATTTTTTAAGGAAAGGAGGAGAAGAAGGTCAGTTTTGGACAGATTTATTCTGAGAGATCAATGGGAAGCTAGGTGGTAATGTCTAGTAGGGAATATATATGAATGTGCATATCAAAAGAGTAGCTTGAGTTAAAATATAGATTTGGAAGTTATTAGTAAATTGAAGATCATTAAAGTCACAGAAATGCATAAGGTCATCCATTGAGGATAGAGCTTCTTAAAGTGTGACCATGAGACCACTAGCAACAGAATTACCCCCTTGTTAAGAATAGATTCCTTGGATCCAGCACAATACAAGGAAATTAGAATTTTGGGGTATGAGGCCAGAGAACTGCATTTTGAAAACTCCTCAAGTGATTCTTTTGTACAGTAAAATTTGAGATCCCCTGGTAAAGAGTGAGAAGAGAAAAGTGTAATGTGTAGAACCCTGAAGAAAACAAAATGGCTTAAATATATCAAATAGGTTGGTGACCGAAAAGAGCTCATCCAATTTAGTAAATTCTGGTGACCACAGAGAATTGAAAATGAAATTTTACATTGTATTTTTTTATTATAATTTAAGTTCTAGGGTACATGTGCACAACGTGCAGTTTTGTTACATGTGTATACATGTGCCATGTTGGTGTGCTGCACCCATTAACTTGTCATTTACATTAGGTATATCTCCTAATGCTATCCCTCCCAACTCCCCTCAACAATAGGACCCGGTGTGCGATGATCCCCTTCCTGTGTCCAAGTGATCTCATTGTTCAATTCCCACCTATGAGTGAGAACATGTGGTATTTGGTTTTCTGTTCTTGTGATAGTTTGCTGAGAATGATGGTTTCCAGCTGCGTCCATGTCCCTACAAAGGACATGAACTCATCCTTTTTTA
>NW_012116400.1:684738-685406 GCF_000951035.1 Colobus angolensis palliatus
TGCAAACAGGGACAATTTGACTTCTTCTTTTCCTAACTGAATGCCCTTTATTTCTTTCTCTTGTCTGATTGCCCTAGCCAGAATTTCCAACACTATGTTGAATAGGAGTGGTGAGAGAGGGCATCCCTGTCTTATGCCAGTTTTCAAAGGGAATGCTTCTAGTTTTTGACCATTCAGTATGATATTGGTTGTGAGTTTGTCATAAATATCTCTTATTATTTTGAGATATGTTCCATCAATACCGAATTTATTGATAGTTTTTAGCATGAAGAGCTGTTGAATTTTGTCAAAGGCCTTTTCTGCATCTATTGAGACAATCATGTGGTTTTTGTCTTTGCTTCTGTTTATATGTTGGATTACGTTTATTGATTTGCGTATGTTGAACCAGCCTTGCATCCCAGGGATGAAGTCCACTTGATCATGGTGTATAAGCTTTTTGATGTGCTGCTGGATTTGGTTTGCCAGTATTTTATTGAGGATTTTTGCATCGATGTTTATTAGGGATATTGGTCCAAAATTCTCTTTTTTTGTTGTATCTCTGTCAGGCTTTGGTATCAGGATGATGTTGGTCTCATAAAATGAGTTAGGGAGGACTCCCTCTTTTTCTGTTGATTGGAATAGTTTCAGAAGGAATGGTACCAAATCCTCCTTGTACCTCTGGTAGAATT
>NW_012116400.1:690326-746048 GCF_000951035.1 Colobus angolensis palliatus
CAAAGCTGTCAGACAGGGGCATTTACCTCTGCTGAGGTTTCTGCTGCTTTTTGTTTAGCTATGCCTTGTCCCCAGAGGAGGAGTCTACAGAGGCAGGCCGGCCTCATTGAGCTGTGGTGGGCTCCACCCAATTCAAGCTTTCCAATGGCTTTGTTTACCTACTTCAGCCTCAGCAATGGTGAGCACCCTTTCCCCAGCCTTGCTGCCACCTTACAGTTAGATCTCAGACTGCTGTGCTAGCAATGAGGGAGGCTCCGTAGGCATGGGACCCTCTGGGCCAGGTGTGGGATATAATCTCCTGGTGTGCCATTTGCTAAGACCCTTGGTAAAGCGCAGTATTAGGGTGGGAGTTACCTGATTTTCCAGGTGTTGTGTGTCTCAATTTCCTTTGGCTAGGAAAAGGAATTCCCTTCCCCCTTGTGCTTCCCAGATGAGGCGATGCCTCGCCCTGCTTCAGCTCTTGCTTGTCAGGCTGCACCCGTGGACCAGCGCCAACTGTCCTGCATGCCCCAGTGAGATGAACTTGGTACCTCAGTTGAAAATGCAGAAATCACCCGTTTTCTGTGTCACTTATGCTGGGAGCTGGAGGCTGGAGCTGTTCCTATTCGGCCATCTTGGGCGTGCCCTGGACTTACATTGTATTTTAAGAGTGAGTCCATTAAAACTACTGATTTATTTTTCTGGTGAAAATAACATAGAAGAGGGGGGTTTAGAAACTTTTAAACTTACCAAACTTTTTATAGTTAATATATGAGTAAGATGAGTAATATATGAGTAAGATCACCAGCCAACAGGTTAATTTTTACAAGATTGGTGAGCAAATGCATTGTCCCATGACACATTTATACTTTCCCTATGTAGGCATGTTAAAAGATGCTGTTTCCATAATCTTACTGATATAGGTTATATAGTCCTCTGCTGTTCCGAACAAAACCAGTTAATATAAATACAAATTTAATTTAAACAAAAATATCAGTCTTTATGGTAACTGAGCTATAATTATTCTTCAACCTTCTCTCTTATTTAAAAAATACTATGAAGTGGTTAGAACATAAAGTAATGTACAAAGAATGTTTCCTTATCACATTAAAGAAAGGGTAATTATCTGGAAGTTTGCATTTTCAAAGTGTTTATGTCAACGTTTTTTCTTCAAGGTTTATATACTATTGTGTCTAGGCACTTGGGGTCTTCCTCTGTCCAATTTTGACTAAAGTTGAGTTGATGTATTTGGGCACTTAAAATAATTTTATTCCCTAAAAAGAGTTTCAGTGGAGTATGAATGTCAGAATCCAAAAAATAAAGGGTTTAGCAGCAAATAGTAACTAACATTTACTGCATACTTGCTGAGATTCAGGTACTAAGTACTTGACATAGGTTAACTTTTTAAATCCTCACAACTGTATGAAATCACTATTATTACGCCCATTCTACACATGGAAAAATTGAAACTGAGAGAGATTTAGAAACTTGCTCTCCTCCAGGTCTAGGCTTTTATTTATTTTTTATTTCTTATTTTAGAGACAGAGTCTTTGTTACCCAGGTAGGAGTGCAATGGTGCGATCTTGGCTCACTGCAACCTCCGCCTTCTGGGCTCAAGTGATTCTCTTACCTCAGCCTCTTGAATAGCTGGGACTACAGGCACACATCATCACACCTGCCTGAGTTTTGTATTTTTTGTAGAGATGGGGTTTCACCATGTTGCGCAGGCTGGTCTTAAACTCCTTGGCTCAAGAGAGCCAGCTGCCTTGGCCTCCCAAAGGGCTGGGATTACATGTGTGAGCCACTCTGCCCAGCCAGACCTAGACTTTTAAATCCAGGCATCTAGTTCCAGAGTCCACACTCTTAAGGTGAACGGTTGCTTCTCATATAAGTGAATGGGAGTGAGTGGAGTGACTCTGAAAAGGTATAGTTGTAGGTAGTTCAAGGGGTGGGTTTCATAGAGTTAAAAGAGGAATATTTTTCTTTTCATGATGAGAGATCTTTAACCATATATACATGCTGACAAGGGTAAGTTAATAGGGTCCAAATGGTTGAATAAGTGAATGGGAGTGAGTGGAGTGACTCTGAAAAGGTATAGTTGTAGGTAGTTCAAGGGGTGGGTTTCATAGAGTTAAAAGAGGAATATTTTTCTTTTCATGATGAGAGATCTTTAACCATATATACATGCTGACAAGGGTAAGTTAATAGGGTCCAAATGGTTGAACACGCAATAGGGAGAATAACAAGTGAAAAAATTGTCTGAGGATGTGTGAGATTGCAGCATTGGCTTTGGGTAAACTAACCTTGGATAGAGGGAGGGATGTGTTTTATTATGGATAGAGGGAAGGATCCAGGGATGGAGTCAGAGGTATGAAAGTTGATGAGAGGAAGGTGAGAAGGGAAATTGGAGGAATTTTATATGAATCAGGGTGATCAATTGAGAGAGGGAGAAATGGCACTTGTGGGATTAGAAGTTAAGGTAGTGATGATTTGAAGTAGCTACTAGATGAGTGGGAGGATTGTCAGTAGGAAGCTGTAATAGTGCTTCTGAGAAGTGCTGAGGATGCATCTGGGATTGAAACTCACACACATAGAGAGTAACAAGGCCAATAGTTCTGTTATTTCTTAGGCTCACTTTATCATTGGGGAGTGTGATGGTTAAATTTTATGTGACAACCTGATGAGGCAATGGGGTCCAGTTATTCAGTCAAATACTAGACTAGATGTTGCTGTGAGGGTATTGTGTAAATGTGTTTAACATCTACAATTAGTTGATTTTTAAGTGAAGGAGATTACCTTCATCAATGTGGGTGGGCCTTACCCAATCAGTGGAAGACATTAAGAACAAACACTGTTTCCCAGAGGAGGAATGCTGCCTCAAGACTATAACATACAAATCTTAACCAAGTTTTCAACCTTCTGGCCTAAGCCACAAGTTTTAGACTCAAGACTAGTGCCACACCAGCTCTTGCTTGAGTCTCCAACTGCCTACTTGAACTATGGATTTCGGACAGAGGATTGCAACATCAATGCTTGTCTCAGGTTCCAGCCTGCTGGCTCCCTATGAATTTCAGATTTGCCAGGCTCCACAATCTCATGAGCCAATTAAAAAAAAAAGCTATCTATGTATCTATGTACCTATCATCTATTTATTATCTTCCATTATTTAAATTTCTCTGGAGAACCCTGATTGATATAGGAAAAAGAGCATTTAATTTTTCTACTTAACATTTTTTTCCTTCTACCTACTGCTTTGCAAGTACCCACCCCTCTCTAAGAGAGGAGGAGCACCCTATGTGATTGGCCAGAACCCAGTGTGGCATTGTCAGGGCCCTATTCTTCAATGGGTAGTGTTACTGTGCCTTAGAGGAGGAGTTTACCTGTACACTCCTCTTCTTGATTTCTATACTTTCTCCATCAAGAAAGCACATATAGTCAGGGATGAGTACAAATGTTCATTATCAAATCTACCTGATCAGGCTGGATAGTACCTCTTCTACCTGATACCTCTGACATATCTCACCTGCTTGGTCAGTACTGGCCAAATCTCTAGGCCTTTTTATGTATTCGTTTACTCTATAGTTTCAGTTACCTTGAAACTATAGATTTTGTCATCTTAGATTCAGGGAGGAGAATGAAAAAGGTGTCACTAAGACTTTTGCAGTACTACAAAGGGTTGGATTATCAAAGCAAACTCATGCTAATTATATGTCTTATCCAAAAACAAGCTTTGCTAGTGAAAATTTAAAGCTATTTTCTCTCAGAGGGACCCTGAACCTGACATATGCAGTCTTCCTAAAGCTACTTTCCCTGTATAGGGACATTTTTAGTGTTGGAAGAAAAGGTGAGGACTAACAATTTTAGAAGTATATGTCAGCTCAAATGAAGCCACTTTTATTTACAGCTCCTTAGTTTTTATGCTTGGTTTGTCACTCACATAGAAAGATTCCTTGACTAACTTCTGTTTTACAGCCAGCAGCATCCTGTGAATCTATATATTCCAGTTGTATTTGCAACAAGCAATCCACATAGACAAGGTATATCCTATGAAAGCATCCTGCAATAGTAACTCTCTTTGCTGTCTTCTAGTAAGTTAGCATGTTGACCAAGAAACCTGGTGGAGGTCACTGCTTCTGTATCCCTGAGGAGAGGGTAACCCCAAAATTAACTTCCCATCTTAGCTTCCGTGTTCAAATCTTCTGTAAGCTTTTAACAAGGAGTCCTCCCTTAGTGGAAGTCACCAAGTATTTACTTATTAACAAAAGATACTTTTAACTCCCATTCTGCTGTGGCTCTTTCTGTGCAGGGGTGGGGGAAGGGATCAATGGTAAAGGAGGATTCAGACATACTTGAGTCCCAGCCTGAAATCAACCCAACCTTTGCCTCCAACTCTCCTAAGGGAGACAAAGGGATTGATAACTGGATTAATCCATGCCCAGATTCTGTCAGGAAAGTACATTGGAAAGACAATAAAACAAGAGAGCAAGTGACCATTTTGTTCAGAGTGGATATGTGAATTGTACAAGGTCCTGCCTTGTAAGGAGGAAAATGATGCATGGAAGTTCCAAGTTACTTGAAAACAGGGAGAAGTTAAGAGACTGGAGCTTATGATGAGTAAGTGCAGTAAGAGAAGACAAGTGAGAGAATTGACTGGATTAGAGGTAAGTGTCATAGTGAATAGCTAGAGTTTAAGTTTAATGCAATAGAGCAATCCTGGTGCTAACAGGTTCCAAGCTGTGGTCATAGGGGTGCACAGCTGAGGAAGAGTGATGATAAATTCATTGGAGTGGAAAAGTTCAAGGAAGCGTGAGGTCTCAGAAACTCACCTATATACATATCTGATGTGCCCCATGTTGGTGGAGGGGTTAGAATGGAAAAACAGATGAATGATGAAAGGTCCAGGAACTAACCAATCAATCTGAGAGGGTGCTGGTGATGACAGAGGATATTAGAAATGAAACAAATCTGTAGTGACAGGTATATCAAATGATGAGAGGGTTTTTCAGAAAGTGGATGGGTAATGGCTTTAAACTGGGGATAAGCAACTAGGAGAATGGTGGCTTTGCCATGTGGGCATAGAAGAGAGAACTGACTTCACTTCAGAGGTCTGCAAAACGATGCATAGAAGTTCCAAGTTACTTGAAAACAGGAAAGTGGTGGAGATCCTGGAGAAAATGTCAGAATTCAATTGTGGCAAAAAGTGGAGTGAATGCCCTTCACCGAGATTGAGGGCATACAAAATTATTGATAATGGAATAGAGCTTCTAAAGGATACAGTGAAAGTGTAGGAAGGGAAGATGTCAATGGGAAGCTTGAGCCACAGGTCAGTATGAGGATAAGCCTATGGAGGATGAATCAATAGTTGGAACTTTCCTGGAGCAATGGCTAATGCCAAGGAAGAAAAATTAAAGGCCTATGATATCTAAATAGAGCTACAACATAATAAAAGCTGTTTGATTGCCAAAATGATGTTAGTGTTTCCAGGCTGAGGAGGCTCTGAAAATCACCTACAGTTGATGCCAGGTGTTGCCGAGAGAAGAGAAGATGAAACAGGACCTCATGACTCATTCCCAGTGATAGTGGGAGAACTTAGCACAAGTAAGAGCTTGGATCCTTGCAAATAAAGAATATTTTTTATCTGACAGATTTTGTTTGAGGATAGGATTTTTAAAAAGAAGGGAGGTGATTTAAATTTATTGTTTTAAATACCAAAGGAGATCTAGGTGTCATGAAAGACGGAACAAGGAATAGAACGAGGAGCAGATGCATGGACTGAAATATTGAAATCAGAGCATTCATTACACATCTTGCTTTTCCATTCTGAGCTCCGCTACTACTAATAGCCTGGGCTGCCCACAGGGTTGGAACACTCAGTCTCACCTCTGCTACTGTTCCTTAAATGTGTGCATTTCATGTAGTAGCTATGACTATGATACTAACCACAGGTCCCAAAATCAGGACTCATGTATTTCAAGTCTCGTTGTCATTGACTGACATCAATTAAACTCATCAATTAAGCTTCAGTTTCTTCATTTGAAAACAGAGTTAAAGCTTTCTTTCATACACATTTTACTTTGCAAAGGTAAAGTGTTATGAGACTGCTTCATAGAATCATTACATCTGAATCTTCTTAGCATAACTCCAAAGTCACATATTCAAGTTGGCTTGGGGGAGGTGATGCCAAGAATGTGGAATTAACAAGAACCAGGAGACTTGGTAATTTTGAGCTAGGTATCTTAGGGCAAGTCAATTTACTTCTTTGGGCCTCAGTCTCCTTAGCATAAAATGAGAGGGCTGGAATAGATCAACCCTTGCTAGCTCTAAAAGTGAACAATTCTCTCATTTTTTATAAATGTCATAGAAAGACAGAAGGCTGGTGACCTGAAACATCATGCATTTCACTTGTGCTTCTAGGCCCAGCTCCACCTAAATCACTTTAGACAGATGCTTTATCTAACTTGTTCTAAAAGGTCTCCAGGGCCATCCTCAATAATCCTTTCTGCCACCTAACTCTATCAAGAGTCTCACAGTGTCTATCACTACACTGTATCTTGAGTGCTGTAAGTGCTCAGTAACCACTGGCTGCTGATGACAGTGATAATATTTTACCTGTTGGCCCTAATGCTGCAGTCAAACTCTATGTTGTCAGGTTTAGTTCTCAGTAGATTCAGAAAGTGAAGATGGTTACTTATGACAGGTGGGCCTAACTGTTTCACAAACAGGAAGGAAATGGTTTACTTTCTTCCCCCCACTTTCTATGGTCCTCTAAGAAGTTTTGGTTGTATATGTACATCTCAGAAACATACAGATGAACAAGGTAATCAAATGATATGAGGATGAATGTTCTGTGATGTACTATTAAGAAGAATATAGAAAATCCTGTTTTTCTGCTGGGCAAAGTGGCTCACGCCTGTAATCCCAGCACTTTAGGAGCCTGAGGCGGGAGGATCACGAGGTCAGGAGATCAAGACCCTCCTGACCAACATGGTGAAACCCCGTGTCTACTAAAAATACAAAAATTAGCTGGGTTTGATGGTGGCTGCCTGTAGTTCGAGTTATTCAAGAGACTGAGGCAGGAGAATTGCTTGAACCAGGGAGTCGGAGGTTGCAGTGAGCCGAGATTGCACCACTGCACTCCAGCCGAGATTGCGCCACTGCACTCCAGCCTGGTGACAGAGTGAGACTCTGTCTCAAAAAAAAAGAAAAGAAAAAAAGATTCTGTTGTACTTATTTAGAATTTTTTTTTCTTTTTTTGGCTCTGTCAACCAGGCTGAAGTGCAGTGGCATGATCTTGGCTCAACTGCAACGTCCTGGGTTCAAGCGATTTTCCTGCCTCAGACTCCTGAGTAGCTGGGATTACAGGTGCCCATCACCATGCCCATCTAATTTTTGTATTCTTTGTAGAGAGGTGGTTTCGCCATGTTGGCCAGGCTGATCTGGAGCTCCTGGCCTCAAGCGATCTGCCCACATCAGCCTCCCAAGGTGCTGGGATTACAGGCACTGTGCCTCCCAAGGTGCTGGGATTACAGGCACTGTGCCTGGCCAAAAATTTGTTCTTAATATCTTGGTTACTTAATGAATGAATGCATGTAAAAGCTTACTGTAATCTCTTAAGTGCTGTCAAATATAAATCATTATTATATTTCTATGAGTGTTAATAAATTTGGACTGATTACTTCTGTACTGTTATCCATCTCCCCACCCTTTTAACCAACAATTTGATTGTGGTTAGAGGGACCGTTTTTCACCCTAGGTGCAAAAAGATCTAATCAATTACTTCTATCAATTCTAATATTAGCCAATCATTTAGTATAGGACAGCAAAAGGAATGTACATATTGTCCTGTCTTCAGGGAGTTTGTAGTCTTTTGGGGTCAGCAGAACTATGGCCCACTCAGGAAAACAATGACATACAAGATAGTTTCCAGAAAGATTGGTTTGTGTCTGCTTCCTTAACTCCTCTAGGTCTAGTTAGCAATATTTTTCAAGCAAGTTGTAATTATTTACTGTCATTTTCTTCCACTGGGTTGTAAATTCCTGAAGAGGGAAGTTTGTATTTATTCATTGGTTCAGCAGTGTGTAATATGTCTTTTGCATGTAAGGTGCTCTCTTTATATATTTGCTGAATTAAGGAATGGAGATACAGGAAGGTAGAAGAGTAGACTGCATAGTGGATGTGTGTTCTCCTTAGGAGATGTACAAAATGATTCAAAGGCCATGGGAAGAAAATGTTAGCATATTTATGTGTTTGTTTCTTCCCTAACCATTTTCTTTTTTGTGTGTGTTTGTGATGGTTCATGCAATGTTCAGTAGTACAACTATATATTTATAATATGGTATGGCAGATTAAAGTTGGTTTCAAAGTTTTTGAAACTCCTCTCACTGAGAGATGGGAATCTGTATTGTCTCCCCTTGAATCTGTGCCAGCTCTGTGGCTACTTTGGCCAACAGAATATGGTGGAAGTGATGGTATGTCAGTGTCTGTGGCCAGTCCTTATGAGACTGGCAGCTTGCACTTCAGCTTTTAGAGAAGACTCATTCATGAAGTCTTGAGTCACATGATGGAGTGTGATGACCCTGCTGGGGAGACTATGTGGAAAGGGCCTCAGATCTCATGGACAGACAGAAGGACCCAGATGAACCCCAGATTCCAACTGTCCCCTACAAGGCACCAGGCATGTGACTGAAGTAGTCTTGAACCCCTCTCAGACCAGTCCGACTGAGTCATTAGGTGAATGCCACTGAGGGACCCTATCTAAGGAGAAGAGTCACCCTGCTGAGCCATTTCCGAATTCCAGCAGGGCCAACAAAATTGTGAGCCATAATAATATGGTGGTTGTTTGAAAGCACTAAATTTTGCAGTAGTTTGCTATGTAACAATGGATAACCAGCAAATAGAGGCTTTCTTTTTTAACCAAAAGTGGTATATGATCAAAAGTGTTTGGTGAATTGTTTAATGAAACAGAAGATTAATGTGGTCAACACATTTCAGAATGACTTAGTAGTTCTCAATTTTCTATTTACTACTAGGTTTAGTAAGTATAGACCTAGATGAGTAGTAAAGTAATCAATTGTAGAACCATTCTGGCTGCTATTTCTGGCACTGTTAATTGTTTAAAACTTTTCTGTTTTCAACATGTAAGTGCCTAGATGTTTTATAGATGTAACCAAAGAATGTTAGAAATTATTTCAAGTTTACTGGTTCTAATCCATTATACATGATTCCAAGGGTTTTGAAAACTTCCTTATAAGCAGGGCTGAGAAATGGAAAGAGGACAGGCTTTGAAGTTGGGCAGATCTAGCTTTCAAGTTAGGATCTATTGCCTTCAGGCTGTGTGATTTGATTAAGTTACTTAATCCCTCTGAGCCTCAGTTTCCTCCTGTGAAATAGGATAAATCTTAACTTGAAGGACTGTTGTGAGGCTTATTAAGTGGCCAGTAAGTTATATCTTCTAATATTATTTTGAAAATATTTCATTGACATGTTAAGATTTTAAAGCAAAGGGTTTAAATTCAGCAAATGGTAGAATATAATCAGCATAGAAGCATGGGTTATTACTATATTCTTATCTAAAACATTATTATTTTTGGTTTAGTGCTTAAACATATTTGAAACATAGCCATGAATATTTTTCAACCCAGACATCTGTTTCAAGTGGGAACGAGGTGGTTGAGAGAGTTTATTAGAGTGGCTTCTTATTTCAGGGCAACTTAAAACCACTTGCTCAGGAAAGTTATAATTTTAGTCAGACAAATGGTAAAAAAATGATTTTAAAAATTATGATCTTTTAAGTGTTTTCCAGGAAGGACTATTATCTATCAAATATTATACACTTGACAGCACTAAATGTGTGGTCACACCTCTGCGGAATCTCAGTATAATTGTGGATGATGAGAATAAATGTATTTTTCTGAGTGTTTACCCCTGCCAGGTAACAGTGATACAAAATTACCTATTTGTTCAAGCTGTAATATTAATTTAAGATCAATCTGTTGAATATCAGTATGAAGAAGAGCTGTAAGATGTTGCCCACCATAGGCCACTGTCCCTAAGTCAATCTATACAAGCCCATTATTTTTATTGTTATATTTATTATTGTGGTAAAAACACAAAATTGACCATAGCTGTGTTAGTTGTTGTGCAACTGATCTCTAGAACTTTTGCATCTTGCACAACTGAAACTCTATGCCCATTGAATAAAAACTTACCTTTTCCTCCCATCTTCCTCCCCTTAGCCTCTGGCAAACACCATTGTATTTTCTGCTTCTGAAAAAGCTTATTATTTTTCTAACCCAAGCCTTAATCCTCCGCTTACTTCCTTGAACTTATAGATGATACCTCTATTCACTCAGTTCTTCAACTCACATCTTTGAGATTTAGCTTTGGCTTCTACATTGACTTTATCATGCATGTCAAGTAACTCTGTCCAGTTACATGCTTTGAATAGCCTCATCATTTTGCTTTCCAGAGCAATGTTTTCTAGTCTGCCTACAGCTCTGCCTTCAGTGGCACAATGACCCAGATTTTCCAAATATTTTCCCAAGTTACCTTTGAAAACTTTCTATTTGGAGCTCTGGGCTACCAGCCACCCTCAGCTATAGTCTGAGGCTATTTCTTGTAGCCACACATCTACAGATAAATAGATCTCCCTAGCAGTTAGAGGTACTTAAGCCTAGCGGGAGGTTAAATATATGAAATCCTGCCAGACTATATGCTTGATGGAGAATAATATGGTCTCAGCACTATTTCAGGGTTTTCAATCATTTAAAATAGATGCTGGGTTTAATATAGTAGTCAATCTCCATCAAACATATTCAGAAAACCTTGAATCATTCAATTCAACAAACCACTGCTCATGTGGCACTCATAGCAATTTGAGTGATGAGAAAGCTTTAGAATGTCTTTGTTCCTACTGAGAACATTTCCCTTGAATGTTTGGAGGTTCACGAACTTGACCAAAATCATGCAGGGGCATATTGGGTGTCTGTGGTTATGTTGCTGATGATTTATGTTGCACTTTCATTTTATAGGCTTTTATACTTTTCATGATTCCTCATAAACTCTTCATGAAGTAAAGAATATGTATAGGAAGCTCTTTTCATAAAAGGCTTTTAAAATGGGGGCTTGTAGAGAATTAATATTTCTAGCCAATAGAGATAAGTCTTTTTTTTGAGGGGGCCCTTAGCTTCCTGAGCATTGTGTATAATCAAAATGCAGATCAAAATTCTCAGTAATTAATCACACAAGGCCAGGCATGGTGGCTCACACCTGTAATCCTAGCACTTTGGAAGGCCAAAGCAGGAGGATCACTTGAGACCAGGAGTTAGAGACAAGCCTGGGCAACACAGATAGATGCTGTATCTACAAAAGCAAAATGAAACAAAACAAAACAAAAAACAAAAACAAAACAGTGGCCTGGTATGATAGTGCACACCTGTAGCTCAAGATACTCAGGAGGTTGAGGTAGAAGAATTACCTGAACCTGGGAATTTGAGGCCGAAATGAGTCATAATTGCACCATCACAGCCCAGCCTGGGTGTCAGAGAGAGACCCTGTCTCCAATCATTCAATCAGTCAATCAATCAATCAATCAATCAGTCAGTCATTCAAGCAAACCACAGATATTTACTGGCTATCTAATGTGATGGTTTTTCTGACCAGGTTGCATAAGAAATACTTGGAACTGTGGAAATGTAGGTTCTCAGGCACTGTTCCTGCAGGTCCTTATTCATCAATTGACTGGGCTTAATAATGTGCTTTAAAATTCATTTTTTATTGTGGTAAAATATGCTTAACCATAAGGTTACCATTTTAACCAGTTGAATGAAGTACATTCATGTTGTTATGCAACCATCACCACTATCCCTCACCAGAACTGAATACGCTTTTATAAAACTCTTGGTAAATTTGAGGCAGGAATTGAAACAATATTTTGTGAAACATTGATATACTGTGAGTTTAGAGTTTTGCTAAGCATGATATGAAAAGCAAGATATGTGAAACATGATTCCTGGGTTCATGCAGTTTGACAGAGGAACAAAGAATAGTACATAGGGGATAATTAGGGAGTAAACCTAGACAGAAGAAGATTAAGGGATACGTATGTACATGCACAATATACAGATGGATGGGTGCTAGAAGTTAGACAATCACATAAATATGTTTGAAAAATAATAAATGCCATGGAGGGGTGGATCTGGTTGTTTGAAAAATAATAAATGCCATGGAGGGGTGGATCTGGTTGCAGAGAAGTATAGAATATTGCTAAGCATAAAGACAATGGTGGAATGGTTCCAGGCGAAGGAATTAATATGACCAGGAAAGAACCCTAAATCTGTTTCTTCAAAGATTGCATATTAACTGATACAAGTCAAAGTTTACACTTACATTAAAGGTATTTCTCATTTGAAGGTAAGGGATGAATTACACTTCACAAATATTTTAGCAAGGAGCCAAATAGATAAGTAATCATACTAGTGTTTGTGGTTTGAGTCACATTGTCACAGCAAAAATTCATAGATTGTTTCCAGTGAAGATTAACCAGATGAGAGTTATTAACTTGCTCTTCCTTATAGCTAAAACATTAAACAGAATTTCTTCTTTAATGGTTCAAAGTACCTGCACCTGGCGTTCTCAAGACTGCAGACCACAATTTAGAGTTTAAACCTCTAGATCTCCTCTAGGATGGGTAAGGGCCAGTTTCCTAGCACTGTGAAGCAGAGAAGGACCGAGGGTTCTCAAATACTGTTTTTCCCAGTAGTTCTTCCCACTCTCTTCCCCTTAACACTTCCAGGAATAGAGCTGTTTGAAAAATTTGTAGCATACGTCAGTTTGTTTATGCTTCCCATTACTAGTTTATGATTCAGATTTCACATTTTTGTTGCTCTTTGCTTCTCTGTCTTTACTGTGTTCTTCTGTGTTTCTAATCTTTTAAAAATCCTTTTGTTGTTGAGAGAGTGACTCAGAGTTGAGGACACTGCCATGGTTTGAATGTGTTGCCTCCAAAATTCAGGTGTTGCCAATGGGATAGGACTAAGAGCTGGGGCCCTTAAGAGGTGATTGGGCCATGGGGGCTCCTCCCTAGTGAATGGAATTTAGACCCTTATAAAAGAGCCTTCATCCAGCTTTCAGCCTGCTTGTCCTGCCATGTGAGGACTTGGCATTTCTATGTTTTGGAGCATGCAGCAATAAGATAAGATGCCATCTTGAAGGCAGAGCAAGCAGCTCTCTCCAGAAAACTGAACCTGCGGGCACCTTGGTCTTGTACTTCCCATACTCCAGAACTGTAAGACATTTTGTTTTTTAAAATAAATTACTCAATCTCAGGTATTTTGTTATAGCAGAACAAACTAAGATACTAATAAGACATGGCAACTAAATGCAATATAGTGTCCAGAATTGGATCCTGGGACAGAAAAACTACACTAGTAGAATAACTGGTGAAATCCAAACAATATGTAAGTTTATTTGGCCATATTGTACCAATGTTAATTTCTTAGTTTTGATAAATGTGATGGTTATGTAAGATATTATCATTAGAGGAAGTTGAGTGTAGGGTATACAGGAACTCTGTACCATCTTTGCAAATTTTCTGTAAATCTAAAATTATTTCAAAATAAGTTTATTTAAAAAATCACGGCCGGGTGTGGTGACTCACACCTGTAATCCCAGCACTTTGGGAGGCCGAGGTGGCTGGATCACCTGAAGTCAGGAGTTTAAGACCAGTCTGACCAAGATGGCACACCCTGTCTCTACTAAAAATACAAAAAAATTAGCCAGGCATGGTGGCAGTGCCAGTAGTCCTAGCTACTTGGGAGGCTGAGGCAGGAGAATTGCTTGAACCCAAGAGGCGCAGGTTGCAGTGAGCCAAGATCGCACCACTGCACTCCAACTCCAGCCTGGGTAGCAAGTGTGAAACTGTCTCAAAAAAAAGAATTTTTTTGCTGTAGTTTTGACTGGGTTCCAGTAAGGTAACAAAGATGCATGTGTTTAATCTCTCATTTTAGCCTAGAATTTAAAGTTCAGATATTAACCCCCTTTGTAAGATGAAAGTTTAAATCTGTTCAAAGTTGCATTCATTTGGTCTTGTGAGTTAAATATCAAAGGTTTTGGAGTTCTCTCTTGTTTCTCACTGATTGTCTTGTTGAACTGGTTGGAGACACCTGGGTGGAATTGGCATTCTTCTTACAGTTGCAGCCTAGAATGGGTGAAATTTCTTCAGGACTTCAGCATATGTATTAGTTCAGTGTTAAGTTTTTAAAACCAGGCTCTTTTAAAGCACACAAAGTAATAATGGTGCACATAAGGTTTTTACATCACTAGGCCCATAATTTAGAAAATAAGTCATTTCTAAGCCTCTAGACCAGTTTTCTCTGATGAAATTATTCTTACAATCCAGGTTACATTGCTACCAAAAATTATGCCAGTGAGATGGCAAATTTTACTTTTAGCTTTATTGAGATGCTGACCGGATGTCCATTTAATTTAAATTTAAAATAATTGCCCAGTAATTCTGGCTCTACCATGTTATGGGAAAAACCCACTTAGGCATATGGCCTTGTATCACAGACATGGTGTTTGAGTAAATTAAATTTTCAGTGGTGGTTGTCACAATTCCGTGATAGTATTTGAGAGCACTTTCCTTCTCCTTCAGCAAATTCAAAATAAAAATCTTCAAATTATAGAATGAGACCACAACTTCTCCTGCTGTCTTTCCCGGCTTTTCCCCATCTCCCCTTTTCCCTAGTTTATAAGACAGGAGAAGGGGGAGAAAGCAAAAAGTTGGAAAGAAACAGAAGTAAGATAAATAGCTAGACGACCTTGGCACCACCACCTGGCCCTGGTGGTGAAAATAATAATGATAATATTAACCTCTGACCAAAACTACTAGTGTTATCTGTAAATTCCAGACATTGTATGAGAAAGCACTGTAAAACTTTTTGTTCTGTTAGCTGATACATGTAGCCCCTTGTCACGTTTTCCACGCTTGCTTGATTTATCATGACCCTTTAACATGGATCCCTTAAAGTTGTAAGCCTTTAAAAAGTCCACGTATTTCTTCTTCAGGGAGCTCGATTCTTAAGATGCGAGTCTGCTGACACTCCCAGCCAAATAAAAAACCTCTGCAGCTCCTCCTGCTACATTTCTTGGTTCCCTGACCGGGTAGCGAGGTGATTAGCGGACGGTCGAGGCAGCCCCTTAGGCAGCTCATGCCTGCCCTTTAGGGCATCCCTGTGGGGGACTTTGGCCAGCTTGAGCGATGCAGATCCTGAGAGTGCTGCCTGGTAGGCTATTGCCCCGGTGGAACGCCTCGTCAGAGCAGTGCACAGCAGGCCCCCACGGAGGAGCAACACAGTGGCTGAAACCCGGGAAGGAATGGGCACTTTAAGTCCAGACATCTGAAACTTGGTAAGGCTAGTCTTTGGAATTTGCCCACTCCATTTGAGTGGAAGCGTGGCCTGATCACCCACGGCATGCCTGTACCGGCACTTTGGTTTTTGATTTTGACTTGACTTGAATTGTTTGATACTTTGGTTTTGGTTTTGACTTGGCTCGGATTTCTGGATACTCTGAGTTTGGTTTTGATTCTGGTTTGTAATAAACTGAAAAGGTGTGTGCGCACCCTTTTTACCTGTTCTTTGTTTTGTGGTGTGCGTGTGGTGTGAGCGTGGTGTTTTGTCTCAAAGGAAACATGGGTCAGACACAAAGTGAGCCCACTCCGCTAGGAACTATGTTGAAAAATTTTAAGAAGGGATTTAATGGAGACTATGGGGTTACTATGACACCAGGAAAACTTAGAACTTTGTGTGAAATAGATTGGCCAACATTGGAAGTGGGTTGGCCATCAGAAGGAAGCCTGGACAGGTCCCTTGTTTCTAAGGTATGGCACAAGGTAACTGGTAAGTTAGGACACTCAGACCAGTTCCCATACATAGACACTTGGTTACAGCTGGTGCTAGACCCCCCCCACAGTGGCTAAGAGGGCAAGCAGCAGCAGTGTTAGTAG
This sequence comes from Colobus angolensis palliatus, assembly GCF_000951035.1. Taxonomy (NCBI): domain Eukaryota; kingdom Metazoa; phylum Chordata; class Mammalia; order Primates; family Cercopithecidae; genus Colobus; species Colobus angolensis. The sequence goes on from NW_012116400.1 coordinate 706,312, forward strand.
CAAAGGGACAGATAGCCAAGGAAGGATCCCGCACTGAGGGAAATCAACTCCTGAAGTTCTGTTTGACCCAATATCAGAAGATCCATTGCAGGAGATGGCCCCAGTGATCCCAGTGGTGCCCTCCCCTTACCAGGGAGAGAGGCTCCCCACTCTTGAGCCCACAGAGCTTGAGCCTCCGCAAGATAAACATATCCCTAGGCCACTCAGAGTAGATAGGAGAGGAGGTGAAGCCTCAGGAGAAAGCTCTCCCTTGGCAGCTTGTTTGCAACCCAAAACTGGGGTACAAATGCCCCTGAGAGAGCAGCAGTATACTGGGATAGATGAGGATGGTCACATGGTGGAGAGGTGTGTTTTTGTGTACCAGCCCTTAACCTTTGCCGGCCTTCTCAACTGGAGAAACAATACCCCGTCCTATACTGAAAAGCCACAAGCTCTAATTGATTTGCTCCAAACTATTATCCAGACCCATAATCCCACTTGGGCTGATTGCTACCAGTTGCTCATGTTCCTCTTTAACACAGATGAAAGGCGGAGAGTGCTCTAAGCAGCAACTAAGTGGCTAGAGGAACATGTACCAGCTGATTACCAAAACCCCCAAAAGTATGTAAGGACTCAGTTACCAGGAACTGACCCCTGGTGGGACCCAAATGAAATAGAGGGTGTGCAAGGCTGAACTGATACAGGGAAGCTCTCCTGGAAGGATTAAAGAGGGGAGCCCAGAAGGCCACAAATATTAACAAGGTCTCTGAGGTCATTCAGGGAAAAGAAGAAAGTCCAGCACAATTCTACAAGAGACTGTGTGAGGCCTATCGTATGTATACTCCCTTTGATCCCAATAGCCCTGAAAATCAGCGCATGATTAACATGGCTTTAGTTAGTCAAAGAGCAGAAGACATTAGAAGAAAACTGCAGAAACAGGCTGGGTTTGCAGGGATGAATACATCACAGTTATTAAAAATAGCTAACCAGGTGTTTCTAAACAGGGATGCAGTAAGCTGTAAGGAAAATTGCAAAGAGAATGAATGCCAGGCCTGGCGAAATGCCGACCTGTTGGCTGCAGCAATTAGAGGGGTCCCCCCAAAGAGGCAAGGGAAGGGCGGCCCTGGGAAAGAAACTCAGTCTGGCTGTCAGAGTCTGCAGCGTAACCAGGGTGCTTATTGCAAAGAAATCGGACATTGGAAGAACCAATGCTCTCAGCTAAAAGGAAAACAAGGAGACTCAGAGCAGGAGGCACCAGACAAGGAGGAAGGGGCCCTGCTCAACCTGGCAGAAGGGTTGTTGGACTGAGGGGGACTGGGCTCAAGTGCCCCCAAAGAGCCTATGATCAGGATGACAGTCGGAGATAAAGACATTGATTTTCTTGTAGATACTGGTGCTGAACATTCTGTAGTAACCATTCTGGTCACCCCCTTATCCAAAAAGACTATTGACATAATTGGAGCCACAGAGGTTTCAGCAAAGCAAGCTTTCTGCTTGCCTCAGACTTGTACTATAGGAGGACATAAAGTGATTCATCAGTTTTTGTACATGCCTGACTGTCCCTTGCCCTTGTTGGGAAGGGACTTGCTTAGCAAGCTGAGAGCCATTATCTCTTTTACAGAGCATGGCTCTTTGCTGCTAAACTTACCTGGAACGGGAGTCATTATGACCCTTACGGTATCCTGAAAGGAGGAATGGAAGCTTTTCTTAACTGAGCCAGGCCAAGAGATAAGACCAGCTCTGGCTAAGCAGTGGCCAAAAGTGTGGGCAGAAGACAACCCTCCAGGGTTGGCAGTCAACCAAGCCCCCGTACTTATAGAAGTTAAGCCTGGGGCCCAGCTGGTTAGGCAAAAACAGTATCTGGTCCTCAGAGAAGCTCTTGAAGGTATCCAGCTCCATCTCAAGCGCCTAAGAACCTTTGGAATTATAGTTTCTTGTCGGTCTCCATGGAATACTCCCCTCCTGCCAGTTCCCAAGCCAGGGACCAAGGACTACAGGCCAGTACAGAATTTGTGCTTAGTTAATCAAGCTACAGTGACTTTACATCCAACAGTACCTAACCCATACACATTGTTGGGGTTGCTGCCAGCTGAGGACACCTGGTTCACCTGCTTGGACCTGAAAGATGCTTTCTTTAGCATCAGATTAGCCCCTGAGAGCCAGAAGCTGTTTGCCTTTCAGTGGGAAGATCCGGAGTCAGGTGTCACTACTCAGTACACTTGGACCTGGCTTCCCCAAGGGTTCAAGAACTCCCCCACCATCTTTGGGGAGGCATTGGCTCGAGACCTCCAGAAGTTTCCTACCAGAGACCTAGGCTGAGTGTTGCTCCAGTACATCGATAACCTTCTGCTGGGACACCCCTCGGCAGTCAGGTGCGCCAAAGGAATGGATGCCCTACTGCGGCACCTGGAGGACTGTGGGTATAAAGTGTCCAAGAAAAAAGCTCAGATCTGCTGACAGCAGGTACATTACCTGGGATTTACTATCCAACAGGGGGAGTGCAGCCTGGGATCAGAAAGAAAGCAGGTCATTTACAATCTACCGGAGCCTAAGAGCAGAAGGCAGGTGAGAGAATTCTTAGGAGCTGTGGGGTTTTGCAGACTGTGGATCCCAAACTTTGCAATATTAGCCAAGCCTTTGTATGAGGTCACAAAGGGGGGGACAGGGAACCTTTTGAATGGGGATCCCAACAACAGCAAGCCTTTTACATTGTATGTGTGAGAGAGAGATAAACGAAAAATTTCTGTCAGCCTCAGCCCTGGGGCTACCCGATCTGACAAAGCCTTTTACATTGTGTGTGTCAGAGAGAGAAAAGATGGCAGTTGGAGTTTTAACCCAAAAGGTGGGGCCCTGGCCGAGGCCGGTGGCCTACCTCTCTAAACAACTAGACGGGGTTTCTAAAGGATGGACCCCATGTTTGAGGGCCTTGGCAGCAACTGCTCTGCTAGTACAAGAAGCAGATAAGCTGACTCTTGGGCACAACCTGAACATAAAGGCCCCCCATGCTGTGGTGACTTTAATGAACACTAAAGGACATCATTGGTTAATGAATGCTAGACTCACCAAGTACCAAAGTTTGCTCTGTGAGAATCCCCACATAACAATTGAGGTTTGTAATACCCTGAATTGTGCCACCTTGTTCCCGGTATCCGAGAGCCCTATCAAGCATGACTGTGTAGAAGTGTTCGACTCAGTTTACTCTAGCAGACCTGACTTCCGGGACCAGCCTTGGACATCAGTAGACTGGGAACTATACGTGGATGGGAGCAGCTTCATCAACCCACAAGGAGAGAGATGTGCAGGGTATACAGTGGTAACCCTGGACACTGTTGTTGAAGCCAGATCGTTGCCCCAGGGCACTTCAGCCCAGAAAGCTGAACTCATTGCTTTAATTCAGGCCTTAGAACTCAGTGAAGGTAAGACTGTAAACATTTACACTGATTCTTGGTATGCCTTTTTAACCCTTCAAGTGCATGGAGCATTATATAAAGAAAAGGGCCTATTGGACTCTGGGGGAAAGGACATAAAATATCAACAAGAAATCTTGCAATTATTAGAAGCAGTATGGAAACTCCTCAAGGTGGCAGTTATGCATTGCAGAGGACACCAGCGAGCTTCCACCTTGGTGGGTTTGGGGAATTCCCACGCTGACTCAGAGGCTCGAAAAGCAGCATCTGCCCCCTTCTGGGCATCAGTCACAGCCCCCCTGCTCCCTCAAGCACCTGATCTTGTACCTACTTATTCTAAAGAAGAAAAGGACTTTCTCCAGGCAGAGGGAGGACAGGTGATGGAGGAAGGATGGGATTCGGTTACTAGATGGGAGAGTAGCTGTGCCACAGCTGCTAGGAGCCGCAGTTGTACTGGCTGTGCATGAAACCACCCATGTAGGTCAGGAGTCACTTGAAAAGTTGTTAGGTCGGTATTTCTACATCTTGCATTTGTCAGCCCTTGCCAAAACGGTGACGCAGCAGTGTGTTACCTGCGAACAGCATAATGCGAGACAAGGTCCAGCCGTTCCACCTGGCATACAAGCTTATGGAGCAGCCACCTTTGAAGACCTCCAGGTGGACTTCACAGAGATGCCAAAGTGTGGAGGTAACAAGTATTTACTAGTTCTTGTGTGTACCTACTCTGGGTGGGTTGAGACATATCCAACACGAACTGAGAAAGCTCGTGAAGTAACCCGTGTGCTTCTTTGAGATCTTATTCCTAGATTTGGACTGCCCTTACGGATCGGCTCAGATAACGGACTGGCATTTGTGGCTGACTTGGTACAGAAGACAGCAAAGGTATTGGGGATCACATGGAAATTGCATGCTGCCTACCGGCCTCAGAGTTCCAGAAAGGTGGAGTGGATGAATTGGACTATCAAAAATAGTTTAGAGAAAGTATGTCAGGAAACAGGATTAAAATGTATACAGGCTCTCCCTATGGTATTATTTAAAATTAGATGTACCCCTTCTAAAAGAACAGGATATTCCCCTTATGAAATATTATATCATAGGCCCCCTCCCATATTGCAGGGACTTCCAGGCACTCCCCGAGAGTTAGGTGAAATTGAGTTACAGCGACAGTTATAGGCTTTAGGGAAAATTACACAAACAATCTCAGCCTGGGTAAATGAGAGATGCCCTGTTAGCTTATTCTCCCCATTTCACCCTTTCTTCCCAGGTGATCAAGTGTGGATCAAGGACTGGAACGTAGCCTCTTTGTGCCCACGGTGGAAAGGACCCCAGACTGTTATCTTGACCACTCCCACCGCTGTGATGGTAGAGGGAATCCCAGCCTGGATCCACCACAGCCGTGTAAAACCTGCAGCACCTGAAACCTGGGAGGCAAGACCAAGCCTGGACAACCATTGCAGAGTGATCCTAAAGAAGACAACAAGCCCTGCTCCAGTCACACCCGGAAGCTGACTGGTCCACGCATGGCCAAAGCATGAGGAATCTCATCGTGGGATTCATTTTTCTTAAATTTTGGACTTATACAGTAAGGACTTCAATTGACCTTACTCAAACTGATGACTGTTCCCAGTGTATTCATCAGGTCACTGAGGTAGGATAGCAAATTAAAACAATCTTTCTGTTCTATAGTTATTATGAATGTATGGGAACGTTGAAAGAAACTTGTTTGTATAATGCCACTCAGTACAAGGTATGTAGCCCGGGAAATGACCAACCTGATGTGTGTTATAATCCATCTGAGTCCCCTGCAGCCACTGTTTTTGAAATAAGATTAAGAACTGGCCTTTTCCTAGGTGATACAAGTAAAATAATAACTAGAACAGAAGAAAAAGAAATCCCCAAACAAGTAACTTTAAGATTTGATGCTTGTGCAGCCATTAATAGTAACAATCTAGGAACAGGATGTGGTTCTCTTAACTGGGAAAGGAGCCACAGAGTAGAAAATAAATGTTTGTCATGAGTCAGGGATTTGTGAAAATTGTGCCTTTTGGCCAAGTGTTATTTGGGCTACTTGGAAAAAGAACAAAAAGGACCCAGTTCATTTTCAGAAGGGGGAATCCAATCCCTCCTGAGCTGCTGGTCACTGTAACCCACCGGAACTAATAATCACCAATCCCCTAGACCACCATTGGAAAAAGGGAGAACGTGTAACCCTGGGGATCGATGGGACAGGGTTAAGCCCCCATGTTGCCATTTTAGTCCGAGGGGAGGTCTAGAGGCGCTCTCCCAAACCAGTGTTTCAAACCTTTTATGAGGAGCTGAATCTGCCAGCACCAGAACTTCTGAAAAAGACAAAAAACTTGTTTCTCCAATTAGCAGAAAATGTAGCTCATTCCCTTAATGTTACTTCTTGTTATGTATGCCGGGGAATTACTATCGGAGACAGATTGCCTTGGGAAGCCCGAGAGTTGGTGCCCACTGATCCAGCTCCTGATATAATTCCAGTTTAGAAGGCCCAAGCTAGCAACATCTGGGTCCTAAAAACCTCAATTATTGGACAATACTGTGTAGCTAGAGAAGGAAAAGGCTTCATCATCCCTATAGGAAAGCTTAATTGTATAGGACAGAATTTACACAACAGCACAACAAAAACAATTACTTGGTGGGGCCTAAATCACACTGAAAAGAACCCATTTAGTAAATTTTCTAAATTAAAAGCTGCCTGGGCTCATCCAGAATCTTATCAGGACTGGACGGCTCCTGCTGGACTATACTGGATAAGTGGTCACAGAGCCTACATTCGGTTACCTAATAAATAGAGAGGTAGTTGTGTTATTGGCACTATTAAACCGTCCTTTTTCTTATTACCTGTAAAAATGGGTGAGCTCCTAGGTTTCCCTGTCTATGCCTCCTGAGAAAAGAGAGGCATAGTTATCGGAAACTGGAAAGATAATGAGTGGCCTCCTGAAAGGATCATACAATATTATGGGCCTACCACATGGGCACAAGATGGCTCATGGGGATACCGAACCCACGTTTACATACTCAATCAGATCATATGGTTGCAGGTCATCTTAGAAATAATTACTAATGAAACTGGCAGAGCTTTGACTGTTTTAGCTCAGCAGGGAAACCAAATGAGAACTGCTATCTATCAGAATAGACTGGCCTTGGACTACTCGCTGCCAGCTGAAGGAGGAGTCTGTGGAAAATTTAACTTAACCAATTGCTGCCTACAAATAGATGATCAAGGACAGGTGGTTGAAAACATAGGGACATGACAAAGTTGGCACATGTGCCTGTACAGGTTTGGCATGAGTTTGATCTTGAGTCTTTATTTGGAAAATGGTTTCCAGCTATAGGAGGATTTAAAACCCTCATTGTAGGTGTATTGATAGTAATAGGAACTTGCTTGCTGGTCCCCTGTGTATTACTCTTGCTTTTTCAAATGATAAAAAGTTTTGTTGCTACTTTGGTTCATCAGAAAACCTCAGCACATGCATATTATATGAATCACTATCGCTCTATCTCGCAGAGAGACTCAGAAAGTGAAGATGAGAGTGAGAACTCCCACTAAAAAAAGTGAAAATTCTCAAAGGGGGGAATATAGAATGAGACCACCACTTCTCCTGCTGTCTTTCCCGGCTTTTCCCCGTCTCCCCTTTTGCCTAGTTTATAAGACAGGAGAAGGGGGAGAAAGCAAAAAGTTGGAAAGAAACAGAAGTAAGATAAATAGCTAGACGACCTTGGCACCACCATCTGGCCCTGGTGGTTAAAATAATAATGATAATATTAACCCCTGACCAAAACTACTAGTGTTATCTGTAAATTCCAGACATTGTATGAGAAAGCACTGTAAAACTTTTTGTTCTGTTAGCTGATGCATGTAGCCCCTTGTCACGTTTTCCATGCTTGCTTGATTTATCATGACCCTTTAACATGGATCCCTTAAAGTTGTAAGCCTTTAAAAAGGCCACGTATTTCTTCAGGGAGCTCGGTTCTTAAGACACGAGTCTGCCGACGCTCCCGGCCGAGTAAAAAACCTCTTCCTTCTTTAATCTGGTGTCTGAGGAGTTTTGTCTGCGGCTTGTCCTGCTACAAAATAAACTTTATTTTCCCCTTCCTCTTTGTTTTGCTTGCTACAGTACTAAATCACGTGTGGGTTCTCATTAGTGATGAGGCTTCCTTCTTCTCTGCTGGGCAGATGTCTTTAGCTTTGCGTTATGGAATTTCTTAGGCCTAAATAACCTGTCTCCTAAGGAAGGGTTCTTATATGTGATTAAGCCAGTCAGACCGGACTAGACTATGTGGTGGAGAAATGACCTTGTAAATTCACCTTGTGAATTATAGATTACCCTTGTAATTTGGACTAGATGGTTCTTTTTTTTTTTTTTTTTTTCCTTTGGTTGGTTGGTGGTTGGAAGCTGTCCTGTGCACTGAGGGATATTTAGTTGCACTGCTGACCTCTATCCTCTAGATGACCACGGCACCCACCCACGCCAGGTGTGACAACAAAAATGTCTAAAGACAGCCTCAAATATCCCTAGGGAGGCAAAATCATGTTGGCTGAGAACTGTTTCAGGACATGCAGAACTGATTTCTTTCAATTTTAAAAGCACAAATGTTGTTCTGCCCATCTAGGCCCGAAAATGTCTAATCCCACTTCAGCTAATCTGGAATGCCAGGCCAGCCTGTGGTCACATCATTCAACATTAAGCCACAGTGACTTCCAGCTCTCCCTGATAGCATGCTTTCCAAGTAGCAGTCATTTTTTGAATGGTCGCCTTCAAGAATAAAATTATCTTGAGGCTTAAAACTTGGAACTTCTTTCCCAGGCCACAGCAGTTGATCTGTTTATGATTAAGTTATTTTACAGCTGGGTTTATACAGATCCATTTATTTCTGAGGATGTCTGGAAGTCTGGAACTGATCAAGTAAGCCTGGAACTGACCTCTTGGCCAAGATAAGGATTAGTGGACAAGTTAATAATTTAAAATATACCAGTGCTAACTTGTTTGCATTGTCTAGAGATGTTAGGTTGATGGTTTATACCTGACTTAACTGGATAACCAGCTTGGGCTATATGACTAGTAGGACATAAAACAACCGCTGGAAACTTCTGCCAGAGCTCTTACAAAACCAAGGCTCCTCACTGATACCCTGGTGATTCATAATCTGGAGATAAAGCAGATTCTATAACTAAGAAAGGACACTTGGGAGTTGTACCTGGAGCTCCCTCAGACCCTGAGGCTTGCTGGCGCTTATTTTCTTCATGTGCTTTGCCTCCATCAAGCTTTATGAGAGTAAGCTCGCAGAGTCTTAGTCCCTTCAATTCTCCGAGTTGTGTAATCGTTGCAAAGATCATCTGTACAGCTGTTTATACCCATGTGACCTAGTGTAGGGGTACTAAAACCATCAGGGTGGAATCTCCCTGCCTCTCACTGAAGTCTATGGGCCACGAAAAGCCACTTTAAATTTCATTTTGTTACCTTCAATTCTTCAAACATATCCTTTTTTTTAAAAAAACCTTATTGGGATGTAATTCACATGCCATAAAGTCGCTCTGTGAATGTATACAATTCAGTAGTTTTTACTGTATTCATAAGGTTATACAATTGCCTTGACCTAATTTCACAATATTTTCATCACGCCCTAAAAAACCCTGAACCCATTAGCAATTATGTCACATTCCCTCTTCTCCAGCTCTGGCAACAACTTTGTCTCTATGGCTATGTCTATTCTAAACTGTCCTAGTCTGCTTAGATTACTGTAACAAAAATACCATAGACTGGGTAACTTAACAGAAATTTCTCAGTTTTGGAGGTTAGAAGGTCCAAGATCAAGGTGCCATACCAGCAGATGTGGTATCTGAGGGCTTTCATCTTGTTTGCAGATAGCTGTTTTCTCCTTGTTTACTCATGTGTAGAGAGCAGGGAGTGAGAAAGCAAGCTGTTGTATATTTTTTTCTTCCCCCCCGCCCCCACCCAGAGTCTAGCCTGCTCAACTGCACATCTTTTTCTAATGGGCACTAATACTATTCGTGAGGGAGATACCCTCGTGACCTAGTCACCTTCCACAGGCCCCATCTGTTAATATCACATTAGGGGTTAGCATTACAACATGTCAATTTTGGGGTGGGATACAACCATTCTGTTCATAGCATGACCATTAAAAGTAGAATGGGTGAAATTTCTTCAGGACTGCAGCATATGTATTAGTTCAGTGTTAAAGTTTTTTTTAAATCAGGCTCTTTTAAAGCACACAAAGTGATAATGGGCCACATAAGGTTTAATATGTGTGCATACAGTATGGGGCACATACAGTATGGGGGATCTTGTGATTGGCTTTTCACTTAGCATAATGTTTTCAAGGTTTGTCTATTTGTAGCACATGAATGTAGCCTTTCATTTTTTATGGTTGAGTGCCATTCAGTTGTGTGGATATACTACGTTTTAGTTATGTGTTGATAAACCTTTGGCCATTCTGAGTAATGCTGCTATGAACAACTGGAAACATGTTTTCATATGGGGCATGTTTTATTCTCTTGCTCCCGAATGTTCACAGCAGCAGAATGAGTGGATATGCATGCCCACTTTCTGATTTTTAAATTCCTGTTCTGGGGGTAGGGGAATGAGTAGGGGATAGAGAGAAGCCAGGGCTGGTTTCAGTTTGTGGAACTTCCTTCACTTCAAGAGAAATGATGCGAATAGGAAAAAAAATTCCCTCTTAAAATATTGTAATACCTCCTTTCTCAAATTTGCCTCTCTGCTTCCATTCTCAGATTCCCCGCTTCTCCTAATCTTTCAGTGAAAGTAGAAAAATAAACTCAACACTGCCCAGTCCAAAATCATTCAGTGGCACCCCATTGCCTACAGGATAATGTCTATGCCCTTGGGGCATAGTTTTCTTTGTACAGTTCTCTCAGTTTATTTAATCAGTTACTTTTTTGTTGGGCATTTGGTGTTTTTTTTTTTTTTTTTCTGTTACCTTACTCATTTCAATAACGGTTTCCAAAAACAGCTAAACTTCCACGTTCTTTACCAATAAAGAGTTTTTACATCTTTTAACTATGTCTGTTTGCCTGTTAATCATATCACCAATCATATTGGGATAATTGTGCACCAACATGAGTATGAAAGGAAAGTTGTTGTTTTTATAAAACCAAATTTAATCCTTCTTAGAGTGATTTGCTAGAAAAAGGAGCTTTCTAATTAACTTTGAATATGGAGTAAGAATTAGATGATACTGTGGCATTAGAGTTAATCTTGGTTGTGATAAAGGCATGGTGGTTATGTAGAGGGAAGGTCTGATTTTGGGGATGTTCCACAAGTATGGGTGGTAAAACATGATTGGGATTTGCTTTAAAATGTTTTAGAAAGTGTATATCGAAATCAGAAAAATTACTCAAAAGTAGAAGCCAAGTAATGGGTATGTGAACATTTCATTTTACTATTCTCCCTTTTTGTGTATTCATTACATAAAATTTATTACAAATTTTAATGTTAAAGTAAACTCGTTGAATATAACACAATAGCCGTAAAGGATTGGAAAAATATTTTGTCTAAAATGACAGTGACATCAGAAGGCTTTTCAATTCTTTCAAATAATCACCATTTAAAATTGAAAATTACAGATGCCTAATTTTGTGGTTATAATTTTTTAGGAAAAATGAAGTTCAGTGGATCCATATTTGAAGAAATCACCTTAGTGTGATTTCTAACAATAATGTACATTTACATACTTAAGAGGAAATACATTTAAGAATGTGTGTATTTTTGAAGAATTTCCAACTCAACTTTAAAAAACTATATTTTAGAACAGTTTTAGATATACAGGAAAGTTGCCAAGCTAAAACATTCCTGTATATTTCTCAGTTTCCCCCACAATTACCAACTTATGCTACCACGGTATATTTGCCAAATCAAAGAAACCAATGTTGTTGTATTACTGTTAAATTCTAGACTTTTTTCATATTTCAGTTTTTCCATTTTCTGTTCCAGTATCCAATCCAGGATACCATGTTACATTCAGTCTAGCAGTTTCTCAGTCTTAATTTTCATAACTTTAACAGGTTGGAGTACTGGTCATGTGCTTTGTAGAATGTTCCCCAATCTGTGTTTATCAGATTTCCTGCCACCCCTCCCCCCACGTTCAGACTGACATATTTTTTTTTTGTTTTTTAAATACCACGGAGGTGAAGCCCCTTCTCATAGTATCAGGTACTTGCTTTCCACATTGTCTCACTGGGAATGGTGGCCTTCACTAGCTGCTTAAGGTTGTGTCTGTCAAGTTTCTCCACTATAAGTTTACAATCCTGTTCTGTACTCTATTCTCTGAAAGTGAATCACTAAGTCCAGCCGGTGCTCAAGGCTGGGAGAGGAAGGGAGAGTATCTACTCATGTTTTATTTTTCTGTACAAAAAAGGAAGACTTTTTCCTCCCCCACTTGCCCCACAATTTATTCAATCATTTATAGCTATATGAACTCATATTTATACCATACTTTGGGTTGTGATCCGATCCTACATTACTAATTTTTTGTTGTGATTGTTCAGATTATTCTAGTTTGGGGCACTGAGAGATCTTTCAAATTAGCTGTATTCCCTTAACATGATCTGATCTTTTGAGGTTTTTTTGACTACTACTTTACTTTTTCTTACAGTAAATCCTCTGGACTCACATTGTATTTCCCTGCCTCAGTCCTAGAGGTAGCTATTTGTCCAGGAAGCTGTTTTCATTTACTGGAAAATGGAAATTTTCCATTTCATATTTAGAAATTCAGATCTGGGTATAGTCACTGTTACTGGGTGGCACTACTTTGAGGCCCTTTCATTGTGTAACCAGATATATTGATTATTAACTACTGATTGTAACCATGTCACTCAAGAGAGCTTCTACTTTATTTAAAAACATCAATCTCCTCATCTGTAAAAATGAGGCTACTACTTTCCTTATAGGAATGATTTGAGTATTAAATGGAACAATGTTTGTGTAATAGAACACCTAGTGGTGTTTTTCATGTTTTCCTAGAAGTGTGACAAAGCCCTGAACTGAGTACAGATACTTTTAATTAGTTATAGTATAAATTCAAGGAGGTGTTAGTACTGGGACCAGCTGCTGGTTTAGAGTTTACTTTTATGCCCCACCTCTGCCACTGCCAGACTTTGGATATTGGAGAAGCCCTACCGTTTGGGTAGTGAGGCCTTTCCTCTCCTTTACCACATTTCTGGTGGGAGATCCCAGAATTGCTGTCAATTTTGAAGTTGCCCGAAGTGTCAACTGCACTGAGTTGGGGACTGGAGGCTGATGGCTCCCAGTGATGTGGGGTGGGATGAAGGGGCAGGAAGGAATGAGGGAGCTCAGTCTTTCTAAGACACTTGAGCCTTCCTGCCCGAGTGCCCCAGGGGCTGGATGGAATGGAAATAAAAAACTGTTAGAATCTGTCCTTGTTCAAAAGGAGACCATGAGAGGTCTCTGTCCTCTCAGGAAGGTGGCTAAGGGAGAGCCAGATATGTGGTATCCACAGCAGATCTTCCAGGTTAGGAGCTGTGCAGTGGGGGGCCCCAGTACCTCCCCAAACCCTGAGAGAGCTGGTATGGGATGTCTGTTACACAGAGGCAACCCCCAGAGAAGCAGGGGGACCCCACCACACTGCGGGGACATTCTAGGGGGAAACCTGCCCATTCTCTTCCTCCCTTCACCCCAACTTGTAGGGCAAAGCATAGAAGAGCAAGTGGGTGAGGACGGGCCAAGGTCCCCATGCTCAGCTGCTTGAACCTCAAAGTCCAATCTGTAGAAAAGAGAACTTTGGTCTTAAAGTGAGTCTACAAGTTTAAAATGAAAAGGGCTGGGTCTCCGAGAATCAGTATGAGACTGATCCTTGTTAAGGAACTTAAGGGGTCAGAAATCTTGGTAAGATTCTTTACCCCATCCTGTAAGGATGACAAAATCCCATAGAGCATAATGGGGACAACTATTAACAGAAACAAATAGTCTCCATGTCCTCCAAAAGCCCCAGTAAGCCAAGACTCCTCCAAATCTTATTACTTATACAGAGATCTAGCATGGAACCTGGCTCATGGTGAGTATATGAGAGATGTTGGCCTTTATTATGAGGGATGTTTTTAATTAGTTTGGGCCTGTTATCATTATATGATTAGCAAATCCAGAATTTGTCCTTCTAGCTTGCCTTTTGGTTACATATTATGTGCTAAGGAAAACAATATAAAAAGGCTCCCTTAGTGCTCCCTTAAACCCCTACTGCACTACCCAATTCAAGGACTTGCCTAGGATAGTGTCTGAGGGGAGAGGGCCAAAGGCAATTGGAGATAGTGTGTACTTCAGGAAGTCTATGAGACTTCCTATACTATAGGACCACTTCCTATAGTATAGGGTTTTGGGCAATTTCTCTGGGGAGAGATGAGCTCCTATCTTCAGTGGCAAACTTGCAGCCTCATATTACATCAAGCCTGGAAGATGGTGAAACTTGAAGCTGGCTTTCCATTTAAAGTAGAATACTCTAATGCAAGCCCAAAGAAAATATGATACCATGGAGAGAAACTACAAAAGGTCAAGACATGCATTTGGTTAACATGTTGTAAGAAGCTGGTGTTCAGTTGAATAGGTCATTAGTCCTCTGTGATACAAGGGATGAATATTATCACCTGACAGCTAAGCAGAATGGAAAGGAAAAACTGTTAGAATCTGTCCTTGTTCAAAAGGAGACCATGAGAAGGCTGTGTCCTCCCAGGATGGTTTTTATTAAATTATATTTTCCAAGCATCCTAAAATGTTAATAGTTTCTGGGAATACTGACAAGAAACAAACCAACAAAAAATAGACAAAGTGATTCTTAGAGTAAGCTAGGATGTAAATCTAAATTGTCTAAGATAATATTGAACCTAATTCCAGGGATTAAAAACATGACAATTGATGTTACGTTACATCTGGTGTTGTAAGTCCAAATTCTGGGTCCCCTAGAGAAACATGTTAGAGTACCCCTTTCCTCCCTCACTAATACTTATCAATCTCCATTAGCACATAACTCTGAGCGTCTAGGGAACCACAAGTCCTACACTCTGCTGGATGCCATGAGAAATAACTAAGAGAAGTTCAACACAGGTGCTCCCAAGAACCTGCTTGTGAAGGAAAAAATGCCTAAAAAAGGTATTTTAAGTGTGGAACTTTTGGATATTAGTTAAAATAACTTAGATATTTAGAAATGGAAAATATCGGCATGACAAGTCAAAGCAAAGTAGAAGTAGACTGAAGGGGCAGATGACAAGCAGATTTGTCTGAATGCCAGGTAAGAAGATGGGAGTTAAATGGATATGTTCATAGAAAGGAGGTCCAAAGTTTGGGCTTGGAATAGGTTCTATAGTGGATTCTGAGCAACTGGTATAACTGCTGGGAATGAGAAGAACTGACTCATTACCACTTGAATATGTCTCTCTCTCTCTCTCTCCTGGAACCTCTCCTCTAAGTGCATTCCCCTGTGCCATTTTCACTCATTAACACTTTAGCTGAAATTATTCCCTCAATCCATCTAATGGGCTCCTTAGGGCTCACTTACAGATTTCTGCTCTCCTTTAACCCTGAATCAGGAAGACTGAGCTCTCATGTCTAAGCCTTTCAGGCTGAGTTTTTACATTATTATTTTTTAACATGGGTCTCACCTGAACTGCAGCTGGCACTTCTCATGGCTCCTCAACCCCCTAGATCCTTGTTATTTTCAATAAAGCTTTGAGAATGTCACTATAAATCAACTAAATGAGACAGCATAGATACAGGCCTTGTGCAGAGTAGTTCCTTAACAAATCTTAATTTTACAACTTCCTTCCCCCCGCCCCCCACTAGAATTTCTGATTTTTCTCCTTCCTTAGGTTGCTATTAACAGGTCTATTAGGAGGTATAGGCTTGCTTCGTGGACATTGGTGACATGGCATGAAGAGGCTGCATTCACTCCAGGGAAGCCAGCCCCCTTTTTGACAAAAGACAAAGTCCAGTGACTACGGAGTACATAAAAAATGCAAAAAGTGATGTGGATTAATAATCAGACGTAGGGGATATAGTGATACATCTGGATCAAGAAAATAGCTTATTTTATATTTATTTAATTTTCTCCATGGGAACAGCACTTTGTTTTGGAAGCAAGCAAAACGCTCAAATTTGGAAGAGTTTTTAAAGATCATTAATGTTCTAGACACAAAGGTGTGGTTCAATGGAAGTCACAGGAGTATCAGGGTCATAGACAAAGTTGAATCCGTTTCCACCATCTGTTAGCTGCTAGGACTTGGTCAAATTATTTGGTTTCCTCATGCCTTGCTTCCTCCATCCATAAGATGAGGGATATTAATCCTTGCTTCAGAGTTATTATTAGAGTTAACTATATAATGCTTATAGAGTGCAGAATTAATGTTTAGTACTAAAGAATTGTATGGTGGAGCTTGCATGGTATTATGATGGAATTGGCTAGAAATTTGGGAATCTCTTTGCATTGTTTCACTTATAAGTCTCTCTCAATGCATCCCTAAATAGAGTAAATGTACAAAGAATAGTAAATTCCATGGGGGCAAGGATTATCTTTATCACTACTCTTATAGATACTAGGTAAATATGAGTGAATGGTTGGGTCATTTAATCACAAATGGATTCCCAAACCTCTAACACAAGGCACTTACTCCTTGAGTTGTGTTATAGCTTTTTCATTTGGATTCAAGGATCATATTGGCATCTCTTTATACTGTCATTCCTTCTCCAGTTATTGTCAATCTCATCACTACACTCCATCAATCTAAAGTGAGAGGAAGAAATGAGAGCACACAGGAGGGCTGCCCTGCAAGGAGGTCCTTGTTCAGCCTAACAGTCCCCTAGTGTGGAGGGAGCATGAAACGGGTGAGAGCCTGCTGCCTGGGGCCCATCCTGCTCAGTGAGGGTCCCTCTCGAAATCTGGACCCATCAGCTTGTGTCATTTACTCTTGTGAGGAGTAGTGTCATAAGGAGAAGACAACAATGACCTTCAACCACACTGCCTGTCCACCAGATATAGTTGATGCTTAATAAATGATACTCTACCTCTTTTATACTGTTACAAAGTTGAGCATTTTACATGAATGGACACCAATATGTTCTTTTCACTCTTTTCCTCCAAAAAATGAGAAAATACCTCACTGTTAATGCTCTTGTCCCTGAAATTGGCAGTGGAGCTGGTTCCAGCTAGGGGTTGATGAGAACAGTGTCTTTTTGTAACCTGCCTGTTTATGACGGGCTTGCTCCCTTCTTGGACTAGATATACGTGAGCTGAGAGCCAGGAGGTCTGCAGTTTCAGTTTTGTCCCAGCGAGGAAAACCGCTTTGCCTCTGTAGTTTTTGACTCCCTCCTGCTTACTGTATGGGGTTGAATGAGAGTAAGGAGAATGTCAAACTTTGTTCCTTGGAGCCAAACGGCTTCACAGAGGCCATTGTGACAGTTGTGGGAGCCATGTGGGAAGGCGTCCTAGACTTCCACCCCAACTAAAGCCATCCTTCTTTTACCTTTTATATGTTGGTGTCCTGCATAGACTTTGTAGGCTTCTGTTCTTTAACAATCTGAAATCTTCTGATGTGGATGAATTCTAAAGCTGTGCTATCCAAAACTTTGGCCACTAGCCACATGGCAGCTATTTAGCACTTGAGAGGTGGGTAGTCTGAATTGAGACGTGCCGTCATTCTAAACTGTGCAGAGTTTCAAAGACTTAGTTTGATAAATATACAAAGAGTTTATCAAATATAAATGCAATGTTGAAACAATAGCATTTTGGATATATCGAGCTAAAATGTTGCTTAAACATTTTACCTACTTTTTAAAATGTAGTCTCTAGACAATTTAAAGCTTATGTGTGGCTTGCATTACATTTCTATTGAACTCACTGGCCTTGAGTTTCAACTCTGAAGTTCTATGGCCCTGAGCATGAACAAATGGGCCCTATAGAGAGTGTGTATGTGTGTGTGGGGGGGGAGGGGGAGGAAGGGGGATGGTGTTCTAGGCTTGCTGGAGACTTGTAGGGGTGGCAGGTGGAGATGAGACCTTCTTTGAGAAGCTCAAAGCAAGATGAGTCATGAATTTCCACGTGGCTATGAGTTCAAGGAGAAAAGCCACTCCACCCATATGGTGGTGACCAAGGGCATCCTTACTGTTTCCAGCCCTGCCTTTGCCTTACTTTCTGGGGTCCCTCCTCACCTGCTTATGTCGCCAACAGTGTATAGCCACATGTCCTGGAGTTTCTGGAACAGCCCTGAAGTTTTGTCTATTGATTCCCATAAATATTGTTTGGCAGCCTGGCTTCTGGTTCAAAATTATGGTCATGCTGAGTATTGGTGGGTTATAAAAAGTTCTCCCATTAGAATGTACAGTATAAAATCATAATCTTCTGTGGTTTTCAGGGATTGGCTGGGGGAAAGGGATAAATAGGCAGAGCACAGAAGATTTTTAGGGCAGTGAAACTATTTTGTATGGCACTATAATTGTGGATACTTGTCATCATACCTTTATCAAAATCCATAGAATATGCAGCACAAAGACTGAACCTTGAGGTAAACTATAGGCTTTGTTGATTATGTGTTAATGTTGGTTCACCTCTTGTACCAAATATACTGCTGTGGGTGGGAGATGTTGGTGGAGGACGCTGTGTGTATGGGGGATTAGGGAAGGGGTATGTTGGAACTCTCTGTACCTTCTGCTCAATCTTGCTGTGAACCTAAAGTTGCTGTAAAAGATAATTTTAATTAAAAAATAACACACAAGCAAACTTATGTCCATATATATACATATGCATACATATGTATATGTGTGTATATATGTGTGTATGTATATGTGTATGTGTGTATATATATGTGTGTGTGTATATATATTTTTTGAGGTGGAGTTTCACTCTTATAGCCCAGGCTGGAGTGCAATGGTGCTACCTCGGCTCACTGCAACCTCTGCCTCCTGAGTAGCTGGGATTACAGGTGCCTGCCATGATGCTCAGCTAATTTTATATATTTTTTTAATAGAGACGGGATTTCACCATGTTGGCCAGGCTGGTCTTGAACCCTTGACCTCAGGTGATCTGCCTGCCTCAGCCTCCCAAAGTGCTGGGATTACAGGCGTGAACCACTGCACCTGGCCACTTATGTCCATATTGAAAGTGAAAAAATATCTAGGAAACTTCTCTGTTCACTTCTCAAAAGAAGACATTTATGTGGCCAAGAAACATGAAAAAAACATCATCACCAGTCATTAGAGAAATGCAAGTCAAAACCACAATGAGGTACCATGTCACACCAGTTAGAATAACGATTGTTATAAGAGTCAGGAAACAACAGATGCTAGTGAGGCTGTGGAGAAATAGGAACACTTTTACATGTTGATGGGAGTATAAATTAGTTCAACCATTGTAGAAGACAGAGTGGTCATTCCTCAAGGATCTAGAACCAGAAATACCATTTGACCCAGCAGTCCCATTACTGGGTATATACCCAAAGGATTATAAATCATTCTGTGATAAAGATACATGCACATGTATGTTTATTGCCACACTATTTACAATAGCAAAGGCTTGGAACCAACCCAAATGCCCATCAATGATGGACTGGATAAAGAATATGTGGCACATATATAACATGGAATACTATGCAGCCATAAAGAATGAGTTCATGTCTTTGCAGGGACATGGATGAACCTGGAAGTCATAATTCTCAGCAAAGTAACACAGGGACAGAAAACCAAACACCGCATGTTCTCAAAAGTAGGAGTTGAACAATGAGAGCACATGGACATAGGGAGGGGAACATCACATACTGGGGCCTCTTGGCAGGGTGAGGGGCAAAGGGAGAGGGAGAGCATTAGGACAAATACCTAAAGCATGCGGGACTTAAAACCCAGATGTTGGGTTGATTGGTGCAGCAAACCACAATGGCACATGTATACCTGTGTAACAAACCTGCACAATCTGCACATGTATCTCAGAACTTAAAGTAAAATAAAAGAATGGGGGGTGGGGAACTTCTCTGTGATGAAAATTTTCTCCCCTCCATTAAAATAACAGTTCTGAGAGTTTGCTGGTTTCCCAGCTGTTCTCTGCTACTTCACATGAGAAAATGGCAATCAGCACCTTGCCAAGGTGTCATGTCGCTCTACTTTAACATGAGAAGCAGGAAAATGATAAATTTACTTGTCCTCTTGCCTTTGGAGGAAGGCGTGATTGATAGAAATAGCCACTAAATGACGTTGCTAAGCTGTAGGAACCACTTCTCTTTTCCTTGAGACCTTGTGAGGTCAAACTGTCTTTGAGGCTGCTTGTAAAGTAACCTGGTGGCCTCCGTGTGTGATGGGGCCTTAGTCTTATTATTTAGTCAGACTTCTTTGGATGACAAATTGCTGTCTTTTACATGTTTAGTGATACAGAGCTGTTATAATGAGATGTGTGAGCAGATCAAGGCTTAATAAGCATTTTTTTCCTCTTCTTGCCTTATAACCTATAAAGAATTCTTTTTCTAATTCCCAATGTCTTGTGTAGAACCTCTCCTTCAAGGTTCATTAACTTTTTTTTGAGGAAAAAATAAAGCTAGAGTAGGATAATACCTGTTTGAAGTGCTTTAATTTTATACTGTATTGAATAAGCTTTGACCAGGAGTGCACTGGCCTTAGTTACAGTTGGTTCTGCTGCTGGATGGCTACATGGCTACAGGGGAATCTGTCTTTTTGGACATTGGTTTACTCATTTGTAAAATGGACAGAATATTTACCTTGCTCCTACCTGTTTATATTAAAGTATTAAGTGAAGTAGGGAGAAGACACAATGATTGATTTGTTAGAACCTGAAGTTCTGAAAGCGTTGTCTTCCTCCTCCTGCAGTGTGCCTGTGATCTAAACCTGATTCTGACACTTCCCAGCAGTATGATTCTGAGAAAGGCATCGATTCTTTCCGGGCCTCTTAAAATTCTTTCTCTATCAAGGTTCTATGAATTTACAAATACAACTTAAGCTCTTTGCTTCATATTTTCTGGGTCTTAAAAAGCACACCTGTGTGTGTGTGTATATTTTAAAGAATGTTTAAACTGCAAAGACACTGTATACTCACTGTATAAAGCTCATATATTACAAAAGCATAGAAAATAAAAAGTGAAAGACCTTCTCTTCCCATTTTTCCAAATCCCAACAGTTTGGCATATTTCTAAGGTATCTGTTTATACATGTCTGTGGCATATATGCATGTGTGTAATTTCTTCACTTGAATCGTACTATACTCCTTTGCAACTTAAAAAACTGGCATTCTAAGGTTATCTTTTTATATCACTAAATAATGTGCTATTTTTTTCTTTTTGTATATATATAATGTTCCACTGCATGCACATGCTTTATTTAGCTAATCTCTTATTGATGGGGATGTTGTTTACTCATTTTATACTTGCTGCTTACAGTTATAGGAATCATATATGCATAGATTAAGGAACGTGCATAGTACAGACAGGTATAAAATATAAAGCAAAGTGTTTCTTCTGAGTCATTCACACTTTTCATTTCTCAAATCAAATTTTCTAGAAATGATCACTTAGAATAGGTTTTTGTTTTGTTTTTGCTGGTTATTATTGTGACTTTAAATAGTACACCTGTATTTCTATCGATTTAGAAACTTTAGACAGGATCTATTGACTGGCTACTCTGAAAATAAACTGGAGGTCTGAAATTCTAAGGCATGGATGAAAGGACAATCGGAGAGAAACAGAGAGAGTGTGTGTTTTAGCTTATTGATGTAATCCTTTGGAAATGGTAATTCAACTCTAGTTTGAAAACTTTCAATGCTGGTAGAGTCAGGGTAGGGATAAGCTTAGGATGCTGTTTTATGAAACTGATTGCTGGAAGGGATTTGTGTAGCATCAGTTTTACATGAATGTTTACATCAACCTAGCATTGCCTTTATTTTTTTTTTTCTTTTTCTTTTTCTTTTTTATTATACTTTAAGTTCTAGGGTACATGTGCATAACGTGCAGGTTTGTTACATATGTATACTTGTGCCATGTTGGTGTGCTGCACCCATCAACTCGTCAGCACCCATCAATTCATCATTTATATCAGGTATAACACCCCAATGCAATCCCTCCCCCCTCCCCCCTCCCCATGATAGGCCCCAGTGTGTGATGTTCCCCTTCCCGAGTCTAAGTGATCTCATTGTTCAGTTCCCACCTATGAGTGAGAACATGCGGTGTTTGGTTTTCTCTTCTTGTGATAGTTTGCTAGAGTTACTGGGGCTCTTACTGAAGAGAAGGGTCCAGGTTTCTATCAGTGTGCAGCTGAGAGGACACTGACAAGAGTGCTGGAAGCCTACTGACTTGACGTGCAATCCAGCAGTGGGTGGCAGACTCCAGACAAATTCAGACAAATTTCAATGTCAAAAGGCTAAAGGCTCAATCTGAGCAAAAAGTGGGTTATAGGGCCAAATGTATTGGGCTAAGAGGCTCTCAGTGTGAGATGGTTAATCAGATAATTCTGGGTCAGGCACCATAGAGACACCAGAAACTGAATTCTCTTCTAGTCTTGGGGATGTCAAATCTGGTTTCTCAGTACATCTAATGGTGGTGGGAAGGTTTTATAAAGCAGGCAATAATGGAAATTGGGAATTTCCAATAAGAAGATTTTCTACAGAAAGTCTGCTTGTGCTAGGCAACTAAAAGGCTGCTTGTACCTAAATTTTATTGTAGTCATGCGGAAGTTGGAATTGGCAAAATGTTGTAGTAAGCTGCTACTCCGATTTCTCAAAAATTAGGAAATTTAAGGACAAGTCAACTTTTTTTTTTTTTTAATCCAAGTCATGGTAGATGGAAAAGCAATCCAGTATCTATTTTGGGATCAGGGAATTTCTGTAAGGAATGTCTGTACCCAGATCATGAGGAGGTATGTCTATTCTATGCTGTATATGTGGGGGAAGTTAGTTTTCAAGATTATCCTTAAGATTATATCTCTAACCACATATCATTTAATAAAGTTTTATTCATTAATCTGCATGTAAAATATGCTATTGTGATCTCCTTGTAAATAAAAACACCTAGAGCAACTTGGATAGGAATGCTAGAAAATCAGATTCTGTTAATCTACTGGATGACTTAACTGCAGGTCCCCAGATATTGGAGACCCTGTAAGTTGGAATAAGGTACCAGTGACTGAAGCAGAATGAAAGGAGAAAGGGCTTGCTCACTTAGTTCCCAGGCATGTGAAGGCTGTTTACATTTGAGGGCACCTGCATAACAGGCATAGGACTCAGTGTGACCACTTTCTAATGGACCCATGGGGTCTGGCTTCCCTGGGATCAGGGCCCAGATAAGGTGGAGTCTAAAGTTGTTGGCCTTTCATTAGTTAGTTCTGTTGGAGACAATATGTTGTCAGCCGGCCATCAGAATAGAGTGACAGCTAGGCTTTGGAATGAGGCATGAATGGCTAATTCTTGGATTAGGAAGAATGTTAGGAGTAAAGCTCTGAAAAGGAAGATGGTGGCCATGAGGTGGGGGCAGGTCAAGTATTGTAAATCAGTGGTTCACCAAATGTGGCTACCAGACCAGCAGCATCAGTCTCCTGGGAACTTTTTTGAGATACAAATCCTCAGGCATACTCCAGACCTACTAAAACAGAAACTCTGGGGGTGAGGCCCAGCAATCTGTGTTTTAACAGTCTCTCCTGGTGATTCTGATGCGACCCAAGTTTAAGAACCACAGCTGTAGATTCACTAGCAACCTGTTAATTAACTTGAGATTGCTCTGGGATTTATATAGGCAAGAAAAATGAAATCTGAGTCAAAAAACCTACATAAGTTACTTTTAAATTTCTCCCAAAACTTCTGTTATTGAAGAAAAGCTTATTTTTCTGTTACATTAAAAAATAACATTAACTGGAAAGTGCTAATGTGCTTAGTATTTTAGCTACCTTATTTCCTTGAAATTTTCTGTCTTCTATATTAATTGCTATTTTAATTTCCACTTCACAGATAAAGAGACAGAAGGATTAAGAATTTCATTAAAGGTTCTAGAACTAATAAGGGCAGAGCTGAAATTTGAACTAAGGGAGTTTCACAAAATGAACTTGGCTTCCATAACCACTAAGCTGCAGTAGAGGGATTCTTAATTTCCCATTACACTCTCCTTGTGCAGAGGACTGCAGACTATACACAGCTTGGTAATGTATACTGATTAGTGTTTGCCTGCTTTGGGTATGATGCAAAACTAGTATTTTGCCTGTTGTGGCTAACCGATTTTTGGATCTCTATAGTCAATTTCAATACCCTTGTAGCAGAGTTCAGAGTTTAATGCTAACCAGACTTCAGGATACTGTTTTAACCTTTCACTTGCTAAATTTATGCTTTGTCTATTACAACTGTAAATCTTTCCTTGTCATAATATGAATGACTTACCATTTTCCTCTCAAGGATCATCTCATGTTGAATTGGCACCTCCTATTATATTTTGAGACAAGGGTGAAAATAATGAAACTTGATGACTTTTTTTTCCCTTAAACCAGCCCAAAAGATTGTTTCAGGATAAGCATCCAATTATTCATTTTTTCTCATGGTGAGTTTTCTGTAATTGGAAAATTTGTGGTAATGCTATTTTAAATTCTAAGTGTGGAACATTTCTATAATATAAAACTCCTCTCTTTTGTGTGTATGAGTGATTGGGTATGGGTCAAAAAGACTTGGAACATTAATTTTAATTCAGAAGTGGCTCCAGAGAGACAAGTTAATTTTCTAAATCAGTCTGGTGAGAGCTGGAGCTTGGAAAATACATTCAAGGAAAAATGTCTTATACTCTGCTAGAACAATTATGAGGTAATAGTCTCAGGAGTAAACTGGCCACTAAGCTTTAGTAACATTTCTAGAGTTGTGGCTTGTTTTCCTGAAAATATCGAATATTGCTGATTCTAAGACGAATCATGTTTTCATATCTTAATATTTCTGAAGACAGAATATACCTGTTGTTGAATGTACGGTAGGATGTTAACATGGAGGTTTTAGCTGTGACTATAATAGAAATGATATTTTCAAAGATTGTAGCAGGAGTTTTAATATTTAATTTTTTATTTTTAATTGTAAAATAACAATTTTCTATCTTAATAATTTTAAGCACATGATTCAGTAGTAAGTATAGTGGTATCAAGTACAATTGCATTATTGTACAACCATCACTACAATCCATTGTCAGAACATTTTCACTTTTCCAAACTGAGACTCTGTGCCCATTAAACACTAACTCCTCATTCCCCTCCTGCCAGCTGCTGGCAACTGCCATTCTATTTTTGGCCTCTGGGAATTTGACTACTCTAGGTACCTCACGTAAGTGGAATCGTACAGTATTTGTCCTTTGGTGTCTGGCGGATTTAGGAAAATATTTTCAAGGTCCATCCATGTTGTAGCATGTATCAGAACTTTTTTCCTTTTTAAGACTGAAGAATCCGTTGTGTACATGTACCCCACATTTTGTTCACTCTTCTGTCGATGGATGCTTGGGTGGCTTCTACCTTCTGGTTACTGAGAATAATGCTGCTATTAAACATATATTTATACTTCCATGTTTAAGCTTGTGCTTTCATTTCTTTTGAGTATATATCTAGGAGTAGAATTGCTGGATCATCCATCTTTAATTTTTTGAGGAACCTCCATACTGTCTTTCAAAATGGCTACATTACTTTACATTTGTACCTAAATGCACAAGGGTTTCAATATTTCTGTGCTCAGCTACACTTTTATTTTTATTTTTGATGATAGCCATCCTAATGGGTGTGAGGCAAAGAAATCATGACTATCAACACTGCTTACAGAGAGTATAATAAAAGGACAGGGATTAGGTATTTGGGAATGACTTTCAAGGGATAATGTCAGAGAGAAATTGATGTGATCTAATGGGGAGAATAAGTCAAAATAAAATCTATGTGGAGGTACAAGTTGTGTTTCCTCTTGTTTTCTCAAGTCAAAGGAGACCATTCCACCCCATCCCCTCCCCTCAACCCTCAATTCTAAGGAAACCACTTGTAGATCTAACATGTGTCCTGCCAGCTGGCTTTGAACAGCACTGACACCAGCTCATGACAGCATCAGTCATGCCGGGACTTTCCCGCTCCCTTTCCTTCCCTCCTTCCCTTCTAACTCTGGGGGAATTAGAAACTGCAGGTTGTAGTTGTGGAGCTGAAGGGTAGGACATGGGAACCTAGGCTGGGAAACCACCCCGCATTCCCACTCTGCTTTCCATTGCAACAGACATAGATGAAGGGGGTAAGAAGTTTCAACTTGATATCAAGACCAAGTTTGGATTATAACATGGCACTGAAGACTTCCGTTACCAAATCAAAACTGTCTTTTATGACTTAGTGACAGTTGGACTCTTTATGACTTTATGACAAGAGATTTCGCTGAGTCAGTTTTTGTCTTTAGTGCAGGAGAATAAGTGGTTCCACTGAGTATGTTTCAAGTGACAGAGAAGGATAAAAAGTTGATTTATGATTACTTCCTGTGAATTGGGCTTATTCAGTAAAATGGTTTGGGAATTTGAACTTATTCAGTGAAGTGGTACACATATTATGTGTGTACTTTGAAAGTGGTAGTATCTTTCTCAACTTTACCTCTGCCCAGTTGTAATTAAAATGTTGAATTGTCCTTGGGAAATTGAGGGGTATGGGAGGAGTGTTGACAGAAATGTCCTTCACTTAGAATTTGTTAGATATTTAAAAACATTCTAAAGTTATGATTTTAGCTGTGGTGTTATTTGCTTTGGGAAGAAGTGAGCTCCTTTAATGGGAAGTACCTAAGCAGAGAAAATGGAACAACCTGTTGTAGCTGAAAAAGGGATTGGATGGGGATTCCTCACACACTTCCCTCCAAGACAGTGGGAGTCGCTGGTTCTGAGATGTTTAACATTGAGTTTGACCACTTGGGCATTTCTTTTTTTTTTTTTTTTTGAGACGGAGTCTCGCTCTGTCACCCAGGCTGGAGTGCTATGGCCGGATCTCAGCTCACTGCAAGCTCCGCCTCCCGGGTCCACACCATTCTCCTGCTTCAGCCTCCCGGGTAGCTGGGACTACAGGCGCCGCGACCTCGCCCGGCTAGTTTTTTGTAGTTTTTAGTAGAGACGGGGTTTCACCGTGTTAGCCAGGATGGTCTCGATCTCCTGACCTCGTGATCCGCCCGTCTCGGCCTCCCAAAGTGCTGGGATTACAGGCTTGAGCCACCGCGCCCGGCAGGCACTACTGTTTCTTTGCCATATGTTGGTAATCTTTTTTTCTCTCTCTTGCTTGGAGTCTTAGAAATATCATCAGATGAAGGATTCTCAGTACTGAGGATCTAAGTATAAGAAAATATAGGGATTATCTTTTATTCAAAACTTAGGAAGTATCATGTTACATATGTTTGTCATGTTAAAATAACTACTGACAAAAATAATGTTTTTGAAGCTATTTTTGTTATTTTGCCTCAGTCCATTTAAGTTGCTATACCAAATACCATAAACTAGGTGGCTTAAACAGAAATTTCTCACAGCTCTAGAGATTGAAGTCCAAGATCAAAGTGCTGTCAGATTCCATGTCTGAGGACCTGCTTTCTGGTTCATAGATGGTGTCTTCTAGCTGTCCTGCCATGATGGAAGGGGCAAGGCAGCTCTCAGGGCCTTCTTTTATAAAGGCACTAATCCTATTCATGGGGATTCCACCCTCCTGACCTAATCACCTCCCAGAAGCCAAACTCTAAACACTATCATACTGGTGATTAGGTTTCAACATACAAGTTTTGGGGGAAACACATTCAGACCATAGCATAAGAAGGCTTGCAAATTTTGCTTTTGACTGAAATGACCCAAGCTAGACATTTGGTATCCACTAGATATTAGTAGCCATGTAATAATGGGAGAGAAGTTTATTTTAGGAAAACAGTGTTGATATTTAGTTACTATTAACTTTGAAAGTAATTTCTCCTAATCCTAGTTATCCTTAACCCCATGAAAGCTGCATTTAACCTGTTTCCATATTCCACTAGGATATTAACTGGACTTTTGCCAGTAGTTAGCAGTAATAAAATTGGCCTAAATAGTAAGATAATTTATTTTCTCTAATAATAAAAAAATCCAGAGGTAAAATGGGCTTCATATGTACTTCTGAGCCTGTTCTGCTGCTCTATCCTTCTCTTGGGGGTGACTTTATCCTCAGACTTGTAACAAAATAGCAGCGGGAGTTCCAGCAATATATTTAGTCATGATAATTGCTAAAAAAAGTACAGATTGTCTCTTTTTTCAATTAAAAGTTTTTTCTTGAAGTGCCTCCTTCCTTCCCCTACCACAGCCAACTTTCTCATACATCTCCTTGACTGGAATTTGTGACGTGTCCAAAACGGAAAACTGACAAGGGGTAAAGTACTTACTATGACTGACTTACAAAGTCAGGTCTAGTCCCTGGACTGTTCATGGGTTAGTTTCTCAAAGCATAGGGCCAAGGGAAGGAGGGGCCAACACCAGGCAGAACTCAGTTAGGAAGGAGGTTGGATGGGATGAATATTATATAAGCAGCCAATAATGTCTGTTATAAAAGTGGGCTTCCAGAAAAATTCCTATGACCCTTGGTGGTTAAACTACATTTTCTTAAAATGAAAACATTCTCTTTGTATCATAATCATTTCATCATATTGAAGCTTAGACACTGTCTAGTCCAAATTCTTTATTTGGGAACTGAGGCTGAGAGATGGAAGGTGACTTTGTAAAATCCCACTTAGTAGAAACTAGAACAGCAAACATAGGGACAATTTTAGTGCAATTATAAAGCAATGACTATTACTTTCATTACTCTAAAGTGATGGATCTCTTGATCTATGGCAGAGGGTCAGACATTGTGAAATGACGCTGAAGGATAGAACAAAAGGATTTCAGAAATAGCCATTTCTCTGTGGTATAGGCAATGGAAGGAAGATATGGACCTGAACTGCTACCAGTGAAGCCAACTTTTTTCTGTAAAAGACCAGAAATTACCATTTTAGGTGTTGAGGGCCATATGATCTCTGCAACTACTCAACCCTGCCATCAAAGTGCAAACGTAGCTGTAAACAACATGTGATAAATGGATGTGACTGTTTCAATGAATAGGTATTTACAAAAACAATGCAGTGGGCAGGACTTAACCTGTAGTCTCTACTTTGCTAACCCCTGGTTACATGCATCCAAAAGAGCGATCTTCTGGTTGTAATTCTAACACAAAAATAGCTTTGAGAAAGACCAAATGGGTTTCAGACCAGGCTCAAGAATTTGTATTTTCTCCAAAACCAAAGTGTAAAGTATGGCTCTCCACTTTGTTTACATGATGTAGAAAGTACTCTTTATCCAGTCAATTTATCATGACAACTGGTATATTAAGTGGATTCACAATTTATTGCACAGAACTGATTGGTCAAGCAGGCATAATAGTGTATTCTTGCCAAGGCATAACCTTGATGTAATTTACACAGATACTCCTCCAGGAACCAATCTACCTGAAAGTTAGTCTTGTAATATACATTTCTCCCTAGGTCTGGTATGAGAGCATCTAATTAAATCATATTCTGAATGAGGGCACAGTTTGCCTTAGAATTAATTTAAACAAATAATTAGGAAACTTCTAAAGTTGTTGCAAAAATTGGTAACAGGAAGTCATTTGCAAATTGCGTAAGTATTCATATTCTAGGAGACACAGGTCATCTATTTTTGGCTGGGAATGATGGGTACATGTCCTGAAGCTTCAAGGAGAAGAACAGTAATTTATATGCAGGGAAACTGCTTTTTAAACCTCTCAGAAACAAGGGCAAAATATCTTCTTTTTTTGGAGCGATCACTGAGATTACACTGAGTGTAACCATTTTGATCGAGCAGTTTTGACTTGTCAGATATAAACATGCATGACTTTATTTTTCCATCACTGGATTGTATCAGAATTTCTTTCCTGTTGGGAGGCTGACTCCTTTAACGACATTTGGGGTTGATTTCTTAATTTTTCAGTCACTTTAGAAATATAGTCTCATTTCAGTTCTTAACTTTTCATGTTGTCTTTATAACCTCAGCCACATTTCATTTCAGGGCTTCCTGTTTTTTCCCACTTCCCTACAAACCCAGCAAAGATTGCATTTCTGTTTGGAAACCAGGAGTGTGTCTGGGGTGTAGTTTACCCTTTCACAATCTCCATTCCTCATTCTGTTCCCTCTTGTGTCAGGGTATTGAGGTGCCAAAAGGAAGGAACAATTTTCTTACATAAGCTCAGGTGGAGAACTGGCTGTCCTCCATGCGGTGTCTGGAATGACTGCTTCATAATGTGATCAATTTCAGATTGGAGGTAGCAAATTGACTTCTCCCACTTGTTGCCTGTGGCTTCATCTCTGCTAGTTGTCCATCTATCAGTCCCCTTGGAAGAACAAGCAGCCATGTAGTGGATTTCTCAGGGATATCCTTTGCTCCTTGAGGGCACTCAAGGCATCTTCCTTGTATAAAGGTTCTCTGAGGGATTTCTGAGTGGAGCTTACTCTCTGCCTCCCTGACACCCAGTCCCCAGCATGGACAATCTACCTAGCAGCCTGTTGCTGCTGGGTTCCTCTTGACCAGCGAGAAGTTCTGCTCCCTGTACATGTGACCAGGGTAGCTGTACAGAGCCTGCACCCAGGAGGGCTCCACATTTGGTATTTGGTATTCTTGGAAGGTGCCATGTTGAACTTCTTAGTTTTTGAATTTTTGTTTTGGAAGTAAAGTCTGATGGGTAAATGGAACATGTACAAGGGGCTCAGAGCCTTGGCCCCTGAACAAACCCACATCCCGCTGCCTCTTCCCTCCCCCGGACAGGTTCTTGGTTGCCTTTTCCCTCTCCTGCATGTCCCGGGCCCCCAGGCCCCCAGGTCTCCCCATCCCAGTCCTTGCTGTGAAACTGTTGTTGCTTTCTGCCTCGGGGCGGGGAGAGAGGAGTGGAAAATGCTGTATGGAGACAGGAACATGGGTGTGGGGATGTTTGGGTTGAGTGCATGCCGAATTGTGTCCTGGGGCAGAACAAGGAGGCACTTGTCACTGCCCTGGACTGACAGGGCCACAGTCCTTTTGGTGGGCAACTCAGCAGAGGCATCTTGCCCACCCCCAATCAATGTGCCAAATACATTCTGGCAGGAAGTTTGCAGTGCTTTGGCACTTGCCTTTCCACCATAGGCTGGGGTGGTGAAACCATGGAAAGGGAAGACTGGCTTCTCACCCTTTACCAGGACCCCTCATTTTCCTGTTTTGTACTGTGCCCCACAAATTAGAGACAGCTGCCAGTAGGTGGTCCTCTTGGGGAGTGTTGGCCAAACAGCTTAAGCCACTTTGGTGGTGACCACTTCACCCATAGCAAGGCACATGTGTTTCTAAAAGGGTAGTGTTGGAGCTGTCCCCACACTACTGCCTTTCCCCACCCGGCTTGCCATCTGTCTCCTGAGCTTTCCTCAGCACTCCAGCTGATGAGTGTCTTGCCAACTTCCAAATGACCATCCCTAGATTAGTGCTGGGGTGCTTGAAAGAGCCATCCATCCGGTAAAAGGGAGAACCAGAAGGCATTCACAAGCCCATTCACCTTCTTAGGTGGGAGGCCCATTGCCCTGGACCATGCTGAGTTGTCCTCCAAGGCTATCTCCTTTCTCTTGGTCCTCTTTCATTTTTTAATGACCAAGGCTGGGAAAGTATTGCAGCCCTTTTTTTTTTTTTTTTTTTTGAGACAGAGTCTCGCTCTGTCGCCTAGGCTGGAGTGCAGTGGCTGGATCTCAGCTCACTGCAAGCTCCGCCTCCCGGGTTCACACCATTCTCCTGCCTCAGCCTCCTGAGTAGCTGGGACTACAGGCGCCCGCCACCGCGCCCAGCTAATTTTTTGTATTTTTAGTAGAGATGGGGTTTCACCGTGGTCTCGATCTCCTGACCTTGTGATCCGCCCGCCTCGGCCTCCCAAAGTGCTGGGATTACAGGTGTGAGCCACCGCGCCTGGCAGCCCTTTTGGACTCTGAGGGAACCACGACAACTCACATTAAGCATGGGCCCTTCTTTTAACTCCACCCTAGAGAATTTTGAGATTTCTGTCTCAGCAGACATGGACTCTGCTTTCATCTCTGCTCTGTTCAGTCACCTCTTGGGCAAGGGAATATTTCCATCTGAACCTCTCCCCGTTCCATTAACAAGTGTTTATGCCGACCCTAAGTGTTAAACGAATTCACGATAGGCTCCAGCTGACAGGTTATTTCGCTGAAATGATAGTCTCACTGAACAACTAAATTTCAGTGCTGTATATATTGTGTAGTCAATTTCACCCTTCTTGGACAGCTGGAGAACTTCCTCCCCTTTGTAGTATCTGGCTTAAATTTTTGACACATTTTCTCTTAACAGCTTTTTTTTTTTTTTTGAACTGCCAACAGCTATAATGATTTTTCTAAGCATTCCATAAGCTTAAACTAAGCCTTGCCTTTCTTGAGGGCAAGATGGAAACAATACAAATCAGCCTATTTACAGAGCATTTGTGAGAATTCAATGGGCTGATGATTTTAAGACTTCTGAAATTTTAAGAATCCTCTAAGTTGGAGATATTTATTATCTGAATCAAAGTAAACACAAGCCTTAGACATCCATGACCTTCCTCTGGCAGTGATTTGATGACAGGGGAAAACAAAGCAAACACCCAAAACTACATCAGGCTCAGGGTTATACAGTGAAGTTTAATCAAAATGAAGATTTTCTCAGTGAAATGACAGTCACCCAGGAGGGAGGAGCTGGTAAATAAGGTGCTTATGTGCTTCATAGCTGTACACGAGGAAGGGATCGTTCGTTGTGAAGGGATGAGATGTATTTAGGAATCTGAGGTAAACATGCTTGAGAAAATAGAATTGAGTGCTTTTATGTTCTGAAAACTTTGGTGTGATTTAAACTTGGTGCTTTTGAAGTTCACCTGATGTTTCTGTTAGTGAATATTTTGCTGCTTTGATCCTCTTGTTGCTTCTCTAAGGAGTTCATTTGCAATTCTCTTTTTCTCCAATTATTCTGTTATCTCTCCTACTTAAAAAAAAAATTCTCCTTCCACTGGGCTCTCCCCCGCCACCACCCCCCTCCCCACCACCGCAAGTCCCCGCCTCCCCTGTCCAACATGTACTTACATCTTTGGACTGAAGATGTCCTGTGATTGGATGGCTGCCGAGGCCTCAGCTGTCTGCAGTCTGGGATGGCAGATGATGACAGCACTGGGCTTGGTTTTAGGTACCCTGCTTCTCTGCTGTTGTTTACCAGCTTCAGATCCCATCTGGCCTTGCTGACGGGAACCTTGACACCATCTGCAAAACTTGTAATAAAGCAATTGTGGTCTGAAGAAAAGGAAAACAGCACACTGAAGCCCATTTGGGAAATGTCATGTTTGGTGCTTCAAAAGGAAGGTATATTAACATGTGTCAATATATATACCTTCATGTATTTGGTGGGCCTCATAAGACACTTCTGTAGGGAGAATCTTTGTGCTGACTCTATTCTCTTCAGTCTGTGCTTGCCTGGTTGAAGTTCAGGAAATCACAAACCGTGGTACTTCTCCAGTGTGAGTTGTGATAATGAATTGACATTAAAGTTGTATTCTGCATATTCAGTGCCCCCCCGCCACAGTACAATTTGAGTTGGTATGTTTTGCTTGTATATGTGACACATAACAAGTATAGTCATGCTGTTTTCCAATTACTTGAAGAATTCTCTTGCGTATGACATAGTTCCACAAACATTTATAATCTTACCCTAGGACAAAGGATAATACAATAAAATTTATACATTGCTTAGTGCTCTACACTACTCTATTATACAAATATTAACTTGTTACCTCTGAATACAATACTGGAGGATAAATATTACTATTATATCGGTTTTACAGGTGAGGAAACTAGTCCCCACATAAGAACACCCAGCTAGTAAGTGCTAGGGCCAGGAGTTGAATTCGGACTGTCTTGTTTTAAACAATAGGGCTATGATTAGTCAGTGTACTAAAGGAGATTATACTTTGTTGATTATATTTTTGTTTACTTCTCATTAAGACTCTGTACTGGGTGTTCTACATTTCCCATGCCAGTAGATCCTACTTTCTGTATCTTGAACTGGCTCAGAGAGGTTTACCATCTATGACTACATCTCTGGGCTTTCTGGCCTCTGATTTCCAGTAGTGTTTGGCTAATGGGAGGCAGGAGGAAGAGATGAGAGGCTGCGGATTTATTGACTGTAGGCCACCTGCTGTCATCATTGGCTACCATCTTGCTGGGTGGCCCCAGCTTTCTTCCGGTCTGGGAACATTGCTGTGTATGTCTTTGTTCAGGCTGGGTAGGAATAAAACCTCATAACCTGTGTAGGTCCTGGTGCTTCACTGTCACTGGGGATTCCCGTAACCCTGCCTAAGCCTTGGTAAATAGCCCCTTTATGAAAATTTAACACTTTGACTGTGTCATAGTTTTACAGATATTCTGACAGATACAGGCTTCTTGTGAGTTCATCTGTTGTCCTATACTTCATCCCCTAGTAGCCAAAAACATTTGATATTTTTAGAATGATTTAGTAAAACATAAATGAGTGGGGGAAAAAGTCAACTTGGGGTAGGGCCAGGCAGGACCCATCAACTTGGCTTAGAATAGACAATAACCCCATAATTGCATAAAGCCTTATTTTTCTGGTACTTTCAGGTGTATGTGTTAGTAACTATAGCTAACATAAGTACCGTGTTCCATGTCCCCTGCTAAGGACTGTATAGAAACAGTTTCATTTAATCCTCAGAACAATCCTAGGAGGGAAGAACCTTTATTTTCATGTTGCAGATGATACAATGGAGGTTTAGAGAAGTTAAACAACCTGTTTGTGGGTGTACTGTTAATAAGCTGCTCACATGGTATACACACTCAAGCAGCTAAGTCCAGAGTCCATGCTTTTAAGCAATATACTTATACCTCCTGCATCTGATTTTGCTCTTAAATCAAATTGGGAAGTAGGTCAGAGGGGCATAATTTTCTTCTCTTTATTATAGTTGAGTACACTGAGGCACAGTGGGTTGAAGTGACTTCTCCAAGATCACAGAACAAATTAATCTATGCTTATAAATGGCAGAATTGGCGATTAATGGGCAATTTTGTGAAAATCAAGTAGTCTGAGTTTGGCCTGTACAAACAGCAGTGAATATGAGTTTAAATCCTGAGTGAAACTTCCTAGCTAGCTGATCTTGAATAACTCAGCCTCTGGCCTTTGTTTCTTCACTTATAAAATGAGCTAAATAAAATTCCTTTGGTGTATGTAAGAATGGTATGAAATAATTACATACAAATGTTTGTCACTGTTATGTTTTCAAAAAATGCCCACACAAGCCACTAAAAGATAGAGCTATGAATTGAGGTATAGACACAGAAGCAAAAGATGTTTGGTATTTAAAAAAAATTGTAGCTATATAGTAGATATGTTTTACAGGATACGTGAGATATTTTGATAAAAGGCATGTAACACATAATCCCATCATGGTCAATAGGGCATCCATCACCTCAAGCATTTATCCTTTGTATTATAAACAGTCCAATTATACCCTTAGTTATTTTAAAATGTACAAGTATTGACTCTAGTCACTCTGTACTATCAAATACTAGATCTTATGCTAACTATTTTTTTTATAGCCATTACCCATCCCCACTTCCTCTCCCAGCCTCTGAATAATCATCATTCAACTCTCTATCTCCATGGGTTCAATTGTTTTAATTTGACACTTCTGACAACCCTTATTTGATAAGAGGAGGTCAGTCCCACAGATGCATAGGAACTTGCAGGGAGGTCTGCTGTGGGTAAGTAAAACTTCATCCATTCCTCAGCATCATGTACTAGATGCCTGCTCTATGTTAAGAACTTGGATTTTGTATCAATGTGAGGGTCTTATTTTCATGTCCTTTATTATAGCAAAGCTAATTCTAACAGGTAGCCAAGATATACCTTGAGTTAGACTTTTTTTAGTAGAACATTGGATACATTGATGTGAAGGCAATGATTTTACAAACAGAATTTCTACTTGTTATAGTGAGGCCTTGATATGCAGTGTATTCCATTACAAGTGGTTTTAGGGCATATTCTCCAGTGACTCTCAAATGTGAGGCCTTTCTTAATCATCCCAGCATGAAATAATTTCTCACCCTTCTGAACAGTGGCAGAACTTATATTCTGTAGCACTTCTCTGAATAATATATTTCTGGCTCAAATCATTGTGTATACATTTTTCTTCTAAATTGAGGCTTATGTATTTTTAAAAAGCATGATACCCTTGACTACTATACATAAATGTGTTATGAATGAATTAAATGAGCTTTTTTTTCTGATCTGTTATGGGTTTGGACTTCTGCCATTCTTTTAAAACATTGAACATCTATATGCCAGGTCCTCAACTGGGCAATAGGGGTACAGAAATGTGGTCCATGTATACTTGTATCTCATACACAGCTGCAAATAATTATAACAATATATTAACTGCTGTAAGAGGCTGTGTGCAAGGTATGTTCTTTGACAGTAACATTGGAATCAAATGTGTTTAGACAACATTAAGAAAAGACCTATACATATTATTTTGCTTGCTAAGAACTAGAATAAATAAAGGCTCCCGTAGCTGAATGCCTGAGGAATGAAATATTTTGGTTACTGGAATTTTGTGTTAAATTGAGAGTTAACCCACATGACATTTATGGTTGTGAAAACGCAACATAAATATGGTCATCATCAAAAATATTCTAAAGCTCCACAAGATGGGGCTATGTCTCTAGGGAAGCAGAACTTTCAAATCAAACTCTAATTCAATTTAAATTCACTACATTCTTTTAATGATGACATTTTCCTTTTAGGGGAGAAAATGTCTGGAACATATTAGTCACTCAATACATACTCATTGAATAAATATCAATTGAAGAGTTGGTTTTATGGTTTCAGTTGAAAATATGAGTGAACCAGAAATTCACTCGGAATAAATGAACTGAAACTTCCAAGATAGGATTTAGCACATTTTTACAATGTTTGTCTTGTTTTCAGAAAAGCAAAAAATGAAAAACAAACAAAATAACAGGAGGCTTAGTAACCAAGTGAAGGGTTTCATCAGGTAGACTTTGTAAACATCAGATACGGTGGTATGTCTTGTGACTGCCTTTGCTTGATTGTACTGTTTAATTTTTCTGAGTTAAAAATAATACAAGCTTATTGCAAAAATATAGACAACACGTGTGTATATAAAATAAAACTGAGTCCTTTATCTCCTACTCCACCTTGGTACAGTCCACCCAGTTAACAGTATCTTTTAGTTCTTTTGCTATGCATTTAATAACTTTTTTTTTATAGTGAGAAACTGAATATACAATGGACAATGGTCAGACCGTATATAAAAAATGGAACACTAACCTATAATCTTCAGCAACAAGCTCAGGAAACCAACCTGTTATGTACATTAACCAGCCCAGGAAGCCAACCAGCCTTCTATGTCAGACTTACAGAAAGTCAGACGATGACTCTAGTAACTGGTCTGGAAAGCCAAACAAAGTTCTCTGTAACAATCAACCCAGGACAGTCCGGATTTGATTGATAATTGACATCTTCCTTGATTTCTATTTCCTTCTTTCCAACTGAGGACTAAACCAAAGAAAGCCAAATATGCAAAATTAAACAATTGCATGTGATTCCGTAAGTCTAGTTGGCCTGCCTACAGCTTCCCCATGCCAGTAGCCTCCAATCAGGGCATAGCTGAAGCCTTCCCTTTTTCAACTATAGAGCTTTCCTACTCCTCTTCTTACTTTTGAGTTTGTGCCAAACACAGACTAAGGCCCTTGCTATAGCAACCTCAGAATCAATAGCCTTTGCTTCTCTTATTTGATTAGTCTTTATTTCCACAATAGATACAGACTCATTCAACAACAGGGATTTGAGTGGCTATTCTTTGAGAGACTGGGGAAACAGTTACTGCCCACATGACACTCATGTTTTAGTGGAAGGTAAAGTAAATTCATTTATAAAATGTTAGAGACTGCTATAGGCTCTGAAGAAAAGTAGAGCGGAGTCCAAGAACAGTGATTAGAAGGTGCTATCTAAAAAGGGTAGACCGGAAAGTTGTCTTGGTGAGGTGACATATGAGCAGAGTCCTAGATAAATGGTGGGAGGGAGCCACAGGGCTGCAGGGGAGGCCCTGTAGGTTGAGAGAGCAACAAGACTCTGCACTGGGAGTGAGCAAACTTGTTTTGTTCTGGAAAAAGCAAGAAGGCTGGAGTTACTGAAGTAGATTAAGCCAAGCAGAGTTTGTCAAGCTGCTCTGATTGTGGCACACAGTACTATGTGCATTTTACTTCGTAACATGATACACAGTACAACTGCGTTCAACCCAACTGTTACAGGTGGAACTGTGTCCCTCTTAAAAAAGTAAATGTTGCAATCCCAACCCCAAGTACCTCAGAATGTGACCTTATTTGAGAGTAGGATTGTTGTAGACACTGTCAGCTAAGGTGATGTCATACTGGAGTGCAGTGGCTCCTTAGTTTCCTTTAGAGACAAAAGGAGAGAAGGCTGGGTTATGACAGGGGCAGAGATTGAGATGCTGCATCTGTAAGATAAGGGGGACCAGGGATTTTCAGTAACCACCCAGAGTTAGGAAGAGGTAAGGAAATGTCTGTCCAGGGTTTCAGGGGAAGCATGATTCTAATGACACCTTGATTTTTGATTTCTGGCCTTCAGAATCATGAGACAATAAATTTTTGTTTTAAGCCACACAACTTGTGATACTTTGTTACAGAAACCCTAGGATGAAAACACAAAACACACTGAAAAACAAGTGACATTAAACCAACTTATCTTTACTACCTGTAGTTTACAGATAGTTCTGTGCCATGGCATTGCATGTTGGCCGGGACCATAGTGGTTTTCTGTCTGCTCCTCCCACCCCTCAATGCTCTGCATTCTGCAATTGAAAGACACTAAGCAAGTGAAGAGTGGTGGGGAAAGATGCCAGGAAAACATCCAGGAGCTAC
The DNA here is from genome assembly GCF_000951035.1 of Colobus angolensis palliatus. Classification (NCBI taxonomy): domain Eukaryota; kingdom Metazoa; phylum Chordata; class Mammalia; order Primates; family Cercopithecidae; genus Colobus; species Colobus angolensis. The sequence goes on from NW_012116400.1 coordinate 744,732, forward strand.
GTCACATAGGCTGTGGGAAGAACTTTGTAGTGTTTTCCCTAAGGATGCTGGGAAAGCCACTGATAGAGATTTTTTTTTTCTTCCTTTTTTGAGTGTGTGAGACATAATCTGATTTATCTTTGAAAAGGATCATGCTGATTCAGCTATCTGGGAAATAAATTTGGGAGAGAAGAGTAGAATCAGAACAGTAAGGAGCAGACTGCAGTAATCCAGCCACAAGATGATGATGGCTTGGATTGGGTTAAATAGAACATGGGAATGTATCACCTTATGTGAAACCTGGCTGTTGCTTTTCTCTCAAAGTTGCCTTTCTTTACCTCTGAGGCAATTAGGAAGGTGGATTTTACTTATTTTACTGTCTATTCCGTTGCCCATCAACACGAGGCTTCAGGAATTCTACTTGAGGTATTAACATTGCTTTTCTATCCCTTCCTCCACCTTCATTGAATCCCAGAGAAAAATGGAGTGTAACATATCGTATCTTGACTGTCTTGTCCTGTTGCTAGTCCTCACTATACCAACTCTTGTATATCTCTGGACTGAAAAGCATGTAGCTACATATATTTACTCAAGAACTGGGCATTCTTGTAAGAATATCGTACGTTGAGAGGCTGAAACACTAGCAAAGTCTAGATTTCCCTAGAGCCACACAAGGAGAACACTGCAGTTCTTTGACCTTTACTAGGAAAATGCCATTCTTGCATGCTCATTCCAGTCCTAGTCTACTCTCCATCCTCAGGTTCATTCTATACCCATATGTAAAATGTTCTTTAATCTCTTCTATCCAGCAAACCAAACCTCCTCTTAGGAGTAACTCTCTTACATGGGGGTTGATTTTGATGCTTCATTACTTTTAGCTTCTAAACAATTCTGGTAGGCTTCATCTGTGAGTAGCAGCACTCCTGGGTCTGTGGAGGTGTGGACTCTAGTCCTGAAGATGAATCCATTAATCCTCTAATTATATAGTTTAGTCTTTCCTTTAGCAAGAATGGTGAGTCTATAGTTCTTACTAGTGAGAAACAGGAAAGTAGCCCATGACATCTAGAACTAGCTTGAAACCTGCAGTTAACTTTAGTCTCCTTTTTAACGTAAACAATTTCATGAAATATCAACATCGGACAAGGCCATTATGACTATGATGGATCGAGACAAAAATGAAACCATTGTACCATTGAACACAAGTAAAACATATTTCCAATGCCATAAAAAGACCAGACACTTCCCAATCCTGGAAAACGAGTGACTACTGTTTTTTTTTTTTTTTTTATTATTATACTTTAAGTTCTAGGGTACATGTGCATAACGTGCAGGTTTGTT
>NW_012116400.1:749853-759673 GCF_000951035.1 Colobus angolensis palliatus
CTCAACCTCCGTGTTGGGAGATCCACTGCTCTCTTCAAAGCTGTCAGACAGAGTCATTCGCGTCTGCACAGGCCTCTGCTTCTTCCCCTGTTGTTGTTTTCCCCTGTCCCCAGAGGTGGAGTTTACAGAGACAGGCAGGTTTCCTTGAGCTGCTGTGAGCTCCACCAAGTTCGAGCTTCCCAGCAGCTTTGTTTACCTACTTAAGCCTCAGCAATGGCGGGCCCCCCTCCCCCAGCCTCTCTGCTGCCTTGCAGTTATATCCCCGCAGACTGCTGTGTTAGCAAGGAGGGAGGCTCCGTGCGCGTGGGAGCCTCCCGGCGCGGTGTGGGATATATTCTCCTGGTGTGCCGGTTTGCTTACAGCGCAGTATTGGGGTGGGAGTTATCCGATTTTCCAGGTGTTGTGTGTCTCAGTTCCCCTGGCTAGGAAAAGGGATTCCCTTCCCTCTTGTGCTTCCCAGGTGAGGTGATGCCTCGCCCTGCTTCAGCTCTCGCTGGTCAGGCTGCAGCAGCTGACCAGCACCAATTGTCCGGCACTGCCTAGTGAGATGACCCCAGTACCTCAGTTGAAAATGCAGAAATCACCGGTCTTCTGTGTCACTCGCTCTGGGAGTTGGAGACTGGAGCTCTTCCTATTCAGCCATCTTGCTCCGCCCCCCTCAATGTTCTACTGTTTCTTTACTAATTATAGCTTTAGCTTTTCTCTACTCTGTCATCTTCCTAGATAGGATTTTTCACACTGCTCAAGCATGGAACTTACCTCTACTTCCTGGTAGCATCCAGTCTGGGGTGGAGCTAGCTCCTTTGAATTTTCCACAAGCCCAAGTCCTAAAATCTTTTCTAATAGCCTCTTATTGAGATGCCCTGTGGTTTCCCATCTATCTTCCTTGTTTCAGCAAGAAATAACCCAACCCTTTCAATTACAGGTGTGTTCCTGGTGGCCTTTTACTGGAGAACATTGATAACAGGCTGTGTTTAGAAATAAACTCACTTGGCAGATAACAAATCATTTCCTTACCATAAGTCATCTATGTCACTAATGAAAAATATTTATGTTGCCTCCAGTGTTTTGCTATAAAAAACATTGTTCTGTTCTTCTGTTCTTCATCAAGGAAAAGTAATGGGGGAATGTGTTCACCTACCCACCTGTGACAACTAAAAAGAACCCAGACAAAATATGGTAAAGAATGGCATTGAAGACACTGGACACCAGGCAACAAAGGACAGTGATCTCTGAGGGATGGGAAACAAGAGATGAGCTCTGATTGCCAGTAGCTTAAGGTTTGAGAAAAATTTCCAGGTCTCAGTGCAGGAATAGGTAAGTCAGGCAAGGCTGGTTGTCTCCCTGATTGTATTCCCAAGCCTGGCGAAACCAATGTGGCTGGAGTTCACAGGGCAGAATACAAGAAATGGGAGAGAAAAGGGTAGATGCCTGAGATGCTCAGAGGTTTCCATTGAGTAGGGATCAGTGCACACTTGGGAGGAGAGCTACTGAGACAGGGAGAGAGCCACTGAAAAGTAATTAAGAGAAGTAGTGTCTAGGGTTTATATTGGATGGCAAAAGTGCCTGTTTCCAACAGCTAGAGTGGAAAATGATATTTAAGGAGGCATCAGATAGAAATCTAAGAAGGATCTTGTCTCAGTAGTGGGAAAATATTAACCTCAGATTAAATGCAGGTCTCGTCCTCACAAACAAGACTTACAAATAAGACCTAAAACTATCAGACTCTTCCCATGTAATGTAACCATGTTAAGAGCAATTTTTAAGAATACTTATAGGTTGAGAAAAATATCTAGTATAAATTAAGGTAGAATTCATGATATCTGGCATCCAATCAAAAAATCCTAGGCAGGCAGGGAAAATACAACTCATGATTAAGAATAAAATCAGTCTAATGGAACTGAATTACAAATTATAAAAATGATAGAATTAGTAGACAGAGACATTAAAAGAGGTATAACAGTGTTCCATATGTTCAAAAAGCAAAAGGAAATATTGAATGTTAGAGACATGGGAGATATAAAAAGACAAAAATAAAACTCATAGAGATGAAAACTACCATATCTGAGGTAAAAAAATTTACTGCTATCCATGAAAACGTACAGCCATCATAATATTTAATGGTGAAGGACTAAATTCTTTTTCTCTAACATCAGGAATAAGACAAAAATATTCACTCTCATCTTATTGTACTGGAGGTTGTAACTGGTGCAATAATATAAAGAAAATAAACGGGATTCAGTTTGGAAATAGGTAAAGTTGTCTTTTTTCCAGCTGACATGATTGTCTAAGCAGAAAGTCTTATGGAGTCAAAGCTTCTAGAATTAATCAGGGAGTTTAGCCACGTCTGTGGAATATAAGATCAGCATAAAAAATTGTGTCTTTATATATTAGAAATAAAGAATGGAAAAATTGATTTTACAAAACAGTACTACTTATAACAGTTTCAAAACTGAAATTCTTGGACAAAAATTTGACACAATATCTGTAAGACTTGTACACTGTAAAGTATAAAACATGGCTCAGTGAAATTAAAGAAGACCTAAATGGAGAGAGATGTTCATGGGTTGAATAACTCAATATTTTTAAAGTGTAGATTTTTTCCAAATTGATCAATAGATTCAATGCTGTCCTAATAAAAATATCAGCAGGCACTTTAAAACAGTTCATTTTAAAATTCAGATGGAATATAAAGAATCTAGAGTAGGCAAGATGATTTTGAAAAAGAACAAAGTTTGAAGACTTCTACCATCTAACTTCAAAGCAGTGTGGTATAGCTCTCAATGAGAAATGGATCAATAGAATAGTCCAGCCACAGACTCACACACTTGTGGTCAATTTTCAGCAATAATATTCATATGCAAAATATATATTAATATGCAAAAGTTTATTTCAAATACAGAAGTTAACTTTATATGATAGACTAGAAAAAACCTAAAACAGTAAAATATCTAGAAGAAATTATAAAAGTATTTGTGACCTCAAAGTTAGGGAAATATTTAGATATAACATCCAAAGCACAATCCATAAAAGAGAACTTTCATAAATTAGATTTCATCAAAATTAAGAATAGCTGCTGTTTGAAAGAATGAAAAACCAATTTATAGATTGAAAGAAATACACATCTAATAAAAAATATCCTGAATGTATTAAAAACTCTCAAAACTTAAACAAACTACCCAATTAAAAACGGGTAAAAGATTCAAACAGACATTTCAGCAAAAAATGCAAATGCATGAGAGCTAAGCACAGGAAAAAATGTTCAACATATATAACTAGGAAAATGCAAAGTCAAACCACATTGAGTTGCCACCACATACCTATTAGGATGTCTTTTTATAAAAGCCTCATAATACCAAGTATTTGTGAGAGATATAGAGTAACTGAAGCTTTTCTGCATTGCTGATATGAATATAAAAGGTACAACTACTTTGAAAAAAGCATCTTGGAATGTTTGAGCAAACATGCCTACCTTATGACCCAACCATTCCATATCTAGATATTTCCCAAAGAGTAATGAAATCACAAATCTGTAAAAGGTTTTGGATGTATGTTCACAGCAGCTTAATTTGTAATAGCCAAAATCTGGAAGTGACCCAAGTGTCTATCAATAGGTAAGTAGGAAGAGAAATTGTGGGGCTGGGTGCAATGGTTTACAATTATAATTCCAACACTTTGGGAGGCTAAGGAGTAGTTCAAGACCAGCCTAGGCAACATAGTAAGACCCCCATCTCTAGAAAAGATTTAAAAATAGTTGGGTGTGGTGGTGTACACCTGTAGTCCTTCTTATGTATGTCCGTATAAGAGACCACCTGAGCAAGCTTAGTGTGAGCAACAAGGCTGTTCATGCACTTGGGTGCAAGTGGGCTGAGTCCGAGAAAGGAGTCAGCAAAAGGTGATGGGATTATCATTGGTTTTACAGGTTTGGGATAGATGGTGCAGTCAGGAGCAATTTTTTGTGGGCAGGAGATAGATGTTACAAAGTACATTCTCAAGGGCAGGAAGGGTGTATTGTCACCAGGTTGGTGAGGAATGATACAAAGTACATTCACAAGGACAGGAAATATCACAAATTACATTATTACAAGGGTAGGGGAATATGATGGCTTGTCCATGGTGCGGCCAGCTCAGAGGACTTTACATTCCTGTCTTTTTGTTAATAATGAAGGAATAAAACGAGAAAGAGTAGTGAAAACTTGGGGTGAAAATTTTGGGGGTGGTATGGAGGGGCGATAGGTGATGTTTCTCACTGCTGCTTAGAGCGGGATTAGGGGCAGCACAGGAACCTAAAGTGGGAGAGATGAGACTGAAGTAAGAGTGGGGTAAGGGGTAATATTGTGAGGTTGTTAAAAGCAGAATTTCTCATATAGTGATTAGTGATAGCCTGGATGCGGTTTCGTAGGAATTGAGAGATAAACTGGAAGACACAAGGGCCGAATAAGAGGGAGGAGGAAGATTGATGTTAGAGGACTAATGACTGCAAGAAGCCAGGATACCCAGTTAGAGAGTGGCCAGGTGGGTCCAGTGTAATGAGTTGCCTGATTAGCAAGTTTTTGAGCTCTTTGAGTTTTTTGATGTTATCAGTACTAGCTACTCAGGAGGCTGAGGTGGGAGGATCACTTCAGCCCAGGAGGTCGGGGATGTAGTGAGCCATAGTTTTGCCACACTACTCTTGGGCCTGGGTGACAGAGCAACTCCCTGTCTCTTAAGAAATTGTGATATATGTGGATAATGGAATACTACTCTGTAAAAAGGAATGAAGCATTGATCCACATGACATGGATGCATCTCTAATTATGCTGAGTGTTGTAAAATAGAATATATGTAACAGGATGCCATTTATGTAAAACTCTGAAAATGCAAATTAATCTAAAGTGATAGAAAGTAGATTGGTTGGTTGGGGAGGAAGAGTGTTAAGAGAAGGATTCTTTTGGAGGTAATGGATATGTTCATTATCTTCATTGTAGTGATTGTTTCAGGGGTATAGACAGACCTATGCTAAAATTTGCCAAGTTGTATACTTTAAACACATTGCTGATTGTATGCTAATTCTTTAATAAACCTATTGAAATAATGTGACCAAAATTATGTCTGTGGTTTGCTCTAAAATATTTCTTGGTGTAGAGAGCAAATGGGTGGGACTAAACCAGAAATTGGCCATTAGTTGATAATAGCTGAGAGGTGAATACATAAGTGTTCATTACCCTATTCTATCCATTTTTATATCTGAAAAATTTCAAAGGAAAATACTGTAATGATTTTTATATATCTTTGTGTCTGTTTGCATGCCTTTTATATAGAATAGGGCACTAAAAATGGAATATTAGATGCAAGAGCTTACATATTTTTTATTTTGGTGGATATTAAGTTGTGGTTTTCAGTTTCTTTTGGGCTCTTTTGAGAAATATTTTCTCTGGATTTGTGGTTTTCTAGTTTTTTAGTTGGCATAAAAATGAAATTCAAGGAAACTTGATGCTGGAAAGCCATGGCATTCCAAGTTAATGCCCTAAATATCTGTAACTAACCAAAATAGTTAAAGCTTTTTACTTTTGTTGTCTTTATGCAGGCAGCTTTGGAAGGCAAAATTTATATCTTTTTGTTCCCACTTCCATTTCTGCTCTTGAAAAACTTGATTATTCAAGTTTTGTTAATGTTCAATTATGTGTTTAAATGGCACTTAACACTTACTGACTGCTTATTATTCTAAGCTCCATATGTGGATATGTTTAGTCTCTGAAAATTGGAGGGATTTCTTTTACCATTGATGAAACCAAAGCATCTAGAATTTAGCTTGCCCAAAGTTTTACAGCTAGAAGTTACAACTGGAATGCAAACTCAGGGGTTCTAGCCCTCAACTCCATTGGTCTTTAATCATTGTGTTTTACTTCCTCAGTATTTAATTCTCAATAAGTAAAACCAAGGATATAAAACTCTTGAATTCCCTCTTCATGTTTTGTTACTGTGTGTAGATAGTATATTTTCTGTAGCTAAACAATTTTTTTTTACAAAGTTTTACACACAACATCGTTAAGAATGTTACTTTTCTGTGGTTTTTGTGATGCTTACCAATAAAAAGGAATGGTAACTTGCTTTGGATCCAGGTTATTCTTTAGATAGTGGAGTTTGTGAAGGCAATACTTTTTTTCTGAATTAGGAAAAGAGAACCTCTCTGGGTAGATGAATTAGAAAAAGGCAACTTTTGGAAGTGGATACAGCCTGATGGGCACATGGCTTGCTGTCTTTGTGGGTTTCCTTCCAAGAAAGCATGACAGAGATGAGGCCTTTTGCTAGAATACAATCCCTGGACAGTATATCACATTGATTGGAAGAGTGCTGGCTGGATTTCAGTCTCCTTTGCCCTTCTTGGTTCAGTGCATTTATGCAAGGTATGCATTACATGACCATTAGACTCCTCTCAGGATCTTATTACAAGCTTTCTAGCTAAACTATTTTTTATAGAGATGGGGTTTCACTATGTTGCCCAGGTTGGTCTCAAAGTAGCCTGAATCCATGCTCCTGCCTTGGCCTCTGATATGGTTTGGCTCTGTGTCCCCACCTAAATCTCATGTCAAATTTTAATCCTCACATGTGGAAGGAGGTGATTGGCTTATGGGGGCAGATTTTCCCATACTGTTCTTCTGATAGAGAATTCTTATGAGATCTAATGGTTCCCCCCTTTACGCTCTCTCTCCTGACACCATGTAAGACGTGTCTTGCTTCCCCTTCTCTTTCTACCATGGTTGTAAGTTTCCTGAGGCCTCCCCAGCCATGTAGAACTATGAGTAAATTAAACTTCCTTTCTTCATCAATTACTGAGTCTGAGGTAGTTCTTTACAGGAGCATGAAAACGGACCAATACACTCTCTTAAAGTGCTGGGATAACAGGTGTGAGCCACTGTGCCTGGCCGAAAGCAATTTTAATTGTTACAGTGGCAGAAATGCTAGTTGTCTGTCAATAAACAATTGTCTCTTTGTGTTGACAAAGCCTCCAACTGTTGGTCAGACACAGACACTCACAATGAAGACTGAAGCATCCCTTGTAGCTAGATATAGCCATGCATAGAATTGTTCTGTGACAGCTTTGAAGAAATTTCTTAAATGATAGCTGGTACATGTCTTTTACCCTTCTTCCTTCCTCTTCCTTGATTCTGCTGCTTGCAACATTGATGAGGCTGAATCACTAGCTTGTACTATGAGGATAAGAACTGTATCCTAGAGATAAGCTGCAGAAAACTAGATGTCTTCTGGTACCTGATATCAAGCCACCATACAAGCCCTATGTTCCCTACATTTTATGCAGAACAGACAAGGTTCTTTGTTTAAATCACTTTTTTGTATTAACATTTATATAACAATTTGTATTTTTCAAAGTAAATTCATGTCAGTTATTTTCTTTAACTTTTATTCTTGCAGGTACATAGGTGTATGTATGGGGTACATGAGATATTTTGAACAGGCACACAATGTATAATCACATCAGGGTAAATGGGGTATCCATCACCTCAAGAATTTACCATTTCTTTGAGTTAAACATTCCAGTTATACTTTTAATTATTTTAAAATGTAAATTGTTGACCATAGTCAGCCTATTGTGGTATCAAATACTAGATCTTATTCATTCTATCTAATTGTATTTTTGAACTAATTAAGCATCCCCACTTCCCTTCCTTCTTCTCTACCCTCTACTACCTTTCCTAGCCTCTGGTAATGATCATTCTATTCTCTATTTCCATGAGTTGAATTGTTTTAATTTTTAGCTCTAACAAATGAATGAGAACATGTGAATTTGTCCTTCTATGCTCGCCTTATTTCACTTAGCATACTATCCAGTTCCATCCATGTTGTTGCAAATGACAGAATCTTATTCTATTTTAATGGCTAAATAGTATTCAATTGTGTGTATATACCACATTTTCTTTATCCATTCATTTAATGATGGACATTTAGGTTGCTTCCAAATCTTGGCTATTGTGAATAGTGTTGCAGTAAACATGGGAGTGCAGATATCTCATTGATACACCAATTTCCTTTCGAGTATATACAAAGCAATGGGATCACGCAGTAGTTGTAGTTTTAGTTCTTTGAGGAACCTTCATAGTGGCTATAGTAGTTTGCATTCCCACCAACAGTGTGTAAGGGTTCCCTTTTCTCCACTTGGTCAGCTTTCATTGTAGTCTGGCATTTGGATAAAACCATTTTACCTGGAGTGAGATGATATCTTACTATAGTTCTGATTTGCATTTATCTGATCAATGATGTGGGGACACCTTTTCATATGCCTGTTTACCATTTGTATGTCTTTTGAGAAATGTTTATTCAGGTCTTTTGCCCATTTAAAATTGCATTTAGATTTTTCCTGTTGAATTTGTGCTGCCTACATATTCTGATTATTAATCCCTTGTCTGATATAGTTTACAAATATTTACTACTATTCTGAGTTGTCTCTTCACTTTGATTGTTTCCTTTGCTGTGCAGAAGCTTTTTAACTTGATGTGATCCCATTTGTCCATTCTTGCTTTGGTTGCCTGTACCCTTACGGTATTAATCAAGAAATTTTTGCCCAGAACAATATCCTGGATTGTTTCCCTAATTTTTTTCTTTCAGAAATCTTACAGTTTGAGGTGTCCAATTTAAGTGTCCAATCCATTTGGGTATCCAGTCCATTTTGGGTTGATTTTTGCATATGATGAGAGATTGCTGTCCACTTTCATTCTTCTGCATATGGATATCCAGTTTTTCCAGCACAATTTATGTTACTGCCTTTCCCTGATGTATGTTATTGGCATCTTTGAAAATGAGTTCACTGTAGATGTATGGATTTATCTCTGTGTTCTCTCTTCTACTCTATTGGTCTATATGTTCTCTCTTCTATTCTATTGCTCTATATGAACTACTGTAGATAGTTCTAGTATAATTTAAATTTAGGAAATGTGATTCTTTCAGTGTTGAAATTTCAGAATGGCTTTGGCTACTCTGGGTCTTTTGTGGTTCCACTTAAATTTTAGGATAATTTTTTCTACTTCTGCACAGAATGTCATTTGGTACCTTGGTAGAGATTGCATTGAATCTACAGATTGCTTTGGGTAGTATGAACATTTAAGAAAATATTGTTTCTTGCAATCTCTGAAAATGGAGTATTGTTCCTTTTTTGTGTCCTTTTCCATTTCTTTTATCAGTGTTTTATCATTTTCATTGTAGAAATCGTTCACTTTTTAGGTTAGGTTTATGCCCAAATATCTTATTTTATTTGTAGCTATTATAAATGGGATTACTTTCTTAATTTCTTTTTCAGATTGTTCACCGTTGGCATATAGAAATAATATTACCAATTTTTGTATGTTGCATGTTGACTTCTGTATCCTGCAACTTTACTGAATTTATCAGTTCTAATAGTTTTTTGGTGGAGTCGTTACACTTTCTGAATATAAGATATCATCTGCCAACAAGGATAATTTACTTCTTCCTTTTCAGTTTGGATGCCCTTTATTTCTTTCTGTTGTCTGATTGTTTTAGCTAGGACTTCTAGCACTGTGTTGAATAACTGGTGAAAGTAGGTATCCTTGTCTTGTTCTAGATTTTAGAGGAAAGAATTTCAGCTTTTCCCCAGTCCGTATGATACTAGATGTAGGTCTATTGTTCATGACATTTATTGTGCTGAGGTATGTTCCTCTTATACTCAGTTTTTTGAGGGTTTTTATTTTGAAGGGATGTTGAATTTTATCAAATGTGTTTTCAGCATCAGTTGAAATGATGATGTTTTTTTCTTCATTCTAGTGGTATAATGTGTCACATTGTTTTTTTTTTTTTTTTTTTTTTTTTT
>NW_012116400.1:759723-781565 GCF_000951035.1 Colobus angolensis palliatus
TTTATTACTATAATTTTGCAGATGAAATAAACTGAGACAGCAGGGTATTTATCTTCATTGTATTAGATAAAATAAAAAATACTCTTGGTGCTCTGGTATGGGGCAATTTCTCACAGCTTCGTTTCACAGCTTTTTTTTTTTTTTTTTTTTTTTGGCATAGGTTTGACCATCCTTGCATCCAAGGGATAAATCTCACTTGGTCGTGATGAATGAACTTTTAAAAGTGTTGTTGAATTCAGTTTGCTAGTATTTTGAGAATTTTTGCACCAGTGTTCATCAGGGAAGCTGGCCTGTACTTTTCTTTCTGTGATGTATTTTTTTTTTGGCTTTTGCATTAGGGTAAAAATGATCTTGTAGAATAAGTTTGGGAGTATTCCCCCCTCCTTTGTTGTATGGAATAGTTTGAGTAGGGTGTGTATTAGTTCTTTAAATGTTTGATAAAATCCAGCAGTGAAGCATTAGGTTTTTTTTAGCCTCTTCTTTGCTGGGAGACTTTATTAAAGCTTAGATCTTATTACTTGTTACTAGACTATTCAGGTTTCGAATTTCTTCATGGCTCATCTTTTTACATTGTATGTATCTAGGAATTTATACATTTCTCCTGGGTTTTCTAATTTATTAACATATAATTGCTCATTTTTATGACCCTCTAAATTTTCTACACCTATCTTTCTTTCTCTACTTTCCCTTAAGGCTGGCAACTCTTAGATTTGCCCTTTCGAGGCTGTTTTATAGATCTTGTAGGTGTGCCTCATTTTTTAAAATTCTTTTTTGTCTCTTCTGTGTTTTCAAATAGTCTGTCTTCAAGCTCACTAATTGTTCTGTTTGATCATTTCTGCTTTTGAGAGACTGATGCATTCTTCAGTATGTCAATTGAATTTTTCAGCTCCAGAATTTCTGCTTGATTAAAAAATTTCAATCTGTTAAACTTATTTGACAAAATTTAGAATTCTTTCATGGTTATTTTGAATTCCTTTGAGTTCCCTTAAGACAACTATTTTGAATTCTCAGTCTGAAAGGTCACATATCTGTCACTCCAGGATTGGTCCTTGGTGTCCTATTTAGCTCATTTGGTAAGGTCACATTTTCCTGGGTGGTCTGTGATGCTTATGGATGTGTATCATTTATCTGGGCACTGAAGAGTCAGTTGTTTATTGTATTCTTCACAGCCTGGGCTTGTTTGTACCCACCCTTATTGGGAAGCCTTTCTAAGTATTCAAAGGGAATTTTAATATTGTGATCTAAATCTTTAGTCACTGCAGCTGTATCTACATTAGGGGGCACACCGAATCCAGTAATGCTGTGACTCTTACAGACTTAGAAGGTACTACCTTTGTGTTCTTGGTGGTAAGATCTGGGAGAGTTCCCTGGAATACCAGGCAGAGCCCTTACTTTCCTCTAAACAACAGATTCCCTCTCTGTGTGGAGCTGCCTTGTGCTGGGCGAATGGTGACACAGGCACCCCTGTGGCCACCACCACTGGGGCTGTGCAGAGTCAGACCCAAAGCCAGCATGGCACTGGGTTTTGCCCAAGGCCTGTGGTGACCACTGCCTGACTACCTCCAATGTTCATCCAAGGCCCAAGACTCTTTAGGTAGCAGATAGTGAATCCAGCCAGGCTTGTGTTCTTCCATTCAGGGTGATGAGCTCCCTCTACCCCAACTCAGGGCAGGTCTATAAATACCATCTCAGAACCAGGGTCTGGGGTTGGGAACCTAAGGACTCTACTTGGTTCTCTATTCTACTGTGGCCAAGCTGGCACCATGAGCCTCTTTCCTACACTTCCCTCTTCTTTCCTTACACAGAAGAATTCTCTCCCTGTGGCCCCTACTTCCTCAGGCCCATGGCAGGTACTGCTTGACTACCACCGATGTTCACTCAAGCCCCAAGGGCTCCTTAGTCAGCTTGTGATGAATGCTGCCAGTCCTGGGTTTCTCCCTCCAGGATAGGTCCACAGATGCCACACAGAAGCCAAGACCTAGAATTAGGGGCCCCAGGAACTTGCTTGGTACTCTACTTCACTGTGACGGTTCTGGTACCCAAGATGCAGGACAGTGTTCCCTTTACTTCATCCTCTTCTTTCCTAAAGCAGAAGGAGTCTCTCACCACAGCTGGGAATGTGCTGGGTCACACCTGAAGCCAGCACAGCTAGCCCTGGTTCTCACCCAAAGCCCATTGAGTACTACCTGTATACCACTGATGTTTATTCAAGGCCTAAGGGCTCCTTGGTCAGCAAGTGATGAATCCTGCCAGGACTGGTTCCTTCCCTTCAAGGCAGCAGGTTCCATTCTGGCCCAGAAGGTGCCTAGATAAGTCTTCTGGGAGCTAGGTCCTGAAATAGAGCATTCTGCCTGGCACCCTATTCTACTGTGGCTGGACTGGTATGCAATTTGCAAGACCAAGTCCTCTTTATCCTCTATCTTCTCCTCAAGCATAAGGGAAGTGTCTCTCCATGAGCTGTGAGCTGTACTGCCTTGTGTTGGCAGAAAACTGATGCAAGCACTCCCTTGGCTACATGGCAGCTAATATCTCACTAGGTCATGTGCATCCGAAGTTCACTGGCTCCAAGCCCAACACAGCACCAGGACTTGCCCAGGAATTGTAGTCCTTTGGCCTAGACCACCTTTCAAGTTTATTGAGGTCCCCAGAGCACATTATCCTGTGGTGGTGAGCCTTGCCAGAACTCAGGTTCTGACAGCCGGGATAGGCAATTCCCTTCTGGCAAGGGCTGGTTTAAGTGCTCCCTCCATGGGTGCACTTAAAGTAGAAGTAGAGTTGATGGGGAAAACCCACTGGGCAAGTTCAGGTTTCTAACTGGCCCATGTTGCTTTGTGCTGTGACAAGGCAGCACTGAATTCTGAAGAAAAGTCCCATAATACCTGTGCTCTCCTTCTCCAAAGCACACAGATTTTCTTTCCATGCCACACAGCTGCTGTTGGGATGGGGCAGGAGGTGTATCAGTGGTTCAAGGCTGTCTTTCCTAACTACTTTAGGGCTTCTTTTCTTGATATGATGTTAAAACCAGTTACTGTGATGTTTCACCTGTTTTTGATTCAATTTGGTGTTTCTGCAGGGGGAGCATTTGCTGGAGGGTTTTGTTTGGCCATCTTACTCTGCCTCCCCCATGTCAATTCTTTTCTTTCATCAGAATTGGTTGTGTTTTTCCCAAGTCTCAGAAAGTTTGTGACTTGGTCAAGGCAATTGTATTTTGGCCTTTAGGACTGAGGTTCTTTGCTGCATACTAACTTATATTGCTGCCTGCTCTCATTTCTTAAGTCACCTCTATTGCAATCTGTGGCTACTGATTACTAGAACTGAGAAATTACAAAGTCAACTTTTTAGTGGTTGATGTTGTCACAGCCTTATTTGTTCATTTGCTCACTCACTCAACAAACTTTAATATAGTGAAGCTTAATTCTAAAACCTAATTCATTGCCTATGACTCTGTATTGGTCTGTTCATGTTACTATAAAAGATTATCTGAGACTGGGTAACTTAAGAGACTTAACTGGCTCACAGTTCTGCAGGCTGTACAGGAGTATGGTACCAGCATCTGCTCCTACTGAAGTAGCAGAAAGCTTACAATCATGGCAGGAGGTAAAAGGTGACCTGGCATATCACATGGCAAAATGGGAGCGAGAGAGAGAAGGGAGATGCCACACACTTTTAAACAGTCAGATCTCATGTGAACTCACTCATCACCAAGGGAATGAAGCTAAGCCATTCATGAAGGATCTGCCCCCATGATCTAAACACCTCCTACCAGCCCCATCTCCACACTGAGGATTACATTTCAGCATGAGAATTTGGCGGGGACAAATATCCAAATTATACCATTGATACTGTGATATTATCCAACTCTGCTTCTACTTTACACAAACCCTTTCCTTTTATCTCATATCTTTCTTCCAATTATCTTTTCACAGGTAGTTATGAAGTCAGTTCATAAACACCCACGTTGTAACTAGTGAGTCATGCAGACAGTTGATGTTCTTGGCCTTACTTAGCTTTACTTAGCCCTGAAGCTTACAACTTCTGTCACATCTCTTATGGAAGCCATTGTGGATTTTGGGGAACAGCTACGTTCAGAGTAGAAGGGAAAATGCCATGGAAAGGAGAAGTAGAGTGTGGGGGTAAAACCCACTGGGCAAGTTGTTTTCTAATGGCCAACTGCTTTTCTCCCTCTTCAATGCCATTATCATTCCTTACTAAATTTAATGATATAGCCTCTTACCATTTGCCTTTTGTTCCTCTCCAGGCCAGTTTATATTGAACAACTGTGAAATTCATGTACCTTATACTGTATTTATTACTTGGATCTTTAAGGGTCTAATCAAAAAATTGGTTACAACCCAAAGTGAAAATGCTAGACACTGTTACAGCTGAACTTTTGGTACTGGGACTACTGTTGCTGACTATGACGTATTCTCATGTCTCAGTTCTAATTTCTCCCACATGCATAGACGTGGTTTGTCTGTGTGGTTTGTGCCATGCGTATGCAATGGCACCACCACTAAAGAGGAGCCATTGACATCTTAGCCTTTGTTGATTTTGTAAAAAATGAGACTTTCCTAGCAGATGCTCTAACAAAACTATTTTACTATAACTTTCTAGAGAGGATATATGTCTTGAGTAAGGAGCTCATAGGGGCAAGTGGTGATGACCTTGAGTATTGCATTTTAAGGATGTGGGTAATAGCTTGTAAAAACATATCCACATTTATAATAAAATAACCAGATTAAAGATCCCTAGAGAGCTATATACAATTCACATTATTGGCACAACTGAATTTGTGACTTGGTCTCACTGTATTAATTCCAATACTGCTTATTTTTAAAAAAGAGGAGTATTAATTTTACATATACATACTCAAAACATATACATCAGATGTCAATTATACCAGGAAGATGCACACTCAATGGAAGCTTTAACTTAAGCAACACTTCTTCCTTGTGGTGGTTCTATAGCATTTGTCACCACAGATGCTGTAAAATGGTTGCTCTATAGCATTTGTTCACCACAGAAGAGGGTGAATAAACTTGGAATAAGAAATTTCCAAAATCTTGCTATTGGGCAATAACCTCACCAATGGGGTTCTTATTTTTTTCTTAAAGCAGACCCTCTCTGGGTTTTTCCTTCTGGCCACAGCTTGGGAAGTGCAGGCTGACTTATTCATGTACACTTAGTTGGTAACCACATGCCTAGCAATCTGTCTCCTCTCCATCACTATTGGCTGAAAAAGTTTTGGAGATAACTTCTTCTGTTTACTGTTAATTCCATTTTGAAAAATTGAAGGGGGAATTTTATACTTCCTGCTTGTGAATAGGGAAAAGAGTAAAATTGATCAAATAAAACCTGAAATGCAAAACTATCACTTAAAATCAATGTTTAATAACCTGTTAATCCATCACCCTTGGCGTTGTACCCAGTAGTTTTAGAATGCACTAAACAAATGTATGAACACAGTTGAAAGAAAAGACAATCCATCTATTTGGGTTATTCTAAAGAAATTGTCTTCAAGTTAGCATAGAGTTCAGATTAGTTTGACAGTCCTAACAGCTTACGTTTCTAATTGATTCAAAATACACATTTGAAATTTACCTCTTATTCTTGCCGCCTTATAGCCTGAATTTTCCACTCAGAAATTCAGATGTAAAATAGTGTATTGTTTCTCCCAACTCTTTTTTGTTTTCCTTTGGTAATTCCTTTATGCTTCAAAGAGATAGCTCCCAACTGACCTTTAAGGATCAGTGTGCCCCTTGTAAAGTGGGATCTATCTGTGTGGCTAATTTCCCCTGCCATATTGCAAAATCCTCCAAGATATATTTTATTTTATTTTGAGACAGAGTCTCGCTCTGTCACTCAGGCTGAAGTGCAGTGGCGTGATCTCTGCTCACTGCATCCTCTGCCTTCTGGGCTCAAATGATCCTCCTGCCTCAGCCTCCTGAGTAGCTGGGACTACAGGCATGTGCCACCACGCCCAGTTAACTTTTTGTATTTTATTTTTTAGCAGAGACTGGGTTTCACCCTGTTAGCCAGGATGGTCTCAATCTCCTGACCTTATGATCCACCTGCTTCAGCCTTCCAAAGTGCTAGGATTACAGGCGTGGGCCACCGTACCTGGCCATTTTATATTTAAAATCTCTATATATCCTTATGGCACCTAGCCTGGTGACTTACACATAATATTCATATATGTATCAAATTGCATTGCAACTTCCCTCTTCCTCAGAATGAAAAGTCATTGTTAAGTGTGGCAGTATTTATTTTTTTGTCCTTCTAGAAAAGTGACTTATTGAGTTAAAGTTCTAATTGGTTCTTTCTAGTCATATTTCGCTGTTTCTTCCCTCTTAAGTATTTATAGGTACTGAGTTATCTTTACATTTTTCATCATGCCTCTTCCTTTTCTATATAAATACATATGTATTACTATCTATTCCCCAGTTTCTATTTACAAGTTTTTGCCTTTCAAAACTCTAATGTTAATATTGGAACTAGTCAGCCACTGATACTCCCATTTTTAGAATGTCCCCTGCCCAGGGGAAGCCCATGGGGCTGGTGACAGTTCCCTACAGCGATTTCACTTTCTTGAATTCCCTGGATATAATACAGACTGACATAGATGATGTGGGGTGACTTAGGAAGAGTTGCCAAAGGTGAATAAAGTTATTTTCTTTTCTGTTTTTCTTTTGCTTTTTTTTTCTTTTGCTGTTTTTCCAGGCTGGAGTACAGTGGCGAGATCTTGGCTCACTGCAACCTCTCACTCCCGGGTTCAAGCAATTCTCCTGCCTCAGCCTCCCGAGTATCTGAAATTACAGCTGTCTGCTACCATGCACGGCTAATTTTTGTATTTTTAGTAGAGGCAGGGTTTCACCATGTTGGCCAGGCTGGTCTCAAAGACCTGACCTCAAGTGATCTGTCCATCTCTGTCTCCCAAAGTGCTGGCCAAATAGTTATTCTTAAGCCTACTCTTAGGAAACGGTTTTATCACCTCTTATGCCTACTCTTAGAAAAAGGTTTTATCACCTTGCTTTTATTCCTCCCACCACTGTGAGGTTTAGTTTAAACATTTAGCTACATTGCACTAAACTACCCAAATGTGAGGTTTCTCAAATATCAAGTAGACAGCAATTTTCGACACTTTCCAAGCTGTTTTATGCTGCAGTGCCTCCTTCCCATCATTTTCCCTTCTGGTGAATGGCCACTATGCCTTTTGATATAGTGCTTCTAGTTTTTGACACAGTCCCTTACTAGGATCGCCTTTAGAGCAGATTTTTGTGTTTTTACTTGATTTTCCTCTTCCTTTTCCCCTCTATGCTTTCCCGAATGTATGAATGTACTGATTTGCAGACACACATGCCCACTTCTTTCTG
Organism: Colobus angolensis palliatus; assembly: GCF_000951035.1. NCBI lineage: Eukaryota > Metazoa > Chordata > Mammalia > Primates > Cercopithecidae > Colobus > Colobus angolensis. The sequence continues at coordinate 767,097 of NW_012116400.1, forward strand.
ATGACTTTAGACCTTTGAGGAAATGTGTTTTATGTTTTTCCATTGAAAATTTAATGACTGTGTGTGGTAAGCAGTAGCTAGAGACCAAAAAAAAAAAGGTTTACCGATGAGAGACCAGAGGAAGAAAAGATTACACATGGAGGAAGTACACAGAGAACTAACAGAATTGTTAATTCTCATCCTTACATATGTGCAATTTATACACATTTTCCTTTGAACTTTTCACCTCTGATGCAGGTATAGCAAATACCTAATTTTCCTTGGAGAGTCAATCTGTAAAGTTTGCAGCTAGTGGTTCACCAGATCTTAAAATGTGGGTCTAATTTAACTTCTTGAATTGGGGTACACTTAAAACATTATATGTTGGCTCATTAGGTGAGGCTGAAGGCAACTCCCCAAAGCTGTTGCCATAGAGACTGTTTTCTGTTTTTATTCTAGAAGGATTTACTGCATTCAGAATTTGCTACCTGGGCTTCTCACCCAATTTAAAGGTATCCATTGTTAATAATTTCATTGCTGTGCCTGAAATTATAAATTAATGTCAGCTAATAGACTCTGTGATTTATTGGATATAGCTCAGTAACATCACTCCTTTTATTTTATTGAAGTCAATTTCATTAAGCTCTACTAAGGCTCTTGGAGTTCCTCTGGGGGATAGCATTAGCTGAATTGTAAATTCAGAGTAAATCCGTTGAGTCACAGTGTATTGGCTTATTATTGAGGTGTAGGAACAATAGTGAAAATGAACATTTTGTCAACATCTGACATCTAACAGATTTTTACTGAGCTGAGTAGCAAAATACCATGTCTAAGTCTTGGAAAAGCCCTGTCTCCCCCATGAGGCTTTTATATATGCCTCCTCTGTTGGTTTCTCACATCAAGTTAAGTTAATGGGTATTTATTCATCACCCTCTTATGTGTCCAGCAGAGTTAAACACTTGGGATAGGTCTGAAGAACAGATGTTCTTGTCCTAAGCCACTTGATGTCAACCAAGAAGAATGTAAGCTCCACCAAATGGGGACTGTTGTATTTTTTTGTTGGTATCTCCAGTGTTCAGAGCATTCTGGATACTTAGTAAGCCCTCATTAATAGATAAGGTTAAATAACTTAATAAGGAATATTTTGGTTCACCAAAGATTAAGAAGTGCCCCAAACCTGAAAGTGTATTTTTTTAAACCACTTTTCTTTAGAATCCAACATTGGAGCGTGTGGTAGGGTTGGAGTAGAAGTTGGGTAGAGGTTGCTTCTGCTAATCACAGGCACATACATTTGTCGACCTGGTGCTTCTGTGTCTCAAGGGTTGTGAGTAGATTGAGAGTGGAGTTGAGAGTTTAGATACCATTAAATATGTGAGCTTCATCCATGGAGGCTCAGGGTGTGTTTCAGGACATAGCTGCATAGTGTGTCAGTGCTGGTGAGAACTGCCTTAGGTGCCAAGTGTCCTCTATGAACATTATGACAGGAGGCTGTCTGGCTCTGCCTGGTACTTGGAACAGTGGGGAATTTACAACTTCACAGGCAGATAATTTCATGTTTGAACTGTTTTGACTAGAGACAATTTTTAGACTGAGGTAAAATGTCTACTTATTCACCCTAATTACACTTCCTAAAAAGTACTTACGACTATTCTTTTTCTCTTAGGGTATAATTCTAAACATCAATATTATACCTCATTCTATCTCCCTTTTCCTGAACTTCTTGCTAATAAAATAAATGTTCGCAAATAATATTTCTTAGATTGCATGTTTCACATAGGTCATGATTTCTTGATACTTCACTGTCATAGTGCCATAGTCTCTAGTTTCTATACATTACTTTTTCTTTGGCTTGAGGTATATCTTCCATATAATAGAATGCACAAATCTCAAGTATATAGTTTGATACATTTGACAATAGTATATACTTCTGTAACTACCATCTCAATCAAGATATAAAACATTTCATAATTCTGGGAAATTCCCTATGCTCCTTTCCTGGCAACCTTCCCAGAGGGAGCTACTGTTCTAATTTCTATCAGCGTAGATGAGTTAAGCCTCTTCATGGACTTCAAGCTGGTGGAATTAAACAGCACACACTTTTGCTCAACTTTTTTTATTTTTTTAGATCATCTATGTTGTTGTATCAGTAGTTTGTTTCTTATTAGTGATGAGTAGTATTTCATTGTATAAGTAACCTCCTATTTGTTTTTCTCTTTTCATCTTGATGAATGTGTGTATGTGTTAATCTTTACATTAGATTTCCATAAATATCTGACTTAATGTAAACTAGAGAAAGACTACTATTTATTTGTTCTGCCTTGCACTTCTGCTAATGTAACTGATATGGTTTGACTGTGTCCCCACCCAAATCTCAACTTGAATTGTATCTCCCAGAATTCCCACATGTTGTGGGAGAGACCCAGGGAGAGATAATTGAACAAGGGGACCCATCTTTCCTGTGCTATTTTCGTGATAGTGAATAAGTCTCACAAGATCTGATGGGTTTAACAGGGGTTCCCGCTTTTGCTTCTTCCTCATTTTTCTCTTGCTGCCACCGTTTAAGAAATGCCTTTTGCCTCCTGCCATGATTCTGAGGCCTCCCCAGCCATGTGAAACTGTAAGTCCAATTAAGCCTCTTTTTGTTACCAGTTTCGGGTGTGTCTATCAGCAGTGTGGTAACGAACTAATATAGTAACCCAGGATTACATTAATTATTACAGTATCTTTATTGCACTGTTTATGTGATAATGGATTGATAAAAGCATGGCTTTACAGAAAGATTGCTCTAGGTTCAAATTCCAGATTCACTTTTTGTAATCTGTAGGACATAGGGGGAATTATTTTATGTCTCATTTTCTCTGTAAAATGGGAATAATATCAATGCTTGGGTCTCTATGATGCCTGTGGTTAGGAGCTTAAGGCATTCAGTAAATATTAGTTCCTACCCATACCTCACTTGCTTTTGTATTGGAATTGCAATCTATGAGGGTGTACTACAGTTGATGTACCATTGTTCTTCTATACGCGTACATTTTTATAAACTCACGTGCCAGACTTATACATTTATCCTGTTCATTTTTATGTAATCCAATACATCATTCTATCCTATTGAGACCAACTGACTCTACTTGATCAACCAACTATCTGTATAAACTCTGTCATCTATGGGTTTGATAAGCAGATTATCCATGTCTGCATCCAAGTCACTCCTAATATTTGAACAGAAGCAAGGGCAGATTTCTTTAGCATAAAATTAACAACCACCTATTAGTTTGAAATTGATCTACTAATTAATACTCTTTGGGAACTGTTGTGCAGGCAGTTTCAAATCCGCCGAACCATATTATTTTTCAGTTATGTTTTTACAAGATGTCAAAAGATACAATTCTAACAACCTATAGGATTCAAAGGTTTTGGAAATTCTACAAACATAGAAAGTAACTTATAACCACCTTATCTGAATATGTCTTTAGTTCATCTATTAAAATATTCTGAAATAATGTTTTAATAGTTGACTTCATAACTTCAAAATTTACAAAGTAATCCTTAATTTACTGTACAAAGATATTATAAAACTTGTTGAAAACTACTTCGGAAAAAAACCCACAAGAGAAATTTAATGATGTTTAATAGTCTATAATTTAACCATATTTTCACCTGTACTTTGTTTTTGACTTATGTGTAAATCAGTGCTTTCTTGATATTTTTATGAATAAAATTACACTAGATTCTTTCCTTGCATTATCACTTCTAGAATAATTTCAAAATACTGTTCAGATCCAACAAAAATAAAGATTGAATCATAGTCTAAATATGATATACTTTCTAAATATGCTGTCCTATCTTGATTTTCAAAAGTATCATTTTGGTTGATCTAAATCTAACAACCCCCTCAACTGGTATATATTTATCTAAAAAATATGGGGTTTGTTTTCAGTGGTCTTTCTCATTCTTGCGCATGAGAACTCCACATGTGATTTATGAGGACCCTTGATATGAAAACTATTGTTCAAAATTTCTTTCTACTTTGAAAACTAAAGACCATTTAGTTCACGTAAAATAGAAAAAATAGGTGGCTGGGCCTGGTGGCTCATGCCTGTAATCCCAGCACTTAGGGAGGCCGAGGCAGGTGGAGCACCTGAGATCAGGAGTCGAGACCAGCCTGGCCAACATGGTAAAACCTTGTCTCTACTAAAAATACAAAAAATTAGCTGGGCATGATGATAGGTACTTTTAATCCCAGCTACTTGGGAGGCTGAGGCAGGAGAATTGCTTGAACCTGAGAGGCGGAGGCTGCAGTGAGTTGAGATTACACCGCTGTACTCCAGCCTGAGTGATAGAGTGAGACTGTCTGAAATTAAAAAAAAAAAAAAAAGGAAAAAGGTAACTTGACTTGGAAGTTCCTTGAGGGCAGGGGCCATGCCATATCTTTTTCTCTCCTCCCTATTAGCATTATGCTTTGTACATCGTAGGAACACAACAACATTTTGCTAACTTGAATTGAAGGAGAATTAAGTTCTGATTGGCTTTTCATACATATATTGCGCATTTCACATTAGAAATATATTCAGTAGTATATAATCATGCTTATTAAACATCTTAAGTATTTCAGTATTTTGAAAATGTCAAAGGAGAAAATTGTTTCTTCTGTAATCTTGTAGTTAGGAATGTTATGCTATTTAAGATCATTAAAAGGAACAACCAGGACAATGACATCTTCAAAAAACTTTACAATAACACTCATATAATCAGATTGTCTTAAAAGATACTCAAATGATTAAATTTTTCTATTCACATTCCCATCAGAACAATCTTATGTGGCAGTTAGAAAGCAAATCGCAACATAAACTTATACAAAGATATTTTAATATTTACAGTCCTTGGAAAGGTGAGAACTTATAAGGAGGAATGTCCTTGGGCTGAGTCTTTAATCTGCATTCATTAGATGATCATTATGTATTGCCCTGTTTATTGGACTTCACAGTCACCTCGTGGTGATTGATTCATTCCTTCATTTAAAGAAGATTACTGTATTCACATAGAAAGCCTATCAACACTTGTCTTTAAAAGGCATCCAAAATTGTACTTTTCTGGTCCCCCGTTTGTGTGTGTGTGTGTGTACAAGGAAAAGAACATAATGAGGAAACAACTAAATACAATTTATCATTATCCTTGATAATGGATAACTTCAAGGCTAGAACTTTAGCATGAACTCTTTTTGAGGGGGTTACTGAATTTGAAGAAGCTTTGAGAGAGATGTCTGTTTACATGTGAGTTAGCCTGGCAGATAAATCAGAGATTCTAACACCAAATTTAATACCAAAAAGTATAATAAGGATTTGTGGTGTTTCCTCGAGGACCCAAGGTCTATAAACCAACGAATGCTTTACAATGAGACATAAATATAGCATATAAAACATGCAGTGATTTCAGAGAGGAAAATCTTAGTGTGTTTGAGGTTTGGCGGTGGTGAAAGAAAAATACTTGTTCTTATCAACTTTAGGTGAAGATGGCTTTATTTTTAAAATGTTAGTAAGGGCCACCTTTACAGCCTTAATTGGGCTGCAGCTATTATTGGCCTAGAAAGGGAATAGCAATTGAGGGCAGCAACTGAGGGCTAGAGTGACTTCTCTTAAAGAAGGGGAAGTTGTGTGACTCTTTGCTTAAGATCTGGCTCCTTTACTGAGAATTGTCTGCATTTGTAAATGATGGGATCAGGGAGAAATTAACTTAAGACATGACCAGGAGAATGTCCTGAAATAAAGTGGAAAAAAAAACCCAAATGAATAATTTATGATTGAATCTCATCCTAAATTGTCATTTTTCTTAAGGAACACATGAGTGATCTGTCAGGGATGAGCCACTCTTCTTGAGGTGCCAATCTCAGCTTGTGTTGACATGACAAAAGTATTTGCAAGCCCAGTGCATTTTTTAAGCTCAACGTTATTCATTCATTTTCCTGCATCTCTGCATAGTAAGTCATGGTCAATTTGCTCAGCCATAGAAATGCTCTATGCATGTCCCTTTCTCCCAAGAACCCTGACTTCAGCAAAGTTACCTCAATAATGGCTTCAGAATCATAGTACATGCCTGAAATCTCCACAGGTTTTGTTCTACTTCCTGCCAACTCTCCCCTGAAATCACCATTAGAGTCCAGGGTAGGTGAAATGTCTGGGCATTTCCATTTCTTCACAAGATTCTAAAGCTTCATATGTTAACTGAGAGTGGATTGAGGGGAACAGAGACCTTGCCATGCTTTTTGCTAGAACCAGGAAATTACCCTGTAGTTGAAAGAATCACTGGATAGCATCTGTCACCTTCAGTTTGGGCTTTGGCACTGGCGTTCCTAGGTTGCCTTAAAAATGTATAAAGAAGTAATGTAAATTGACGGTGGAAACCAGTAGTTTGTATGGGATACATTCCATTAAAAACAGGAAAAAAGGGCCAGGTGCGGTGGCTCACACCTGTAATCCCAACACTTTGGGAGGCCAAGGTGAGTGAATCAAGAGGTCAGGAGTTTGAGTCCAGCCTGGGCAACATGGTGAAACCCTGTCTCTACTAAAAACACAAAAATTAGCTGGGCATGGTGGCATGCTCCTGTAATCCCAGCTACTCGGGAGGCTGAGGCAGGATAATCACTTGAACCTGGGAGGCAGAGGTTGCAGTGAGCTGAGATCACACCACAGCACTCCAGCCCAGGCAACAATGTGAGACTCCATCTCAAGGAACAAACAAAAACAAACAAAACCCAGGAAAAAGGGATTTGTGAAGGGACTCTACTTCTGCGTGGATGAAAAATGTGTTCATGATTTATATTTTTCCTGATCTATCAGAATGCAGCAAAGACCTCCATCTAAGAGTCTAATCAGATTCTTTGTGATTATCATTCTCTTTAAACAGGTTTTTGAAACCTAATCAAATAGGTTTTTGAAATGTATGTGCACTGTTAGCTGAGAAATATTCTGATACATTGGTGGGAGTGGGCATTGAAGAATAGGAAATGCACATAATTCTTGAATGATAAATTCTAATTTAAGAAATCTATGCTTTAAAATTGAAAACATATGTCCAGGGATGTTTATCACAGCATTTTTTGGTGATGCTATATAACCTGAAATAACCTGACTATTGATGAGCAGAAGAGTGGTACATAAGATTGACTATTACATAGCAATTAATGAGTGAGAGTTATACAAGTCCATCTGGAAGATGGATAAAAAACTGCATTGCAAAGTGTTATACTTTAATTAAAAGTGAACCAATAAAAATCATGTGTATGGAAAAAGGTGTGAATCGATACACTCCAAAATGCTAATATCAGTTACCCAAAGGGCATGAAATTGTCAAGGTGAGAGAGAGTATTGACTTTCAGTATAAACATCTGCATGGTTTGCAGGTGTGGTATGGTAGTTGGTTGGGGTGGTCATAACAAAGTACTGCAAATTGGAGGACTTAAACAATAGAAATTTTTTCTCACAGATCTGAAGGTCAGAAGTCTGAAACCAAGGTGTTGGCAGGGTTAGTTCCTTCTGGGACTATGAGGGAGGGATCTGTTCCAGGCCTCTTCCTTCATCCACTGTCTCCTCCCTATGCTGTGTCTCTTTACATCATCTTCCTCTATGCATGTGTATATTTGTGTCCAAACTCCCATTTTTGTAAGGACCCTAGTCGGGCTGGATTAAAGTCCCCCCTAATGATCTAGCTTTAACTTCATTACCTCAGTATAGACACTTTCTCTAAATAAGGTCACATTCTGAGGTACTAGAGGTTAGGACTGTGACATTTCAATTTGCAGGAAGGTGGGGGGACACAATTCAAGCCATAATGGCTGGATTATTTTTCATAGTTTTTTAAAAATTAAAAACAAGGCAACTACAAAATAAAGAACATAGGGGTTGTCATTAGAAGGGTACAGACATTCTTTCTAGATTTGTTTCTGCCACTCTGTAGCTACCCTTGGGCAAATCATCTCTCACTGCTTTGGTGCCACTTTCATCTATAAGATGAAGGTGTGACTTAACTGACCTCAGATCTATCATACCTCTAAGGGGTCTGTATCTCTATATAACCTGCCTCATTTTTCTGGATCAAGGGAATCCTCTTCCATTGCTGCTGGCAAACTAAGTGGGTTATAAGCCAATGTATCCTCTCCTCATCATTGTATCCTGGGATTCAGGCAGCTTAGATCTTAGATTTTTTTTTCCTTTCTTAATTGTTTTAGAATTGACAATTTTATTTTTGTCATGTACAACATGTTTTGGAATATGTATACACTGGAGTGACTAAATTGAACTAACTACATAGGTACTACACATATTTCTTTTTTTTTGTGATAAGAAAAGTTAATTTACACTCAGTGATTTTCAACAATACAGAGTTATGGTCAGGGACAGTGACTCATGCCTGTAATCCCAGCACTTTGGTAGGCTGAGATGGGCAGATCACCTGAGGTCAGGAGTTCGAGATCAGCCTGGGTAACATGGCAAAACCCTGTCTCTACTAGAAATATAAAAATTAGCTGGGCATGGTGGCATGTGCTTATAATCCCAGCTACTCGGGAGTCTGAGGCAGGAAATTGCTGGAACCTGGGAGGTGGAAGCTGCAGTGAGCCAAGATCATGGCACTGCACCCCAGCCTGGGTGACAGAGCAAGGCTCCATCTCAAAAACAAACAAAAAAACATAGTTATTAGTAGCCACCACATAGTAAAGTACATCTCTTGAGCAAATTTCTCCTGTCTAATTGAAATTTTTGTACCCTTTGACCAACACCTCCCCAGTCCTACTGGTAACCATCATTTTTTTAAAAAATTATACTTTAAGTTCTAGGGTACATGTGCACAATGGGCAGGTTTGTTACATATGTATGCATGTGCCTTGTTGGTGTGCTGCACCCATTAACTCATCATTTACATTCGGTATATCTCCTAATGCTATCCCTCACCCGCCCCACACAATAGGACCTGGTGTGTGATGATCCCCTTCCTGTGTCCAAGTGATCTCATTGTTCAATTCCCACCTGTGAGTGAGAAAATGTGGTATTTGGTTTTCTGTTCCTGTGATAGTTTGCTGAGAATTATGGTGGTAACCATCATTTTACTCTCTGCTTTGAATTTGGCCCTTTTAGAGTTGACATATGAGATCAGGTGGTACTTGTCTTTCTGTGCCTGACTTATTTCACTAAATGTGATGTCCTCCCAGTTCATCCATGTTGTCACAAATAGATCTTGGGTTTTTTCACAGTGAGTCAAAACCAGTGGCCTCTATCTAGTGAAATAGCCCTGATGTTCCCTAGGTGGTTTCTTTGCAACCAGTCTGCACAAATACTTTGCCATGTGTCATTCCATGAATTTTTTAGCCCTGCAGTTTCCCCTAACTCCATATAGTACCCTGCTTTTCATGTTCTCAGATCTTGGGAATATCTAGTTAGCACTGGGATTCCCTACCAAAGGATTTTTTTTTTTTTTTTCCCAGTCCAGAACATCCTGGGCTAAATTCTGCCATGTGATCTTCCTCCTATGTGTAAGTATCCAATTTAATAACATAGTTTTCCTAGAAGTCTGTGGTTCCTATCCAAGTGACCTTGGAGGGGAGTACTGGTTCCACAGAATAACTGATGAATCAAATTTATCTGAGAAGAGGAACAAAACCAACCCTGGCCCTCCTTTCTTGTAAAATCCGGCATGTTACATTTCATGCCATCAAATAACACAGCTCAGAGGTCATTTAAACTGATGGGCCAAATTCTCCTTTTTAGGCTGTGAAAGTCACTCCTGCTGATGCCTGGCAGCAGCAGTCTGAGACATGACAGAGATGTTTGCTTTACCCAACAACTCAAGCCCTTTCAGGTCTTGGGGTGAAGGATGTAATTTCAAATAAGACAAAGGAGCAGAGTCTTCAGATGAAGTACAGGCTGCCTCTGTCTGTTCATTCCAATGGTGCTGATGGATTTGCTTCAATGCGACCCCCAGAGCACATGCCAGAGAAAAGGCAAGTAGGCGAGGCAAAAACAACTTTATTTAGAAGCCAATGTGAGGGAGGGGCGAGGTTCACCGGTCTCCGGCGGTGGAGGCCGACGAAGTCGCTCCGGCATTCTCGGACGAGGTTCCTGGGTCCCACGCACAAGGAGGGGCTGAGGAAGTTCGCTCCGGCGTTCTCGGATGAGGTTCCTGGATCCCGCACATGAGGAGGGGCTGAAGAAGTTCTCTCCAGCATTCTCGGACGAGGCTCCTGGGTCCTGCGCACGAGGAGGGGCCGAGGAAGTTTGCTCCGTGTGCCAGCGGTGAGCAGCTTTTATGTCCCGGCCCAGAAGTGGGAGGGCAGTGGGCGGGACATAGGCGGGTTGGGGGCGGGGCAGTAGGCGTGGCTAGGCGGGTTCCGGTTCTTCTCTGTGGGAGGTCGGGTTGCGCCTGCGCAGTCAACCCGTGTCTTTCCCAGGCACGGGAAAGTTGACGGTGAAGAACCCGGAACTGCGCCATCTTGCCTCTGTTTGTCCAAACAGTCCAACCTTTTATTGATAATAGTGATAAGGGGCACCGTGGTCTGTCTGGCTACTTCCTGCTGTTAAGGGACGTTGTTGAGGTTGGGGTCTATGGTTGGTATTTGGATGCACGGATGAAGTAGCATCTGGTTGAAGGTGACGCGCGTGATCTCTTGAACTTTGGCTCGGAGAAATTTGATTAAAACAGGAGCGAGACATAAGACAAAACAGAGGATTAGTATGGGAATTAGGAATGGGAGCATCTGCTGTATTACGGGCAGCAGCCATACCGGTGGTCCGGGGGTGAAGGGGGTATTGTAGGTTTTTAGTTCTGCTTTAATCCTGTTTAGGGTTTGGATGTTAGTGTCTACTAGGCCTGACTTGTTTACATAATAGCAGCATTCTTCTCCTAAGAAGAGACATGTTCCTCCTTTTTCGGCAGTAAGTAAATCTAATGCTCGCCTATTTTGTGCTGCTACCTGGGCCACTGAGGTAATTTGACGCTGCAGAGAGGCCAGGCTTTCAGCTGAAGCCTCTATGGCCTCTCGGATTTGAGCTGCTAGAGATTGGGTAGACTGTACTGAGTGGGCAAGTGCCCCAGTTCCAAGCCCTGATGCCACTAAGGAGGCGGCCAGGGAGACTCCAATGACTAGGGGAAGGAAGACTGCCCATTTTTGGAGATCATTAGGAGGAGGGTTAAATTGTATGACGAGTTCAGCTACATCTGCTTTGCTATATAAGGTTAAAGTAGGTACTAGGGACACTGGGACACAGAGAGATTGACCAATGGATGTGTGATTAAGGACCTTGAAGAGGGTTTTGTTGCACCAGAAATAACCTTCGATGGGAGCCGTCTGGGTCTTAGCGGGTGGCTGGCTATAGTTACACCAGGAGGTGTTTGGGGTAGAGTAGCAGAAAGGAAGGATTGGACTTTCTGGGCTTTGGTATAGTGGGACTTGGAGTAAGAACGGTTTTTGGGAGGTGCCTATGGAGTTAGTTGTAGCCTTGAAAGCAGTACGTAAGGGAACTGCCACTAAAGGGGCTCTTTCAAGGGCTGCACAGAGGAAACAGTGGGAGAGATTTGTTAGGTTGGCTGCCCGTGTTAGCTTTAACCCTTGACAGACTAGTTTTAACCATGAGAAGGGGTCCTTATTGGAGGAGTGTAATTGATCTTGTAAGGCCTGTTCTTGTGCTTGTATGGCTAAGGTTAAATTCTGTAGGGCTTGTGTGTTTTGAGGAAGGGATTTTTGCTGGACAAGTGTTCTTTTTATCAGGAGAGTAGCCATGGGATATGAACTAAGGATTGTGTAGCCTGTGTAGAGTCCATCTTTGACTCCGTCTGCCCATCGGGGGTCCCATGGGTCCTTGATATTTAATTGGTATTGAAGGGGGGTTCGTTGATTCGCAATGGTGAAGAGAGCAGTGGGTTTCGTCTGTCTCAAGGTTGCATAATGAATCTTACAATAAATATAAGGGCATCCTAGGTTCTTTTGTTTCCAGTAAGTCTTACAATTGTAATGTGTCTGATCGTGCAGGAAGCAGAGAGCCTTAACTCCGGCCACACTGCAACACGATAGGGTGAAATTTATAGTAAGATGGGGTTGGCAGCCTGAAGGGGGGCAGTCAGCAGTGCCTTGTAGCTGTGAGTGCTGTTTATTTTTGTGTGACCAAGTTTCAACTGTAGAGAATCTCCATATGAAAGTTGGGTTAGTAATAGAGATTGAAATGCAAGAAAAAGATAGTAATATAAGTATGAAATAGTACTTCATCTTCAGTGTAATCACAGGGTACACCTTGTCACTGAAGATGTTCTATAAAGGTAAGTGGAAGAACAACTGTGATGGGCTATTATCTGGAGGCAAGTAGGGATCTGGGGTAAGATATTGGAATTCTGTTATGTTTATATAGAGTATGGCGAGAAATCGGGATAAGCGCAAGGGGTCAGGGAACATGTGGTGGTTGGGAGAGTTTGGTGAATTTTAGACGGGTAGGGGTAAGTCTAGTAGATGTCCACTGATTGTCTTCTGTGGGGGCCTTTTTTAATTGTGATATATGGACCCAGTGCGTGTGTCCTAGAAGTTTGGCTGCTGTGTATGTGGATAGGAGGACAGTATAGGGGCCTTTCCACCCAGGCTGAAGATCTTTGGCTTGGATATCTTTTAAATATACTTGGTTTCCTGGGCTGAGAGAGAGATGTGGGCTATAGGTGTCTGTTGGAGAGGGGTGTGCTAGTTCTGCATGTTGTCTCAGGAGTTGTCTCAAGAGGGTGAGGTATGGGAGATAAGTTGCCAGCGGGGAAGAAAGGGTGGGTAACTGCTGGAGGGTGAGGGGCCAGCCGTAAACTAATTCAAATGGACTGAGGCCTGTTGGACTCCGTGGGGCTGCTCGCAGCCGGGTTAGGGCCAGGGGAAGGAGAGTTACCCACAATTGTCAAGTCTCGAGGGAGAGTTTGGTGAGTTGCTGCTTAATGAGCCCGTTGGCCTTCTCTACTTTACCAGAAGATTGAGGTCTATAAGGGATGTGGAGTTTCCAGGTGATGTGTAGGAGGGCTGCCACCTGTTGGACTACCTTGGAGATGAATGCTGGGCCATTGTCAGACTGAAGAGTGAGCGGGAGGCCAAACCTAGGAATAATGTGTTCAGTGAATATGGAGGCAACTGTATTGGTGGTTTCTCCTGTAGTAGGATAAGCTTCTATCCATCCTGAAAAAGCATCAACGAGGGTTAAGAGATATTTGAATTTTTTATGCCTTGGCATGGGTAAAGTCAATTTGCCAATCTTCGCCTGGTTGGTGGCCTCTGAGTTGATGGCTCGGATGGGGGTTGCACAATGTGCATTGAGGGTTTGACTTGAGGCATGTGGAACACTGTCGGTTGATTATAATTAGGTGTTTCATGAGTGTGGGGCAATGAATGAGGGGGCTTAGGAGGTTATATAAAGCTTTGGGTCCTATGTATAGGGAATTATGTATGTCTTTTAGAATGGTGTGGAGTTGAGTTTCAGGAATAACTGATTTATTATTGAGGTAAATCCAATTGTCTGCGGCTAGTTTGGCTGTTCAATCTTGTAATAGTTTGGTCTTTTCCTCTTGGGTATAAGTAGGGGTATATTGAGGAGAGAGAAAACAAATAGAGGGAAGCGTGGGAGTGGAGAATCCAGCTGCCAACTTGGCAGTGGTGTCGGCAAAGTTATTGCAAGCCGCCACCGAGTTAGATGGAGTCTGATGACCTTTACAGTGTATGATGGCTGCTCTGGCAGGTGCTGATAAAGCATCTAGCAGTTTGAGTATCTGTTTTTTGTTGACTATAGGGGTACCACTGGTGGTTAGAAACCCTCTTTCTTTCCAGATGACAGAGTGGGTGTGTGCAATCAAGAAGGCATACTTGGAGTCTGTGTATATGTTTACCATTTTTCCTCTGGATAGGAGGAGAGCCCTAGTTAGTGCGATAAGTTCTGCCTGCTGTGATGTTGTTCCTTGTGGTAAAGGCTTAGCTTCTAGGACAGCAGAAGATGTAACTACCATGTATCCTGCCTGTCTGTTTCCTAGAGAATTTATAAAAGAACTGCCATCTACAAATAGGGTTAACTGTGAGCCTTCCAATGGCTGGTCATGTAAATGTAAGTGGCTAGGTGGTTGGGCCTCTAAAAGTTCTGGACAGGAGTGTTCAGTACTAGGTTGCTTGAGAGGGTCAGGAAGTAGGGTGGCTGGATTCAGAGAGGAACAGACTCCTAGGGCAATGGTGGAGTCTTCTATGAATAAGAGGTGAAAGAGTTGGAGTCTGGATGGGGTTAGATGGCTAATACTTCTGTGGGCAATAAGATCTTGAAGGCGGTGAGTAGAGAAGACTGTTAGGTTACTACCCCTAATGAGTTTCTTTGCTTCTTGGGTTAGACAAAGGTCCTTGGGGAGTCTCCTTGACAGCTGCATATAGAGGCTTAGCCAAGATTCCGAAATTAGGAATCCAGTATCTGAAAAATCCTACTAGGCCTAGGAAGGATTGAATTTCCTTAG
>NW_012116400.1:782635-785786 GCF_000951035.1 Colobus angolensis palliatus
TTAAGGGGTGGGGTTTTTCGAGGGCTGGACGGGGAGCCATTGACTCCTACAACAGAAATATTGGAGGGAAGGCTAGGCCCTTCGAAAGATGGCAAAACAGAGTAGGTAGCCACGCTGTCAATTAAAAAATTAATTGTCTTACCCACTACCAGGAAAGTTACCCACGGCTTGGCAAGGGTGATGGGGGTCCCCGAGTCCTGGCACCTTCAGTTGTCATCCAGATGTAAGAGCTGGAAGGAGCTCCCAGGGTCCCGAGAAGGGACATCACGTTGAGGCGCCATGCCCGTTCTCAGGGTGGGGCAGTCAGACTTCCAGTGCCCTTCTTCGTGGCATGCTGGACAAGGAGTTGTTGGCAGACGAGGGTTAGGACACTTTTTAGCCCAGTGTCCAGCTACTCCACACTTGTAGCACGGCTGCATTGGCTCAGGTGGTTGGGGACTCTGGGGACATCTATTAGCCCAATGCCCTGGGTTACCGCATTTGTAGAAAGCCCCTTTTATTATCTTTGAGCCTTTGGGGGTTTTGCTCTCCAGTTTTGGGTTACGGCTAGGCTGCAAAGCAGCAACTAAGGCTTGAGTCTGGAGCTGTACCTTCTGCTTTAGGTGGGCCTGTCATTGGGCCTCAGCCGTTTCCTCCCTTGAATTATAGACCTTGAAGGCCAACTTGACTAGGTCTTGAATAGGAGTTTGAGGTCCATCCTCTGCCTTTTGGAGTTTTTTCCGAATATCCGAGGCAGATTGTGAAATAAAATATGATGCTAGAATAGTGGCCCCGGCTGGGGAAGCTGGGTCTAACTGAGTGTATTGAATTAAAGCCTCAGTTAGCCTGTTTAAAAATGTGGCTGGGTTCTCATCTGGACCTTGAATAATTTCTTTCAGTTTATTAAAATTTACTACCTTATTTGAGGCCACCTGCATACCAGCCAGAAGACACTGAGTCATCATATCTCGTCTTCGGCGGCCTGGCTGGCCTACTTGATAGTTCCAGTCTGGATCTATAGAGGGGACTGCTTGTTCCCCTAGTGGGAAGGCAGGGTCTGTTAAGTGTAATTGGTTGGCATGCTGCCTGGCGGCCACTAGGATGCGCTCCTGCTCCTCAGGGTTTAGAGTAGAGATAAGAATAACCTGGAGATCATGCCAGGTTAAATCGTAGGCCTGGCAAAGGTATCTAAATTCTTTGGTATAAATTGTACGGTTGGCAGAAAAATCTAAGCATTTTTCAATCTTTGAAAGATCTGCTAGTGAGAAGGGAACATGAACTCCAACTATGCCCTCTGCTCTGACCACCTCACGCAAGGGTGCTAAGACCGCGGCGGGGGGGTTGGATAGGGTGGGAGTAGGAGCGGGGGCAGTTAGGCAATCTTTAGAGCGGGTATGAGCAGAGATAGGCAAACTAAGATGGCCAGGCGGAAGTGCCGAGGGGTTGGAGGGAAGTGTAGCCTCAACAATGGAGGGAGAGGCTGAGGAGGGAGGCGGGACAACCACGAGAGCGGGAGGGGAAGGTGGAGCTGAAAGAGGAGGTGGGGCCCAAGCGGGAAGGGGAGGTGGAGTATATGGCGGGAGTGGAAGGGAGAGAGGAGAAGTAAGGTCTTCGGGCAACTCAGACAGGAAAGATGACTCCTCTTTTTCGGACTTTGTTAGGCCTGCGTCCTTAGCCAACATGACTTGAGCCAAGGAACACTGGCTACACAGGTCCAGATGAGAATGCAAGGCCCAAAATCCTTGTATATAATTAATTTTGGACCACTTGCCTAAGCGTTGACAAAAACTACTGAGGTCGGTTAAAATGTTACGGTCTAGAGTGCCCTCAGGCGGCCATTGAGACTGATTGTCTAAATTATATTGTGGCCACACCACAGTGGAGAGGAACACCAGTCGCTTTCACCTGAGATCTTGTTCCAATTGTAAAGTTTTGAAGTTTTTTAGAAGACACCCTAAAGGGGAGTCTCTAGGTATTTTGGATTGGGGGTTTCCCATTGCCTTCCTCTTGCCAATAGGCAGAAATGGAAACTGAACTCTACCTGGCTACAAAGCATCCCTTGGAGCCATCAGAGACCGGTGAGAGGCTCCTGGAGCCGGAATGGAGATTACCTCCAGGCGGACGTCTCCGTCCTGGATGGGTCTCCCACGGAACGGAATGGAGTTCCTTTGGGCAGACGTCTCTGCCTTTGGGAACTTCCCTGGGTCACCTGGTGACCGGAAAAAAAGCCTTGGGCCTGCGTAGGACTTCTGGCCAAGGGATATGAGAGGGAGGCAGAAGGTACTCACCCCTAGGAGACTTGGAGGTGGGGAAAGCGATGTCCAGGTCCTGGTCCATCTGGGGCATGGAAGGAGGAGGCTCCTCGGACCTTGGGGGACCCTGAGGAGGGGTCTCCTCCCGGGTTTTGGCACCAGCTGATTTGCTTTAATGCAACCCCCAGAGCAAATGCCAGAGAAAAGGCAAGTAGGCAAGGCAAAAACAACTTTATTTACAAGCCAATGTGAGGGAGGGGCGAGGTTCACCGGTCTCCGGTGGTGGAGGCGGACGAAGTCACTCCGGCATTCTCAGAGGAGGTTCCTGGGTCTCGCACACGAGGAGGGGCCGAGGAAGTTCACTCCGCAGCCCACCGGGAGCAGCTTTTATGTCCCGGGCTGGAAGTGGGAGGGCAGTGGGCGGGACATAGGCGGGTCGGGGGCGGGGTGGTAGGTGTGGCTAGGCGGGTTCCGGTTCTTCTCGGTCGGAGGTCGGGTTGCCCCTGCCCAGTCCACCCATGTCTTTCCCGGGCACGGGAAAGTTGACGGTGAAGAACCCAGAACTGCGCCATCTTGCCTCCATTTGTCCAAACACTGACCACAGCACTTCTGGTAGTAAGGTGATCCAAGATCGAACTTACCACAGAGACACAGAGTTACCAATAGTTTTAATGGACTGTTATCAAAGTGGTGCTAAATATGTTTGAACGGCTTTACTTGTTATACTAGTCTTAAATCAGGGACACTGAGCTGGATGATGTAGTTTGAGGGATGTGTTAAAATGCATGGATGAATATTTTGTCAAAATGAGTATGACTATACTATATTTTGCACATGTAATAGTATTACATATTTATGGTTTCTTTTTTTTTTCCAGTACAACTTGTACTTGGTTTCATTGTTTTTACTTCCTGGCATTT
>NW_012116400.1:785836-792743 GCF_000951035.1 Colobus angolensis palliatus
GCCTTGCCCAATGGGCATCCACCCTTTGATTAACCTCATCCTACCCCGATAGCCCTTTATTAGCTAGTGCAGAAGGTTTGTGAGCACTCTCCTAGGATAGGCCAAACAGGTGTTTCTTTTTCTTTTTCTTTTCTTTCTTTCTTTTTTTTTTTTTTTTTTTTTTTTGAGTTGGAGTCTCACTCTGTCACACAGGCTGGAGTACCATGGGGTGATCTCAGCTCACTGCAAGCTCCGCCTCCTGGGTTCATGCCATTCTCCTGCCTCAGCCCCCTGAGTAGCTGGGAGGACAGGCACCTGCCACTACACTGGCTACTTTTTTTGTATTTTTTAGTAGAGATGGGGTTTCACCGTGGCAGCCAGGATGGTCTTGATCTCCTGACCTCGTGATCTGCCCACCTCAGCCTCCCAAAGTGTTGGGATTACAGGCGTGAGCCACTGTGCCCGGCCCAGGCATTTCTGAATTAACTGAATTGAGTGGGAATTCAAAATACCAAGTTAAATTTTCTCTTAATTCCTGGAGTTAGGGAATATACGAATTCCATTGATCAATCTACAACTTACTATGATGGCTAATTTATCTAGTAGAAAAGCCAAACTGAGTTTAAGACCACTTGCTTGTTAGTTCATTACTGTATTTCTAGGAAGAGTCGGGTCCTGGCATTGGGTTTGGGTATTTGGTTATAGTGCTCCTGTGTCTCACGTGAAAGAGTTTAGCTGGATAAACAATCTCTTTTTATGGTTGCAGTGTGAAATAGAAAAGTTTAAGTATTTCTTCTGTTTATGCTGTCTGTATATAAAGTGGTAGAATCTGTGAAGTCTCCAGTTGGTACTTGAATGATAATGAAGCATGCACTCATATTCTCATCAAGGACATACATAAAATGGCAAAAGACATGTAAATACATGTCATAAAAAAGCTGCTGTTTTAGGGCTATTTGCAAAGCTCACTGTGCCTCCATATTGGTTTCTGACTCATATTTTTTGATCTTTATATTCTCATGTGGGTTTATGTCATGGGACTATACTGGACACCACGAATGGGAGGACAAGTCCATTTGGTTCCTTGTGAACCATCTTTTCATGTTCTGTATCCACATATACCCTACTTCACATTTGGCTAAGCTCTTTAAGACTAAGAGCTTATTGGTGAAAGAATCTATGATACAATATCTTTGCATTCTTCATAGTGCTTGTGGTAGGTGTTTGATGTGTATTTATGGAATATGCAATCAAGTGTTTATTAAAAGCTAATTTCATTATTTTAGAAATAGTTATGTTTTTCCTTTCTAAAAGTCCTTTGTGTTTTAATGTAAACTTTATCCTTGTGACACTCAAAATGATGCTATAGATGGGTCACTGAAAAGCCTGAAATCATCAATGCCAGTAAGAAGAGTCTCAGATTTACTCCTGGTTTCCCTCCATCAAATTATATCCCATGTATAGACATAGATATTAACACACAAACAGTGAGAACTGATCCTACTCGAAACTTTTTCAGCTTAGAGAGCTTTTCCAGTAAAATCCTAAGCGACTCACATTCTTTCAGCTTCCTACTTTACTATAACTTCAGATATCTTTTTAGTTTCACTAAGGATTATTAATGCAAAGGAAGAAAGAAGTATTTCAACCTAACAAAGTAGTAGGTAGGAAGCACACCCTTTCAGCGTATTGCATAGTGAAAAAGAACTAGTTGACAAACATGAATGAAATAGAGTACTTCTCTAATAAGGTGTCAGAGAGCAGGTATTCTGTTTGTTTCATTCATTACTTTATTTGTATAACTTAGAGCAGGGTACATAGTCTGTTCTTAATAAATGTTTGTTGAATGATTGAATGAATGCTAATGTGATAGAATTTTGGTATCCAGTCTATTAGATGAAGAAAATTTTTTTAGCTCAATCTCCAGAAAATAGAGATAACTACCTCTCCTATTTCTATTTGGAAACAATAATTTTATATTGAAATTGAATAATTTTATATTAAAATATAAAACAATGTTTAATCTGATAATTGGAAGATTCCTTAAAATGAATAATCTCACACCTGTTGATTAAATCACTTTTAAGCTTTTAATTTTGAGATAACTGCAGATTCATGGAGAATTGTGAGAAATAATGCAGAGATTCCATGTACCCTTTCCTCAGTTTCCTCCAATGGTAACTTCTTCAAAAAACATAGTACAGTATCACAGTCAAGATACTGACATTCATATAGGACATTTCCTTCCTCACAAGGATCTCTCATTTGCTATGTAGCTTCCTCCTCCTTCCCCTTCCCTGCATCCCAACATCTGACCCCTGGCTTATGTTTTCTACATTTCTGTAATATATGTATGTATGTGTATATATATTTGTATGTATGTATACGTATATATGTTATATACATGTGTGTATGTGTGTGTGTATGTGTGTGTATATACATTTTATTTATTTATTTATTTGAGGTGAAATCTTACTCTGTTGCCCAGGCTGGAGTGCAATGGGGCTATCTCAGCTCACTACAGTCTCTGCCTTCTGTGTTCAGGTGATTCTCCTCCTCAGCCTCCTGAGTAGCTGTGATTACAGGTACCTACCACCATGCCTGGCTGTTTTGTATTTTTAGTCAAGATGGGGTTTCACCACGCTGGCCAGGCTGGTCTCGAACTCCTGACCTCAAGTGATCTACAGATCACTTGGCCTCCAAAAGTGTGAGAATTATAGGTGTGAAGCCACTGCACCCACCCTACATTTCTGTAATTTTGAATCCCACAGTTGGAACCTTTTGGGAATGACTTTTTTTTTTCATTCCACATCAATTTCTAAAGATTCACCACAGTTGTGGTAGCAGGTGGAGATGGAGGCTTAGCTTGTCATTGGACTGCATGGGCATTTCCTGGTGGGGAACTCAGGCCACCACCTATTTCTACTGAACAGGGAAGGGTTGTGGTCAGCTCCCTACTCAGCTCCATGGTCACAATGCTGGCAGGGGAATCAAAACACCACCTGTTTCCTGTTTGGGAGATGCAAGGTTAGCTCTCTGCCTGGCCACGTAGAGACCATCCAGTGAGGGAACTGGATCACCCCTGTCTATTTTTCTTGGGAGGAGGGGTGGGTGGGGAGGATGCATGCTAGATCCACTTCCTGCTTGACCCTGCTACAACTGTAAGCTCCTATCTGGAACATATGGGAAGCAATACAGAAACCCATGGAGCTTATTTCCATGTAGTTCCACAGATCCCGAGGGTGTTAGATTGTCTGCCTCTTCCTTTTCACCTTTCAGAGTCTTCCTATGCTTGTGTTGTGTCCAGGGTTTTTCAGTTGCAACAGGGAGGACCCGGGAGGAATGGACTACTCCATATTGGCAGAACCAGAATTCTCTGAATCTTCTCAAGAGAACTCGATACAATTTTTCTCAATATACTATATGAAATGTTAACTTCAACACATTAGTTTTCATACTATCCTAGAGTGTATAATTTCTATTTCAATTCAGTGTATATATGTATTCAAGATAAGTATCTGCAAAAAATTCTTTAAGACTTTCATCAGGGTTAGTATTTAAGGATGAATTGATATCTTATAGCAAAAAAAAAAGAAAGTATGTAGTTCTTTCTGAAATTGTCTCATTATTTATAGGTGTTACTTTGCATATATACACTTAAAACATCACTCTCAGACAATTTGACTGATGGGAACTATATATCATCTTGGCATTCTGGAAGACTTGAAAGAGAATTACTTAGGATTGTGGGGCAATTTTGTGATACTTCTAAGTGGAAGGGGTCAAGATATTTTATGATCTTCTAAAATATCCATCTAAAATGTTTTGAGTATTCAGACTACATATTATTGATCATACATTATTCTACTTGTTTTTAATATGTTCCTTTTGACTGACTTTGTTTGTTCTTGTAGCTTCTTTCTACTAAGGCACTGTGACTCTCCTATTTCTTTGTGGAATTGGAGTAATTTTCAGTGTATTTTCCTATTATGAGCAGATTAGAGAAGGGCCAAAAATAATACTAAGGAAACTAATTAGCTCTAGCCATAAACCTTTTCAGCTGGAACTGTAGACCAACTGACCTCTCCCAAAACAAGTCTTTCTAAAAATAGCCTCTAAAAGGTCTAGATCCCTAGAGGCAACTAAACTGCATGCCCTTCTTAATTTAAAACAAGAATTCTAAGTAAGCATCTCTCCAGGTAAAGGGACTGTAGAAATTAAATTGTCCATTGGTTTTGATATAAGTCAATCCGAACCCAATTTACAGTTTTAGTCTGACATTCACAGGGCATCTGAGTAATTATTTGTACATGTAAATGTTCACATTTATTACAAATATCAGAACCAGAAAGTTAAGTAATATATTCTAGACATTAAAAATAATGCCTTATTTACATTGTATATAGTAGTTGCTTGATAAATATTTGCTAGATGGAGCAGTGGTTTGGGTCATTCAACTTTCCTCTTGTTAAAAACTTTTGGGCTGTTCTGTCACTGGTGCCTGAGTCATCTTCCTAAATACTTTTTTTAATCACACTGCTCTGATCATGTTCTCAGTCCAGGCATTAGCAGCTCCCAAGGAACTGATCCCATCTTATCTATCCCATTTGCTTTTGCAATAGGAGTTTGCCCTTAAAATGCTCCCTTCAATTCTAGTTATGTTGGTTTCCCCACGGTTTTACATCTGTGCTAATGGCATTCCTGTGTCTGTGTTTATGTGAGATCTTTGCTCTGTGTAGCACCAGACCCCAGTGAGCAGTGGGGTATCCTGCTTTCTTCTGCTCTCTCATTCTCATCAGCAGCTAAAATTCCAGCTCATTTCTCACTCTTCCATAATGCCTTCTGTAAATTCTTCAATAGATACTGTTATATTCTTGGCACAATTGTTAACATATTATTGTACCTCAAATTTATTTGATTGTGTATGATCTCACCTTTTTTCCCCTAATTTTATTTTTGCTTCCTTCTTACCAATGACTTTTGCTACACTGTTTGCCCTGAAGGGGCCAAATCCTCCCGTGATATGCTCTCATGACACTGCAACTCCTTCCTGGCGCTGGTCCGAGTTGTAATTGCTCAGAGCCTTGCAAGACAGTGCCTCTTGGTTCTGTAATTCTCATCACCTAACTGATTACTGTTGATTTGTTTCAGAATTCGGCTTAAAAGTCATTTCATTAGAGAAGACTAAGCTAATCCACTGAATAGGTGAGGTCACCCTGCTAATACTCTGGAGTATTTCCCTTTCACAACATTTGTGAAATTGTCTTTAATATATATTAAATAAATGTATGTTATATATATATATAAAATATAAATTTATATATAATATAGAGAGAGGGTCTCACTCTGCTCCCCAGGCTGGAGTACAGTGGTGAGACCTTGGGCCACTGCAGCTTCTCAAACTTCTGAGCTTAAGCAATCCTCCCACCCAACCTCTCAAGTAGCTGGGATTATAGGCATGTACCACCATACCTGGCTAAGTTTTTAATTTTATTTGTAGCACTGGAGTCTTGCTATGTTGCCCAATTGGTCTCGAACTCTTGGCCTCAACTGATCCTCCTCCCTCAGCCTCCTAAACTGCTGGAATTTGAGCTGCAACACCTAGCTGGCTTTTTAGACTTACATATTACTTCATTTTTGTTCATCTAATAAATATCTAAGATGTGCCAGGTAGTGTTTCAGGGGTTAGAGAGATATTAGTAACAAAACAGACGCAACCTCTCGGCATTATGCTATGCATTTTTGTGGGATGGGAAGGACACTAAAGAAAAAATGAACAATAAAACTTAATAAGTACTATTAGATACACCCATCAACATAGGCTAAACTATGCTGCAGTACCAAGCAAGCTCACATAAAACTGATCACCCATGAAAAATGTACCATAGGTCTGGATGACTCTCCAGGGAAACTTTCAGCTCTGTAGTGCTTCTACAATCTGGAATGCTGTGATCTTCAGCACCTCAGTCTGAAAATGAAGTTGACTTCATGATTACTACAGTTGTGGAAGAAATCACTGGAAGGCCTTGTACTGACAGTTAAATATCTTGGTGTAGAAATGGCACAAGTCAATGCTGCTGATGACCCACTGGGCAGAACTGATCACATGTCTGCGTTTCTATGGTGGTGGGTTCTGGGTGCAGAGGAGATTAATTCATCTGTATACTTGAAAGGGGAAGAGAATCAGATATGGGTAAGCATCCGAAGGCTTTACTACAAAAATATAATGTTCTGGGGGAAAAAATAGAGTAAGATAAGGGGAATTTGTTATGCATAGTGGGGAAGGTATTACAATCTAGGTTACACTTACAAGATGACATTTTAGCAAAGATTTGAAGGAAGTGGAGGAGTGAGCCATGCCAATATGTCAGAGAAGGGCACTCTGGAGAGTAATTGCCACTGCAAAGGTCTTGAGGCTAAAGGATGAGTAGTATGTCTGAGAAAGAGCAAAAAGACCTCTTTGGCTCCTGCTGAGTGACTGGGAAAGAGAATCTGAATACACTAGAGAACTACTGGTGGAGGAAACAACCAGATGATGTAGAGCCTCAGAAGCTGTTTTAAGGACTTTGTTCGTCCAGGCCTCCCCTACTCCCAGGCACACAACTCACTACTTTATTGAGGCATAGTTCACATATTCATAAAATTAACCCATTTTAGGTATATATAATTAAGTGGTTTTTAGTATATTCATAGTTGTGCAACCATTACCACAATCAAACTTGGGACATTGTCCTCATCCCAAAAAGAAATCTATGTCCATTAGAAATCACTCCCAATCCCCCACCAACCTTCCCAGCCCCAACTTTATAGATTTGTCTATTCTGGACATTTTCTATAAATGGTATAAATGAAATCAAAATATATGGGCTTTTGGCCAGGCGCGGTGGCTCAAGCCTGTAATCCCAGCACTTTGGGAGGCCGAGACGGG
>NW_012116400.1:793159-796782 GCF_000951035.1 Colobus angolensis palliatus
GTTATAGTACATCATATCAGAGCTTCATTTATTTTCATGGTAGTCTTTGTGTTTTGTATTCCATTTTATCCATTTATCAGTTGACATGCCTTTGTTTCCACATTTTGACCATTATGAATAATTTGGCTACGAATATTCATGTGCAAGGTTTTGTGTGGACATATATTTCCATTTCTTTTGAGTATATACCTAAATACACTCAAGTGGAGTTACTGGGTCATATTATGACTGTTTTTACCCTTTTGAGGAACTGATAGACAGTTTTCCAAAGAAGTTTCACCATTTTCAGACTATCACCAACAGTGTACGAGTTCTCCAGTTTTGCCACGTTTTTTTTTTTTTTGGAGATAGAGTTTTACTCTGTTGCCTGGGCTGGAGTGCAGTGGTGCAATCTTGGCTTACTGCAACATCCACCTCCTGGGTTCAAGTGATTCTCCTGCCTCAGCCTCCTGAGTACCTGGGATTCCAGATGTGCACCATCACGCCCAGCTAAATTTTGTACTTTTAGTAGAGGCAGAGTTTCACTGTGTTGGTCAAGTTGGTCAGGCTGGTCTCGAACTCCTGACCTTGTGATCTGCCTGCCTTGGCCTCCCAAAGTGCTAGGATTACAGGCATGAGCCACTGTGCCTGGCCTTGCCACATTCTTGACAGTACTTGTTATCTGTCTTTTTTGATTAGAGCCATCCTAGTGTGTATAAAGTGGTATCATTGTGGTTTTGATATGCATTTTCCTGACAACTGATTATGATGAACATCTTTCCATGTACTTGTCAGCCATTTTATATATTATTTGGAGATACAACTATTGAGATCCTTTATCCATATTTTAATTGGGTTGAGGACTTTAGCTTCTCTCCTGAGAGAAATTGTAACCACTAACATTGTGAGCAGATGAATGGATCTGACTTAGTTTTAACAGCATCTTTCTAATTGTGATTTTGAGAATAGACTGGTGGGGGGAGTTAAATGTGAAACCAGTTAAGAGAATATTGTAGTAATCTGCTTGAGAGATTATTGTGACTTGGACTAGGGTAGTAGCAGTAGAATCAGAAATAAATGTTTGGATTATGAATATATTTTGTAGGTAGAGCTAGCAATATTAGTTGATAAACTATAGGGCTAAGAAAAATGAATCAAAGATGACTCCAAAGATGAACCTCTGGAAAGACAGAGTTGTCAACACCTGAAAAAGACTTCATGTGAAGCAGGTCTAGAGAAAAAATATAGCTTTATTTTACTTTTTTTATTTGCTAGCATTCTCCATGAGACTCTAAGCTTCTTGAAGTCAGAGACAATCCTAGTCATGTTTATCACCAGCTTGAAACATGTTCCTGGCATAAATAATAAGTAAATGAGAAACTAAACAAAGACAAGAACCAGCCTCTTTTTAAAGTTCAATTTAACAATTTTTTGGCAATAGGTACACAAATGTAATACATGTACATATTCAATTTTCTTTTAGCCAGTGTTTTAAAATGATTTCACTAACTATTGTATTGTGCTCAAGAGCATGAATTTTGTAGCCAGACAGTGCTAGCTACATATTATCAGTGCAACGTTGGGCACATTGCCTAACTACAGGGAGCCTCAGTTTTCTTTGTACCCTAGGGGTAATAATACCCAACGCACAAGGGTTCTCTGAGCATGAAATTAAAATATTTGTAAAGCCCTTAGCACAAAACTTGTCACGTGGAAGGAACTGTCCAAATGATTTTTCTGTTACATATGGATGTACGTATATATACACGCATGTATATGCATACACAACACATCTGCATACATGTACATAAAATACAATACATATTTAAAATTTTGAGTTAGTGTATCAAAGCGATATATTTCACATGGAGTGGAACTATTCGTTGCCCCAAACACTATTTTATTTTATTCTTTTTTTTTTTTTTTTTTTGAGGCGGAGTCTCGCTCTGTGGCCCGGACTGGAGTGCAGTGGTCCGGCTGGTCAGGACTGGTCTTGTACTCCTGGCCTCGAGCGATCCACTCGCCTCGGCCTCCCAAAGTGCTGGAATGACAGGTGCGAGCCACTGCGGCTGGCCAGATAATTTCAAAAAATCTAGCAAATGCAGTTATGTGAACTTCTGAAATGAGGCCAGGGCTGACTCAGGGCTCTTCTGGCCCAGGATCTATCAGGAGGACCAAGGAATGGAGGGTAAGCATGTGATGGGGACACGATTGTGGTGACAGGGAGAGACCATGGAGTAGAGCAGGCTGGGAACTGGCTGCAGGGAGCACTGCCACATGGCTGGGCAGAGGGAGGGAGGCTGCAGACAGCCTGGGGGTGGGCAGCCGGCTGGGGTGCCTGAGGTGAGGGGTGTGGGGCCCTGCGGGGATTTTCCTTCTGGCCTTCTGGGAGCTGGTGGGCAAGATCTCTGTCTGTGTGCAGGGCTCAGAGCTGCTTTCTGATGACAAGGTGCCCCTCAGAATGGGGGGACAGTCCTTAAAACGCCAGGCAGAGGCTCAGCCAGAGGATCTGTACCTGGAGGAAGAGGCTCGATGCTCCAGCCAGCAGACCCCAGCCCAGCTGAGCCACAGGCCACAGAGGGGCCCGCTGTTGTGGCCAGAGAGGGGTGAGTAGCACCCCTTTGGAAGAAGAAGAAGTGGTGCAGGGGAGGGGGTGAAGGCGAATGGGGTGTGGCGTGTGGCCAGGGCAGAGGCCTGCCTGGATGTGGGGTGTACAGACTCTCCAACAAGGAGTGGATCTTGGGTGGGCAGCCACTGGTCTGTGGGGGCCTTGGTGTGCAGGGGGCGGCAGGGGTGGTGCTGGGTGAGCTCTGTGACTGGTGATGACTCTGCTCGTTCCCAGGCCCTCCAGCCCCCCGGCATCAGGAAATGGCGTCAGCCTCGCCCTTCCTTTCGACCTGGTCCCAGGTGAGTGGGATGCTCCTGGTCTGCAGCACCCCGGGGTCTGGCCCAGTCTCCTGTGTGTCACACTTCCTTGTTAAGGGAACACCTCTCCTGGGGACCAAGGTTTTGGATGTCAGAGGAGCTCTTCCCTGGAGTTTCCTCCCTTGGCTCTGACCCTGGAGTCGCTTCCCCTGGCCTCCTGGGAAGTCTTTTCTTCTCTCCAGAGGCCATTTAAGTACTCGGCTGTGCCCGGAAGATTCTGTGGTCCAACAGTGAGACAGGGTGGTGACTTGTACCCTGCTGGGCACAAGAATCTCTTGGGACTCCTCGGGGAGACACAGGTTCCTCGACACCCCTGGGCTGGAATGGGAGTCTCCTCCGTTTGCTTTCTCGTTTTTGTTTTTGTTTTTTCTTTTTTTGAGCCAAAGTCTGACTCTGTGTTCACATTGGAGTGCAGTAGTATGATCGTGGGTCACTGCAGCCTTGACCTCTTGGGCTCAAGGGATCCTCCTGCCTCAGCTTCCTTAGTTAGCTGGGACGACAGGCGTGCACCACCAAACCCTATTTTGTATAGGGACATAGTCTCGCTATGCTGCCCAGGCTGGTCTTGAACTCCTGGGCTCAAGTGATCCTCTTGCCTCAGCCTCCCAAAGCACTGGGATTACAGGCATAAGCCACTGTGCCTGGCCTGTTTGATTTTTATTTTTATTTATTTGTTTATAATTTATATATATACATGTGTATATATATATATATTTTTG
>NW_012116400.1:796832-810485 GCF_000951035.1 Colobus angolensis palliatus
TGCTGGGATTACAGGCTTGAGCCACCGCGCCCGGCCCTATTTTATTTTATTCTTACGTCAAATATAGAGGTAAAATTATGGGATTTGGAGCTAGAAGCCTTGGTTTGCACTCCAGATCCATAACTTATTACTTCTAAGGCTTAATCTGAGATTCTGTCTTCTCATTTGTAAAATAGTGGTGATGACAACTGCAATTTTTTATATACCTAAAAAGGTGAAGGGGAGGATAACAGAATGTATATAATAGTGCTGTTTATATTATGCAAATCTTTGTGTATTGTTATGTGTAAAAATATTTAAGTTATTCTTCAAACCTATTTTACTTTTGGGAGATGATATCATTGAAGATAATTTACCAGTGAATCCTGAGAAAACAGGAAAAGCATAAAGAAAACTTTTATTGGAAACACAATGTCCAACAATTTGTTAAAGTGTCTATAGCAACAAAATAATAAAAATCCAAGACATGACTTTAATGGAGGCAATGGTGTGGAACCCACAGCATTTTTCCTGGGTTTTAGTCAATGACACATCAGACTCATTATGTTTGATTCATTGAACTTCAGTTCTGAAGCTGAGAACTGCATTTTCTCTAAGCAGCTGTGAAAGAACAAATGATGCTACAAATGGACAGCTCAGCATCTTCACTGTTTGAAGGAGTGTGAGAGGATGTTTGTGTTGGGAAATGTTTGGAAGTGTTGGATATCTTGCTGTTTTGGCCTTGAAGCTCACTTATTTGTATCTGAGGTGTATAGCACACAGGGACTTAATAGGTATCTATTGTAAACCTTCTCTCATTACTTCCTGGATATTCAATCTTAGGCTATCGTTATGTGCGAAGTGTGAGAATTGGGAAAGTAATCTATGGATATCGCTAACTTTAAAGTGCATCAAAAGGTAAAAGGTGTAAGTGGATGGAGGGGAGAAGAGGATTGATACATGGATAGATAAGTGAGAAAGCAAATATTCTAAAATGTTAAATGTGGAATTAGGTGGTGAGTATCTGTGTTAACTGTACAATTTTCTACACTTGTTTGAATTCTTTATAATAAAAGTAAAGTGAAAGAACTGTAATAAAATTAAACTGAAATAAAAGTAATAAAGTAAACAGAAAGTAGAACTATAGGGAGAAAAACAAACTAGCTAGGTTCTTTGCTGTTTTAAGAATTGTATCAAACAGCCTGACACAGGACAAATACTCCATGGTCCCACTTCTATAAGGAATATAAACTCATAGAAGCAGGGAGAAGCCAAACTCATAGAAGCAGAGAAAAGGATGGTGATTTCCAGAGACTTGGGTTAGAAGGGAGAAGGAAACAGGTATTAGTGAAAGGATAGGCAGTTGTAGTTATGCAAGATGAGTAAGTTTTAGAAATTTCTATACTGCATAGTGACTATAGTTTACAATACTTGTACACTTAATATCTACCCTCTTAGCAAATTTTTATGTTAAGTGCCCTTATCACAAAATCAGGAAGGTAAGAAGAAACTTTTGGAGGTGATGCACATGTTTATGGAATTGATTGTGCTGATGATTTTGAGTGCATTTGCAAACTAATGTTGTATACATTAAACATGTACAGCTTTTTATATGTCAATCATAACTCAAGTGGTTTTTTAAAAAATTGTGGTACAAGAAGGCAGTGTTAATAAAGTGATACAAGTATTTTGAACTTCTTTCTTCTTCCTATTTGCTTAGAGTACCAACCAGAAGAGACTAGGTTCTGTGCCATGACAAATTAATCCATAAATCTTAGTCATTCAATACCACAGTTATTTCTCTCTTATGTCCAGGGCAAGTTGACTTGGGCTTTGCTCTAGGACCTATACGGAAAGAGACTCCACTATTTGCAATGTCACCAATCCTCAGAGAAACAGAAGAGAGCAAGGGGGTCACAAAACAGTTTCTAAATACTGGGAAATACTGTCTTCCCTGTGATTGACACATAAAGGAGAATTTGATATTGATGAATACTAGTATATCTTTTATGAGCAGATTGAATATGAAGCAGAG
Source organism: Colobus angolensis palliatus (assembly GCF_000951035.1). Classification (NCBI taxonomy): domain Eukaryota; kingdom Metazoa; phylum Chordata; class Mammalia; order Primates; family Cercopithecidae; genus Colobus; species Colobus angolensis. The sequence continues at coordinate 798,847 of NW_012116400.1, forward strand.
AGCTCAATGTCTATTGTTTCTTTCATCTTATTTTCCAGTAACAAATTGTCATGGCTGTAAATCTGAAATCTTTATAAAACTCTAAAACCCCGGTCCCTGGAGAACAAATGACACACACTGACACATTGTAGGGATTCAAATATTATGTCCCTCATTAGCATGGGTAGATTATGTGCTTTCATTCCAATATTCTCAGAATAATCAGTAGGTCAAAAGATTAGGCACTTACTTTGTACCTGTAATCTCTATCACCAAAGGAAAATAATAGACATGGATCCTGCCCTTAAGGCACAATAATCCAGAAGGTAATGGGTATAGAACAGAGAATAACAATTATAGATGTAATTGAAAATTTAATTGTCATAGACACTATAAAATGGGGTCAAAAATGACTGCCATGCAATAGCAATAATAAGAGTAATAGTAATATTAACAGTAGCTAAGGCTAACATTGTTCCTACTATGTGTCAAGTAATATTCTGACTCCTTTATAAATATTACTTAATTGAAAGCCTTATCAAGCTTGTGGGGTCACTGCCATAAATGATGGCTCCATAATGGAGAAGCAATGACTTGATTTCTTTCTCTGAAACATGGTGACATTGAACAGGAAGGAGGGGATGGAAGGAGTTGAGGGGAAGGGAGTTGTATCCATTAAGTTATAGAGGTCTGAACAAAGAATGTGGTCAGGCAGAAAGCAAGCTGCTTTAAATCAACCTCTACGAGGGAAAGAAGTTGGGTAAAGATGGAATGATCAGATAATAGGGACCTTGGGAGCTGTAGAAGGATTCAGTTTTCAAACCTTTTTCTTTGTTTTTGTGTTTATATAAATGACAGGGGCCCAGTTGACATTGAATATGTAATTTTAATGTTGTAGTAAAGCATGTCTGTGACAAAGGATGGAAGGGCAGATGCATATTAATAAAACAGTGATATGAACAGTCTCCAGCCTTGACTGACTTTTTATTAAAAATAGCTGGTAGAACACTAGCAAACTTGGTCAGACTGTGCCCTGTATGCGAAGTTTGGGCCAACTACAAAGCTTACAGTATGCAGCCCCCTGGACTGCCCTTACTTCAGACACCAAATGCAAACTTCAGGATTTCTCAGAAATAATTCTCCAATTTGATAATTCACTAGAAAGATTCACAGAAAGCTATTATAGTCATGGTTATGGTTTACCACAGAAAAAAGGATAGATTAAAATTAGCCCAGTGAAGAGATACATAAAGCAGAGTCTGGGAGAGTTCCAAATGAGTTCCTGTCACCTTCTACCGATGGTATATCATCTCCCAGCATCTATGTGGGATAAGCCGTATGGGGTATTGCCAACTAGGGAAGCTCACTGAACCTCAATGTTCAGACTTTTTATTGGTACTCCATTGCATAGGCATGATTGATTGTCCATGTAGTTGACTTCAGCCTCCAGGTCACCTGATACAGTATATAGAAAGCAGCTACCCTGTTACATTGTTGGTCTTTCTGGTGTGACCAGGCCCCACTCTAAGACCTCATGGGTGTAGCCAGCCCTCACCCTAAGTCATATAGTTGGATTATCTAGGATGACTCAATGTTCCCAGGCAAACAAAGACACTCCTATGAGGCCTAACATTCCAAGGGCTCAGAAATTACCTCCCAGAAGTCCAGGACAAAGGCCATATCTCTTTTTTGGTCAGGGTCATTCTTTACTACATACTCTGATACCAAAATATTTTTAGTTAATATTTACTGTGTCCCAAAAAACCGTGCAGTGCAAAACAAAAACTAAAAACTCCAAAGCCAACTCTTTAATTTTTTGGGTAGTTGGCAACAAATTGCCTTCTTTATGTATATTTTACAGAAAAATGCCATTGAACAACTTTTAAGGAAATATCTGCTCAAATTTATTTGGAATTTCTTTGAAACAGCTCCGTAAAAAGCTCTGTATAGCATTCTCTCTGTTGTTTTACTCTGTAGATTCTGTGGCCAAAGTGGGAGACAGATAGGTCTATCTGCCTAGTGGGTCCAGACAATGGGAGATGGAGAATAGAACTGGCTGAGCTTCTGAGGTACGAGTGTGGCCAGAGTCAGTTTTCAGGGCAGGACACGTTTAGCAACAGGGCTGCAACTAAAACTTTGATTAGAGCCAGGAGTTACAGTGAGGCTGCGTATAGTGGGCTCAAATGTAGACCAGGTTGACACCTGCTGAGTCATCAGTAGTCAGTGCCAGAGCAGTAGAGGCAGAATTTCACACTAAAATGGAGAGAGCATTGGTGCTGGCTTCAATAGTGTACAGTGGAATATTGCTTAGCTGTGCTGCTCAAAACCCGGTTGGGTCTTTCCGTGAGTCTGTTCAGATAACCACTAAAAGTATAAATTCTGGTATCAGACTACTGGGATTCAAGTCATAGTGCTGCCTATTGCTAAGAATACAATCTGGGCAATTTACTTTTCTCTTCCTGAGTTTCCACATTTGTTAGATAAAGATAATACCTGTTTTCTGTATTTTCTGCTTCTATTTTTGTTTCATCTTTCTTTGGGGTTAATTTGCTATTTTCTAGCTTTTTAAAATGAAAGCTCAGATTTTGATTTTCAATATTTTATGTGCATTTAATGCTATAAATTTCCCCACAACCAGATCCTTAATTACATCCCACTTTGACATGTCATATCTTTATTAGGTTCCATTCAACATATTTTTAAACTTCCATTATGATTTCTTATTTGAGGCATGGATTTTTTGGAAGTGTATTTTATTTCTTGTTAGCTTTCTGTATGTTTTTCCTAGCAGTCCACGATAGTCAGAGAGCAGACCTCAGTATTATTTCAGACCTTTGGAATTTCTTGAGACTTGTTCTGTGGATTAGCATATAGATTATTTTGGTAAATGTTCCATAAGAACTCTAAGATGTTTGATATAGTCTGTCATGGTTGTCAACTAGGTCAATTTGGTTTACATAGGTTGTTTAAATCTTCAATATCCTTACTGTTTTTTTGGTCTGTGTGTTCTTTAAGTTACTGAGCAAGGTGTGTTAAATTCTCCAACTATGATCGATGCTTTGTCTATTTCTCCTTTAAGTTCTTTAGAAGTTTAGAGTTTCTTTAAGACCTTTAGATACATTTTCGCTTCACATATTTTGTGGCTATTTTATTATACGTTTTGGATTGTTACGTTTTCCTGTTGAAATTACTCTTTATCTACATAGTAATATTTTAGCCTTGAAGTCTATTGTGTCTGATACTAATGTCGCTATACTAGCTAGCTGTTGTTTTTTGTCTGTCTGGTCTGGTACATCTTTCTCAATCCTGGGTTAAAATGTGTGTCTTTTGCTCTGTTACATATTTTTCAATCTAGCCTGAAGATCACTGGCTTTTTTTTTTTTAACAGAGTCTGGCTTTGTTGCCCAGGCTAGAGTGCAGTGGTGTCATCACGGCTCACTGCAGCCTGGACTTTCAGGGCTCAGTTGATCCTCCCACCTCAGCCTCCTGGGTAGCTGGGACTACATGCATGTGCCACCATGCCTGGCTAATTTTTTGTAGAAACAGGGTTTCACCATGTTGCTCAGGCTGGTTTCTTTTCATTGAAGTATTTAGTCTACTATTGTTGGTTAGGTATATGTCTACCATTTTATCAGTTGTTTTTGCTTTAATCCTATCTTGATGTATTCTTTCTTTCCTGCCTTTTCTTGTCCTAATCATGTCTTCTAATTCCATTTTACCTTCTCTGTTAACTTTTTGAGTCGTGGAATTTTTTATTTTTATTTCTTTAGAATAGGGGTCTGCAAACTTTTTCTGAAAATATTTTGTTTTTGGGAGCTATGTGATCTCTGGGAAGCTACTCAACCCTGCAGTTGCAATGTAAAAGCTAACATGGATAACAGGTAAACAAATAGCTGTGATTATGTGCCAATAAAACTTTATAAAACTAAGTTGCTAACCAGATTTGTTCGTAGGCTATGATTTGCAGACAACTGCTTTTGAGATGAAACTATGTTTGATTAATTAGAGTCTACCTTATTAGTATTTTTACCATTTCCTCTCCAAAATGCAAGAACCTTGAAGACTTTAAATATGGTTACCCCTTTCTATCCTTTGCATATTATTGTCATGTATTTTACTTTTACCTATGTTAAAACTCCCCAAGACACTCTCTATTGCTGATTTAAAGAGAAACATTTTATATTTACCCAAATATTTCTTTTCTGGTGTTCTTAATAATGCTTCTATCTAGGTTTATTTTACCTCTGGGGAATTTGGTGTATTACAGTGTTAGTCTGCTGCATATGACTTCTTTACTTTTTTTGGAGGGGGGGTGGAGTCTGTCTGAAAATATATCCACACTTGAGGAATATTTTCACTAGGGTTAGAATTCTAAGGTGGTAGACTTTTTTTCCCCCAGAACCTTAAAGATATCATTTTATTGTCTTGTTTCTTTGATTTTGTTTAAAAAAGTTGCAAAATTATTTTTATATCTGAGTGTGTTGCATCTAGTTTTCTTGTCTGCAGTTATATGAGGATGTGCCTAGATGTGATTCTTTTATATTTATACTACTTAGGGTTACCAGCACAGCTGAAATATGTTAATTTGATATTTATTTTTATCAGTTTTGGGAAATTTTTAGCCATCATCTCCAGAAATAATATTTCAGCTTCATTTTCTTTTCTGTCCTGGGACTTCAATTACGTGAATGTCTAACCATTTGACTATGTCCTACCTGTCTCTTAGTCTCTGTTCTATTTTTTTGGTCTGTGTTTCAATTATATATTTTTTATTGACTTATCTTTGAGTTTAATTGTTTTCTGTTTTGCCAAACCTGCTAATGTGTCTAATAAATTTTTAATTTTATTTATTGTATTTCTCAGTTCTGGAGTGTTTATTTGTATTATTGATTCCAATTATTTGTTGAAGTTGTCTTTTCCTTCATTTTTATCTCTTGTTTTAACATTTATATTATTTAAAGTCTTAACTCTGTGTATCACCTGTGGATCTGCTTTAGTGTTGTTTTTCCTCTTGACTATTTGTCACATTTCTTATCTTTTCACATATCTAATATATATGTATTTACTATGCACCGGATTTGTGTATAAAAGAATAAATGTTGATGATTTTATTTTTCTCCAGAGAGTGATGGGCAAATAAGTTTAATTAGGCCTGTGTTAAGGCTGTCTTGAGCTTATGCTTCATTTTCTTTTGGTTCCAAATGTCTCAAAGATGACACTTGTTGAATGTTTGTTGTAGGTTGCTCCTCAAAGCCAGACTTTGTTTCTTAAGCACCAGAAATTGTGGGTGACTTTATGTTGCCTTTTCTTCTTAGCCCTCTAGCCTCTCATCCTACTCCTGGACTCAATAAATTTCTCATTCAGAAAACTGGGATATGATCTTGGTGATCCTCTAGATTCCAATTCACATTCCAGCCCCTATGAAGTTATCAAAAACTCCACTTGTTTTTCTTTTCCCAAAAGACATTTTCTTCTATAGCAAGTTCAATTTTAAATCAAACAGATGCCTCCAAGGTAGAAAAGAAGCATTCATATCAGCTCACCTAAGACTTTATCCTCTGTCATATTAAATTCAGTTAGTTTTCTTTGCTTCAATAGACATTCAATGCCATTAACAACATGACTTTTACAGTGATGTTGATTACTTACTTTGATCTATTTTTTTCCATAATTGTTGTGTGAGCTTGTTTCTACCTATTACATCCTACCCAGGTCCAGAAGTTGGAAAAATATGTAAAAATAAAGTAGGATACCTAAAGAGTAATTTTTTATCTTGCTAGATTGCTTTGGATTATATTCTCAGATTCTGAGGAGTTATCTACCTCTGACTTTAGTGATTTTTGTCATAAAATTTTGAGAAGAATTGCTTTGTTTAATTATTCAGCTGCAGTTTTTTATATACAGTTTTGGTATAATTAGGCCTGTCTTGGTGTATTGTGTTGTAGGCATTTCAAAACCAGGAAACAAAAACATAAGAAAAGGTGAGAAATTATAATAGGTTAGTGAAAGCCCTTTGTAAATTATAAAGCATCATAAAAATGTTAAGTGGCATAATTATCTTTGAAGCTACAAATAGTATCCTACAATTTCTTTTCTTTTTAAACTATTACTACAAATGTAATTTACTGGGTGAAGACTGAGATCAGATATATTTGGACTGAAGATTATAGAAGCTTAGGAAAATCATTAGGGTCCAAAATGTATATCAAATATATATTACAGCCTTCCCAAAACCTATATATTTTATAAATAATCAGAGCAAAATTTATTTTAACATTATACCTTAGGCAACAACATAACTTTGTATTACTAAGAGTGATAAAACTCTAACTCTGCTAGAACATTGACTGCTTGGGGAGAGCAAATTGAATCTGACAAAATTTTGATTGCAATACAAATACACAACATTTATTGAGAACCTGTTATGATTTCATCATTGTTCTGGGCCTCTTAGGTGCCCAGACACTTTAAGTAAACCCTGAGCCATTATTTTAGCCTCTTTCTGCTTTGACAACTGTTACCCTTCCAATTATTCTTTTAAAATGTCTCTTAGACTATATCTTTGCCTGCCTCAAGTTTGGCTGCTCCATTTAATCAAACAACTTTTGTATTTCAGATAGACTTGAGTGAGTTGAAAAATAACTTTTCTACAATATCCACTTATAGTGTTCTTGATGTCATCTCTTAAATTTTGATTCCACTCTGTCATTTCTGTGTATTTTCTACTTTATGTACTTCTACACACTGTGTGTATCCACGTGTGTATGTGTTCCGGTGTGTGTGTGAGTAGAGGCACTAATAAAATCCCAATAGCTCAGCTGAATAAGTAATAACATCCTTTGTCCTTCGAGTTGAGTGTTAAGAGTTCCCAGCTGTTTCACAGTATTTCCTCATTCTATCCTCACAACCGTTCCTTGTACAAAATTGGTTAGGAATAGAAACACTTTTAGATAGCAATTATTTGCTCATTGAAGATTAAAATAACGAACAATCTCAAAGTGTTTTGTTCATATTCATTGTCCAAGCTAACAGGGTTTAGACCCTAACAATATTGTCTTCTATAGATTCTAAAATGTGAGAACCTATGATAGACTGTTTGACTTTTTGTGCTCAATTCAACAAATGATGGCAGCTGGTAAAAGTGATAATCTCAATTACTCATTTTTTTTTTCCATGAATGCAAATGGAGGTAGAGAAAACATCATTTGTAAGATAACTATGGTTTAGCACACTATCTCATACTAAGATATTTCCATCAATAGTCCCCATTGCCCTACCATTCCCAAGACATTTACACTCTAAATTACACAGTGTGGTACTATGCAAACATCAGCATTAAAATAAATGCTCTAGTGCACTATTTCAACTAGTTGTGGTCTCTAAGCTACTGCTGTATAGCTATTCTTGATTCTTTGTTGCATTGGTAACTAATGTCTGGATGGTGGTTATTTTTATTTTGTGTTTCAGTTTATACAGGGACACAGGGTGAGGGAGGCCAGAAGCACCAGTATACTTGGCAGCACTTGGCTGGGATGACAGGAAACCTGAGGGAATGGAATGGGGATGCCTCAGACAAAGCTGGTTATCCTTGAATTTCACAATTTTCTTGGGTAGTCTGTCTCTTTTTCTGACTCTCCTGTCCATGATCAGACAGACCTCTGTTCCTCAGAGGTTGCTGTTGGCTACAGGATGTGAACACATCACTGCTCTTTGCTCAAGGTAGGAGAAAGTCCTATAGTTCTAGAAATGTTCATTTCTGAGCTCTACTAGGCTTAGAGCTCCTCCTTGGCCTGACTTCCCTTCCATGCATGCAGTCCATACCCATGCCTCAGCTACTTCTCTAAGATTAAACCAGCAAGTGTAATGCTTCCCTGTGTTTTAATGTCTTGACTGTGAGTGAAGATGGCTCCATTTTTAGGTAGCACTGGAATCTGTGGAAGGATGACTCTGACTTGGATTTTCACAAATCTTTCAAGTTCTTCTTTTTCCTTCTAGGAGGAAGCCACTAAATACATACCTTACCCTCTTTCTTAATTTACCTTTTGGAGAACTCTTTCGCTTTGATGAAAACTGTCATCTTGCTCACAAGGGTTTCTGCTAATTAGAGTCCTGGTATCTAAAGCTTCAGGCCCAAAATATCCAGGAAAAGAAAATAGTTCAACTGAAGAGGGAGACAGTGCCTTAGGAGAACAGAGGATGGAGAATACTGAGCAGAAGATGTGAGGTGAGGGCATCCCACCCTAGAGGAAAGTGCCAACTTGCCATGGATAGAGAATTAACAGAGACCCTTGTGAACGTGATAGTCCATTTATTCTTTTAGTTCTGAGACCTTTTTTACTTTACATATTTTGGGGCTATGCTATTATATGTAAGTTTGAATTGTTATGCCTTCCTGTTGAAATTACTTTCTCAAGTGATACTCTTGTCTTGAAGTCTGTGATATCAGATACTATATCTGATTCTGAATCTATGCAATTTACCTTAAACCATGGCTCTCCATAGGCTATTGGTATGGTCTGGACCGCCTCTGTGAAGCAGGACAAATAAACTTTGATAATTTATGGGCGAGCCATTTGCAGAAACTTATAAATTCCAGGTCAAATTTAATTTGACTTCTAGCACACCACTAGCTGGCTTTCAACACGAGCCAATTGAGAATAAAAACTCATTCTGAAAAGCCAAATTATAATTAGAAAGTTAATTTGCTCACCCTCAAAATCGCATAATGAATACTAAAGCCAAATATAAATTACCTTTGTATTATCCTTAATTTTGAACTCTTATCCCCTTGATTCCTTTATTAATACAGATAATTAAGAGTTGAGTATATAAGAATGCGACAGTAATCTTAATCTTCACCTTGTCTAAATAGAATCATTTATTAGAAACTATCTTTGAGGTAGCATTCAGGTATTTGGAGCCAGACATCTCTGTGGTGAATACAGTAAGGACTGTACTAAACATTTTTAATAGGTGGGATTGGACCACCTTAATAAGTGGGATTGGACCACCTTTGAGGATCAAAATTATTTGTGAAGATGGGAGAAGTGGCTTGCAATGAGTACTATCTGGTTGCTAAGAGTTTATCTCCATTGCTACTAATTACACAGGTTTTCTGGGCTGGGTGTTCCCAATCTGTTACACAAACAGTTAACAAAGAAACTTAGCTTATGGAATCTCAAAATAGCAGGCCAGTGGGTGTTAAAATTTTATTTGGCATAATTTCAAGCCAACTGCACTAGTCAAGTCATCAGAGACCAGAGAGGATGACAGAAAAATTGACGGTATCTTTTCTTGCCCTGATGTATTCAAATACTAAGACCTTACATCTATCTTTACTCAGATTTCATTTTCTGTATTTTTTTCTCCAGATATATAAATCACCAAGTCCTCTACCTTACAAATCTTAAAACCATAGGGAAAATTAAAAATAGCTAATATTAACATAAATGTTAGGGAACTCCAGCCTAGATGATGATGGGGAATCACGGGGAGGGGGGAGGGGGGAGGGATTGCATTGGGAGTTATACCTGATGTAAATGATGAGTTGATGTGTGCTGACGAGTTGATGGGTGCAGCACACCAACATGGCACAGGTATACATATGTGACAAACCTGCACGTTATGCACATGTACCCTAGAACTTGAAGAATAATAATAATAATAAAAAAAATTAAAAAAAAGAAAAAAAAAGAAAAAAAAAGAAAAAAAAAAGAGAGAGAAATCACCTCTCAGTTAAAAGGCTCATTGAATGCTGTTTCCCTGATTCCACTATTTTTGTTTCCACTTCTGAAAAATTCAGACTTTTGGATATCCTTAGCCTTATTGATGAGCCTGTCTTTAAACTGATAATCCTCATTAATGGCAGCTTTGGATGGAAAGCTTTAGTGGGAGAATGAAGCCTCCATGTAATGCATCCACTTTCTTAAAAAAAAAAGGTTTCAAACATACGGCAAGTGTGGCCATTGAATTAACTTTCCATTCAAGAGCAAATCAAAGGTAATAAAGATCAAGGTTTTTTCAATGCATAAAGAATCTAGAAGTAAGACTGAATCTCCCTTATGTATGCATTAATTTGCATTCTTAGTAATGGAACAGAATCTTATGAACATTTTAGCACATGATTAGGTTGGAAAACAGAAACATAGAGCTTGTCCTGTTTCCATCATACATATGCTGTTGTCCACGCAGTGATATCAAGGTGAATTATTTGAGTGTACAAGGGGCCATTTTCCACAGAGATTTATTAAAAATCTGAGGTTGGACTCCAGTGGTCATGGCTGTGACAGAGACAAGAAAGTATGGAGTCTTATTCCCACATCAGTGGTTAGTTTCCTAAAATTTCCACACAGCAACCTGCTTTTATGAACTTTAAAACAAAGGCACTTGCTAAGCTCTATGATTATGGGACTGCTGAGAGGTGCACAAGCATGGTTATGAAAGTTATGTTTGTATTCCACCACATCTTCCTCCAAAATCATTGTTGCTTTGTCATGTTCCATGGAAATTACACAGTCACAGAATGTAAACATTAAACAAAAGTGAAAAATGCTCTCCTTGTTCTATCAGACTTTCTGCTCCTTGTAATTCACTGCCTTGTTTTCACTTTATAGAAATTGTGGAAGTCGAACCAGACCCTTAAGCGGCCTCTCCCCCAGTTCAGGGTCAAATCAACTCAAATTCTCCTCTCACACAGAACTGTTTTTATTAACCTGTTTCTACCTCTGCAGCTTTTGTACATCACATTCTTTCAGCAATTTTATTTCTATAAAATTCTTTGACAGAAGATGGCCGAATAGGAACAGCTCCAGTCTCCAACTCCCAGCGTGAGCGACACAGAAGACTGGTGATTTCTGCATTTTCAACTGAGGTACTGGGGTCATCTCACTAGGGAGTGCCGGACAATCAGTGCTGGTCAGCTGCTGCAGCCCGATCAGTGAGAGCTGAAGCAGGGTGAGGCATTGCCTCATCTGGGAAGCCCAAGGGGGAAGGGAATCCCTTTTCCTAGCCAGGGGAACTGAGATTACACAACACCTGGAAAATCGGGTAACTCCCACCCCAATACTGTGCTTTAAGCAAATGGGCACACCAGGAGATTATACCCCACACCTGGCCAGGAGGGTCCCACGCCCACGGAGCCTCCCACATTGCTAGCACAGCAGTCTGCGATCTAACCGCAAGGCAGCAGCGAGGCTGGGGTAGGGGCACGCACCATTGCTGAGGCTTAAGTAGGTAAACAAAGCCGCTGGAAAGCTCGAACTGGGTGGAGCTCACAGCAGCTCAAGGAAATCTGCCTGTCTCTGTAGACTACACCTCTGGGGACAGGGCACAGCTAAACAACAACAACAAAAAAAGCAGCAGAAACCTGCAGATGCAAACAACTCTGTGTGACAGCTTTGAAGAGAGCAGTGGATCTCCCAACATGGAGGGTGAGATCAGGGAAGGGACAGACTGCCTGCTCAAGTGGGTCCCTGACCCCTGAGTAGCCTAACTGGGAGACATCCCCGACTAGGGGCAGTTTGACACCCCACACCTCAAAGGGTGGAATACACCCCTAAGAGGAACCTTCCAAAGTAAGAATCAGACAGGTACACTCACTGTTCAGCAATATTCTATCTTCTGCAACCTCTGCTGCTGATACCCAGGCAAACAGGGTCTGG
>NW_012116400.1:811993-812401 GCF_000951035.1 Colobus angolensis palliatus
TTAGACAGATCAACGAGACAGAAAGTTAACAAGGATATTCAGGAATTGAACTCATCTGTACATCAAGCGGACCTAATCGACATCTATAGAACTCTCCACCCCAAATCAACAGCATATACATTCTTCTCAGCACCACATCACACTTATTCCAAAATTGACCACATAATTGGAAGTAAAGCACTCCTCAGCAAATGTAAAAGAACAGAAATTATAACAAACTGTCTCTCAGACCGAGTGCAATCAAACTAGAACTCAGGACTAAGAAACTCAATCAAAACCGCTCAACTACATGGAAACTGAACAAAGTGCTCCGGAATGACTACTGGGTACATAACGAAATGAAGGCAGAAATGAAGATGTTCTTTGAAACCAATGAGAACAAAGATACAACATACCAGAATCTCTGGG
>NW_012116400.1:814416-821214 GCF_000951035.1 Colobus angolensis palliatus
CGAGAGCAGCTTTTCTAGGAGTGGGAGGGCAATAGGCGGGGCATGGGCGTGTCGGGGGCGTTCCGCAGGTGCGGCCAGGTAAATCTTGGTCTCTTTGGATTGACATCACCTGGCGCATGCCCAGTTGGTCTGCACCTTCCCCGGAGCCAGCTGTATTTTTGTGCACGCAGGAAAAGTTGTGGGGGGTGGGTGAAGAACCCGGAAGTGCGCTATCCTGCCTCTGTTCGTCCAAACATTGAGGTTTGTTTGAATCACCATCCAAATAATGTCTTTTAAGTCTTTTTTTAAAATCTGTCTTTTTCTTCTTTTTTCTGTTGATATTTTGTTGAAGAAGCTAAGTCCTTCGTTATGTAGAGTTTTCCAACAATGTGTCTATTGTGTCTATGTTGTGTAGTGTAACAGGTTCCTTTGTCCTCTGTACTTCCTGAAAATTGATAGTTCAACCTAGTGGGCTAATCAGATTCAAATTTGATTTCTTTTGGCAAGACTGCTTCATAAATGGTGCCTTCTATCAGGAGGAACATAATGTCTAGTTTTGTGTCCTTTTGTAGTATTAGCAACCATTGATGATCATTAGTTAATTTATTAAGTAATGTAAAATCTAATTTGGTCATCTTTTGTTTTTTAATTAGAATGATTCTATAATGAGAAAATTTTCCTCAATTATGGTTACCTCGAGGTACGTTTTGTATAACAAATGGGGTACCTGCTTAATTTTCCCCACTCTGCTTTTATTACCTGTTATCAATATTTTGGATTGGTTCCTGAACATTCACTAAATTAACGGGGTGTTTAGTAGCATTATGAATTCATATATTTAAACATATCTGATGTGTTTCAATCCATCGGAATTATTACTCATATTGTCATTTAAATTGTCCCATCTTTGTCCAGTAGGAGCTGTAAGAATAAGTAATTCAAAATCAAAACTGTTGCAACAACACCAACATGGCACAAGTATACATATGTAACAAACCTGCACGTTATGCACATGTACCCTAGAACTTAAAGTATATAAAAAAAGAAAAATTCTTTGACAATTTATGTTTAGCCATCATTTGTCACATTGTTCATTATTCACTCAACAAATATTTGTTCAGCACTGACTACGTGGCAGGCATTGTTGTATGTATTGGCAGATGGTGAAAAACCCAATCTTTTTCAGCGTCCTGTGGATTGTCCCAACTGAATATTTCTTGAGTCCAACCATGTTCATCTCTTCTTTCACCACCCTCTTCTAGTTATTTATCTGACTAAACTATGGCAATGACCTCTAAGCTGATCTCCATCATCCATTATGGTCCTCTGCAAATCTGTTTTTCATGTTGCATGCATGATAAACTTGTCAGAATTCAAATCTGATTATGTTGCACACCTCCCAGAATAAAATTATTCGCTGACTTCCCATTGCTCCAAAGTAAAAGAAAAAAAATATTTTACAATATAGCTGTAAGACCTACCTGAGTTTTCCTTGCCTGTCCCTCCAACCTCAGTTTGCTTCCTCCTTCTCACTGTCTGTGCTTGGCTACTCTTTCGTGTATACCATGTTCCCTCTCCCTCAAATACTTTGAACTTGATGTCCTTATTCCCTCAAGTGTTCTTTCCATCTCTCTGCCTACTAACTCTGACCTCAGCTCTGTTGTCACAACCTCAGAGAAGTCTTCAAAAAGCTTCCTGATCAGATCAGATGCTCATTTGTTGGATCTCTTAGCACTCTGTCCTCCTTTTTGTACTTCTTAAACAATTCCTATTCTCCATTTGTTGGTATAATTAATTTAATATCTGTTTCTTTCATGAGATAATGAAGCCCATGATGGCAGAGACCAGGTCTAACCGTCCTCTATTGTACTCTCAGGGTCTAGCGCAATCTTTGGCATATAGTAGATGCTTCATACATACTTACCAATTAATGAGTATTTATACCATAAGAGTTGGAATCTGACTCGTAAGGCATTTCTTAATGTTGAGTGTGGGGATTCAAGGAGGGCATATTGGTGTGGTCATCAGAAGGTATACAAGTCTTCTGAATGTGTTTGTAACCTTTTTTATAATTATATGTTTTGAAGGAAGGAGTCCATAGCTTTCATCAGATTCTAAAAAGAGAAAGTGATTTTTAAAGGTTAGTAAGTACTTGAGGGAGAATTTTTCTGTTTGTTTGTTTTATCACCTTCAAGATTGAGCTACTCCACTTTATTTTGTCCGTAACATAGCATGATATTTATGGAGGCCCAGAAGGACTGTGATTAGTGCGATACATTAAGCAAATTCAGAAACACCAGAAGTTGCTATGAATTCGAATGAGAATTCAATTCAAGTTATTTGCCTTATCTTTTTTCTTTAAAGAGCAGAGACCTGGCCACAAACAAGTGAAGATTTAATTTTAGAGACAGGATGATGGATATAGCCTTATTGCTTAGGTTCAGTGGTCCAGTGGGAATTTGTGGCTGTTGGAAGTTAATGCACAGTGCCAGATTGATGCTTCAAGTGTCTTTTTTTTTCTTTCTCACACAAACAAGTCTGTAATTAAAGCATTTTTTGTTTATATAGTTGTTACATCCCATAATTTAAAATTATCCTAATTTAAAACATCATTTAAGAAGCCCTAATTAGACTGTTAATATTATGAATCTTCAAGTACTTATGTTCTCTTTCTCTGATTAAAGTACGAAGAAAAACATTTCTCCACATAACCCTGCTGGTGCCGGATCCTAGAGGGGAGAGTTAACTTGAGGTGAGAAAATGGTATAGACATTCTGTAGATGGGGGAAAATCATACATTTCTCAATTTCTCTTTGAAGTCAGGGAGCAATTTATTTCCTCAAGTAGTTTTGCTTGTATTATAAAGTGTGAGAAGGGTTCATTTGAAGAGATTCACAAACGTTTGTAGCCTCCCAAGAGTTACTCATTATAAAATCTGTCTCCTTTGAAAGAAAAGCAGGGAGAAACCATAAGCACAGCACTAAAAATATCAGAATAAATTTGTGTAAATACTGTGCTTAAAATGAAAATTGGAATAGATTTTATTTCTATGTGGATTGAGAAGAAGGTTGCATCTTTTTTCTTGATTAAAGGAAAGAAAATAAATGCAGATAGTTAGCAGTTAGTTTAATTTCCATCACTTTGTCGCAAAAGTTGTGCCAATTAAAGATGCCTGGAGCTCTCCCAGCTCAGAGCGTGATTCCACTAGTACCTTTTCTTCAATTATTCTGAAGCACTAAATGTGAAAACAAACGTCTTAGATTACCACAGGGCTGGAAAAATTAGCGCTGGCAGAAAGAGCAGCAACAAAACATTTTAGACAATGCATAGGAGTGTCACCTTCGTGGCAGAGACATGAGGCTTGTGTTTCTGCAGGAAAGGTTTTTCAGATGGAAAGTGAATGGGACGCATCACTGTCTGGTATCTCCTACCACCCAGCGGTTTCATCCTGCAACACATACAAGAGAAACTCATGCTTACACAACTGGAGACATATACAAGATGGTTTACAACAGTTCTGATCAGTACAACCCTAGAAACAATGCAAATACCCACCAGAGACTGGATGGATAAATGGAAAAAAAAAATCATACAATGACATATTCAGTAGGCAGAACAAATAAACTACATGTTGACCCAAAAAATATGGATGAATCTTGGTGATGTGCTGTTAAGTAAAAAAAAAAAAAAAATAAAAAAAAAATAAGGCCCAACACATTATGGCATATCTTTTGTATTAAGTTGAAAGCAAGCAAAATGAATGCAAGTGAACAATCTAAAAGGATAGCAAGGATATAACGGATATGGAATTTAGGAGGATGGTTACTTTGAACAAGTAGAGGAGGATGCAGGAATTTGATATAAGGAGAGATGTGCATGACTATTTATAGATTATCTGCAAAGTCTTGGCTATTGTTTTGGGTTATGAGTTGACAAGTGCTTAGTTATAAAAATAACTAAGGAATGTGGGGCATGCATGAACCAATGATGAGTGTGTGTCTTGAAGTAAGAGAACCAGTTCAGGAGGGAAAACTCCAAATAGGATACTTTTTGGGCATCCTGCTGCGGAAGCTGTGGATGAGTTGGGAAAAGGACTGGAAAGATCCTGTCAAGTTGCTATTGATTTTCATTCATGAGAAAAAAAATTGGTTCACTGAAATAAAGAAAACAAAACTTTACCAAATTCAGAGCCTTAGGAAAAGAAGGAGACAAGTTAAAAACATAAGGTTGTTTTTTCCCCAGAAGAATAATAGACAATGGAAACTGGAGGATGTTTATCTAATTCTTTGGGGCTCAGTGTCAGTTTTATGCAGTCTGACCAGCTTTTAACTCTTAATTATGAAGAACTTTAAACATACACAAACGTAGAACAGTATAATAAACTCCTGTATGTACATATCTCTGGGATCCAACAGTTATCAACTTATGAATGTATTGTATCTTTCCCATTATTCTATGCCCCTTCCCTGGATTTTTGAAGCAAATTCTATATATCATTATTTTTACATGCAAATATTTTAGGATGTATCTCTAAAAGATAAGGACTCTTCTTAAATATAACCACAACATCAGCATTACACAATTCCAAAAAACCTCACAATTTCTTAATAGTATTGAATAACTAATCAATACTTACTCTTTGAGTGATTTGTTTTTCTAAGACTAGCCAAGCGAGCACAAAAGAATCAGTGAGTAGGCAAGTGTAGGAGCAAAATTGCAAATTTATTTTGGTCACCTAAGGTGTGGGGAAGAGGTCTGTCGGCCTCCGGCAAAGAAGGCCAGCAGAATTCCCCTGGTGGGGCTCTCGGACGGAGTTCCTGCAGTCCCGACATCCCGACAGGAGTGGAGGACTGAAGAAGGCCGTGTGGCGTGCTGGCTGAGAGTGGCTTTTCTAGGAGTGGGAGGGCAATAGGCGGGGTATGGGCGTGTCGGGGGCATTCCACAGGTGCGACCAGGTAAATCTTGGTCTCTTCGGATTGACGTCACCTGGCACATGCCCGGTTGGTCTACACCTTCCCTGGCGCCAGCTGTATTTTCGCGCGTGTGGGAAAAGTTGGGGGGGGGGTGAAGAACCCGGAAGTGCGCCATCCTGCCTCCGTTCATCCAAACAGTCCAACCTTTTATTGATAATAGTGATAAAGGGGCGCCATGGTCTGTCTGGCTACTTCCTGCTGTTAAGGGGCATCGTTAAGTTCGGGGCCTATGGTTGGTATTTGGACGCATGGATGAAAAATAAAATAAGGCACAGTATTAGTATAGGAATGAGGAATGGAAGCATTTGTTGGAATATGGGCAAAACCCAGAAGGATGGTCCTGGCAAGGTTGGGGAGTATGAGATAGTTAAGAAAATTTAGTAAATTTGAGGCGAGTGGGGGAAAGCCAAACTGATTTCCACTGATTGCTTTCGGTAGGGGTCCTTTTTAGCTGGGAATGAGGAACAAGTGTGCAAAGTAGTTGTTGGCCAGGCAGCAATTAAGGAGTGGAGTTTTTGTGGAGTGGATGGCTTTCTGCTTACTCCTACTACAGAGATATTGGATGGAAGGCTAGGTCCAGAGAATGACTGCAAAACAGAATAGGTAGCCTCGCTGTTGATTAAAAAATTAATTGTCTTACCCGCTACCAGGAGAGTTACCCGCGGCTCGGCGAGGGTGATGGGGGTCCCCGAGTCTCGGCACCTTCAGTTGTCGTCATCCAGATGTAGGAGCTGAAAGGAGCTCCCAGGATCCTGGGAAAGGGGGTTACGTGGAGACGCAGCACCTGTTCTCAGGTTGGGGCAATCAGACTTCCAGTGTCCTCCCTGCTGGCAAGCAGGGCAGGGGGTTGCTGGTGGACAAGGGTTAGGATATTCACTGGCCCAATGTCCTGATGCCTTGCACTTATAGCAAGGCTCTGTTGGGGCTCGGGGACCTTGCGGACACCTGTTGGCATAGTGTCCTGCCTTGCCGCACTTATAGCAGGCTTCTTTTGCAGCCTTGGAGTCTGTGGGGTGTGTGCTCTCTGGTCTGGGGTTATGACTGGGCTGTAAAGCCGCTGCTAGGAGCTGTAACTTCTATTTGAGGCAAGCCTGCCATCTCCTCTCTGGAGTTATAGACCTTAAAGGCTAATTTAATTAGGTCTTGTATTGGTGTCTGAGGATCATCCTCTACCTTTTGAAGTTCTTTACGAATGTCAGGAGCTGATTGAGAAATGAAATAAGATGCCAAAATGGTGGCCCCTGTGTGGGAGGCCAGATCTAACCGGGTATATTGGGTTAGAACCTCAGTCAGTTTAGGGTAGAGGTTAGGATAACCTGGAGGTCATGCCAAGTTAAGTCATAGGCCTGACAAAGGTGTCTAAATTCCTTTATGTATATGGTAGGATTAGCTGAGAAATCACCTAAATGCTTCTCAATTTTGGAAAGATTGGCCAATGAAAAAGGGACATGTACTCTGACTACCCCCTCCACCCCAGCCACCTCTCGCAAAGGTGCTAACACTGTAGGAGGGTGTGGGCAGCGATAGGAGACTCAAGACAGCCAGTTGGGGCCTTGAAGGAGGCACAGGACCGAGTGTATTACTAATAGATAAGGAGGAGGAAGGAGGAGTCTGGATGGGGGGAGGAGGAGGAATCTGGGCAGGAAGGGAGGGGGTGGAGAGAGTGGGGAGAGAAGGAGGAGTATAGGGCAGGTAGGGATGAGAGCGTAAGGCCCAAAAGCCTTGTATGTAATTAATTTCGGACCACTTGCCTAGCTGCTGGCAGAAATTGCTGAGGTCAATCACGCCACAGTGGAAAGGAAAATTAACCGCTTCCTCCTAAGGTCTTGTTCAAGCTGTAAGGTTT
>NW_012116400.1:822079-870129 GCF_000951035.1 Colobus angolensis palliatus
GAGGAGACAAGGGCACTTACCCCAGAGAGGCTGTGAGAGTGAGGGAAGCGGGTCTCAGGTCCTGGTCCATCTGCGGCGTGGGAGCAGGAGGAGGTTCCTCAACCCTTAGAGGCCTGAGCAGGGGTCTCCTCCCGGGTCTTCGGCACCAACTGATTTGTTTTTCTAAGACCACTAGAGCGAGCACAAAAAGAACCAGCGAGTAGGCAAGTGTAGGAGCAAAACTGCAAATTTATTTTGGTCACCTAGCTTCAGGGAAGTAGGTGGTGGGGGGAGAGGTCTGTCAGCCTCTGGCAAAGAAGGCCGGAAGAGTCCCCCAGTGGGGCTCTCGGACGGAGTTCCTGCAGTCCCAACATCCCGACGGGACTGAGAGACTCAGGAAGGCCGTGTGGCGCACTGGCCGAGAGCAGCTTTTCTAGGAGTGGGAGGGCAATAGGCGGGGCATGGGCGTGTCGGGGGCGTTCCGCAGGTGCGGCCAGGTAAATCTTGGTCTCTTTGGATTGACATCACCTGGCGCATGCCCAGTTGGTCTGCACCTTCCCCGGAGCCAGCTGTATTTTTGTGCACGCAGGAAAAGTTGTGGGGGGTGGGTGAAGAACCCGGAAGTGCGCTATCCTGCCTCTGTTCGTCCAAACATTGAGGTTTGTTTGAATCACCATCCAAATAATGTCTTTTAAGTCTTTTTTTAAAATCTGTCTTTTTCTTCTTTTTTCTGTTGATATTTTGTTGAAGAAGCTAAGTCCTTCGTTATGTAGAGTTTTCCAACAATGTGTCTATTGTGTCTATGTTGTGTAGTGTAACAGGTTCCTTTGTCCTCTGTACTTCCTGAAAATTGATAGTTCAACCTAGTGGGCTAATCAGATTCAAATTTGATTTCTTTTGGCAAGACTGCTTCATAAATGGTGCCTTCTATCAGGAGGAACATAATGTCTAGTTTTGTGTCCTTTTGTAGTATTAGCAACCATTGATGATCATTAGTTAATTTATTAAGTAATGTAAAATCTAATTTGGTCATCTTTTGTTTTTTAATTAGAATGATTCTATAATGAGAAAATTTTCCTCAATTATGGTTACCTCGAGGTACGTTTTGTATAACAAATGGGGTACCTGCTTAATTTTCCCCACTCTGCTTTTATTACCTGTTATCAATATTTTGGATTGGTTCCTGAACATTCACTAAATTAACGGGGTGTTTAGTAGCATTATGAATTCATATATTTAAACATATCTGATGTGTTTCAATCCATCGGAATTATTACTCATATTGTCATTTAAATTGTCCCATCTTTGTCCAGTAGGAGCTGTAAGAATAAGTAATTCAAAATCAAAACTGTTGCAACTTTAAATTATTTTGGGACTTAAAGGTGATTATGGGATCCCAGTCACATGGCAGGCAGCTGTAACCTTTGTTTCTCTGATTACAGATTAGCTTCTTCCTTACCTATATTGTTTTGTAAATGTTGTAAAAGACTAAAGAGCACCAGAGAAGAACCCCTCCCTTCTTTACTGTTAATCTCCACTATAGATGACCTTCCCTCTTCTTTTACACAAAGACCTCATGACTATCGTATTATCTGGGATGGAAACTGCTGATTCCTAAAGATTAGCCATAATTAAACATTCTACTTTAAAATTTTTAATTTTTGCTAATATAAACAATGCTGCCATATGCATATTTATATGTATATCATTGCACAGGTGCCAAGTATTTCTGTCAAATTCCTAATAGAATTGTTATCAGAAATGTGCACTTTTAACATTTTGATAAACATTAAAATTTTTTCTAGCATATGAATTTAAGTCTATAAATTTACCTTTGAGTATTGTATTGGCCACATCCCAGTGGTTGTGAAATGCAGTGATTTTGTTGTTCATTTTAAGCAAAGTGAAACTTCATTAAAATGTAAATTCCATGAAGGCAGACATTTTTTGGCCATTGTTCATGGAGAATTCCCAGCATCTAGAAGGAAGACTAGCACTTAATGGGAGCTCAGTAAATATCTGTAGAGTGAATTTCAGTGTGCAGTTCATTTCCTTTTTAATCTAGAAGTTATTTACAAGAGCATGTTTACATTTGTAGGACAATAGGTTTTTTTTTTTAAACTATTTTTGAAATTATTTTTAAAAGTGCTTCAATAGTTTTTAGGGTACGGGTGGTTTTTGGTTACATGCCTAAGTTCTTTAGTGGTGGTTTCTGAGATTTTAGTGTACCTGTCACCTGAGCAGTATAAATTGTACCCAGTATGTAGTCCTTTATCCCTTACCCTCCTCGCAACCTTCTCCCTGAAGTCCATTATCTTTCTTATGACTGCATCCTTATAGGTTAGCTCCCACTTATAAGTGAGAACATATGATATTTAATTTTCCATTCCTGAGTTACTTAGAATAATGATCTCCAGCTCCATCTAACTTGGTGCAAAAGATATTCATTTCATTCCTTTTTATGGCTGAGTAATATTCCATGCTGTATATATACCCCATTTTTTTTTTATCCATTTGTTATCCACTTATTGGCTAATGGGCCCTTAGGTTGGTTCCGTATCTTTACAATTAAAAATTTTGCTGCTATAAACATGCATGTACATGTGATTTTTTCATATAATGACTTCTTTTCCTCAGGGTCGATACCCAGTAGTGATATTGTTGGATTGAATTGTAGTTTTTCTAGTTCTTTAAGGAACGTCCATACTGTTTTTCCATAGTGATTGTATTAACTTACATTCCCACCAGCAGTGTTAACTGTTCTCCTTTCACTGAATCCATGCCAACATCTATTGTTTTTTGACCCTTACTTGTGGCCATTCTTGCAGGAGTGAGGTGGTATCTCATTGTGGTTTTAATTTGCATTTCTCTGATTGGTGACGTTGAACATTTTTTCATGTTTGTTGGCTATCTGTATATTTTCTTTTGAGAAATGTCTCTTCCTGTTCTTTGCCCACTTCATGGAATTTTTTTCTTACTTTTTTTCTAGCTGATTCGAGTTCCTTGTAGAACTCAAGAAAATTCCTTTCTGGATATGAATCCTCTGGATGCATAGTTTGTCAATATTTTCTCCCACTCCGTAGGTTGTCTTTTTACTCCGCTGATTATTTCTTTTGCTGTCCATAAGCTTTTTAGTCAAGTCCCATTTATTTGTTTTTGTTTTTGTTGTATTTGCTTTTAGTGTCTTAGTTATGAATTCTTTCCTTAAGCTAATGTCCAGAAGAGTTTCTCTAAAATTATCTTCTAGAATTTTTATAGTTTCAGGTCTTAGATTTAAGTCTTTAATCCATCTTAAGTTGACATTTATATAAGGCGAGAGATGGAGATCCAGTTTCATTTCTCTACATATGGCTTGCCAATTTTCCCAGCACCATTTATTGAATAGGTATCCTTTCCATAATTTGTCATTTTTATGTTTTGTCAATGGTCAGCTGTCTGTAAGTATTTGGTTTTATGCCTGTGTTCTCTGTTCTGTTCCATTGGCTTACATGCTTATTTTTATACAAGTATCATGCTGTTTTAATAATGCTAAACTTGTAGTATAATTTGAAGTCAGGTAATGTGATGCCTCTAGGTTTGTTCTTTTTACTTAGTATTGCTTTGGCTATGTGGGTTCTTTTTGACTCTATGTGAATTTTAGGATTTATTTTCTAGTTCTGTGAATGATGATGGCATTTCGATGGGAATTGCATTGAATCTGTAGGTTACTTTGGGCAGTATGCTCATTTTCACAATATTGATTTTACCCATCCATGAGCATGGGAAGTGTTTCCATTTGTTTGTGTCATTTATGATTTCTGTCAGCAGTGTGTTATAGTTTTCCTTATAAAGATCTTTCACCTCCTGGGTTAAGTATATTCCTATTGTTTTTTTTATTTTTTTCAACTGTTATAAAAAGGATTGAGCTTTTTATTTGATTCTCAGTGTGGTTGCTGCTGGTGTATAGCAGTGCTACTGATTTGTGTACATTGATTTTGTATCCTGAGATTTTACTGAATTTATCAGATCTGGGAGCTTTTTGGAGGGGCTTTAGGGTTTTCTAGGTATATGCTATCATTGGCAAAGAGTGACAATTTGACTTCCTCGTTTCCAATTTGGATGTTCTTTATTTCTTTCTCATCTGATTGCTTGGGATAGGACGTCCAGTACTATGCTGAAGTGATGAAAGTGGGCATCTTTGTCTTGTTGCAGTTCTCAGGGGGGAATGCTTTCAACTATTTGCCATTCAGTATGATGTTGGCTGTGGGTTTGTCACAGATGGCTTTTATTACTTTGAGGTAAGTCCCTTCTATGCCTGTTTTATTGAGAGTTTTTATCATAAAGGGATGCTGGATTTTATCAAATGCTTTTTCTGCATCCATTGAGATGTTTATGTGGTTTTCTGTTTTTAATTCTGTTTATGTGGTGTATCACATTTACTGACTTGTGTATGTTAAACCATCCCTGTACCCCTGGGATGAAACCTGCTTAATCATGATGTGCATGATCTTTTTGACGTGCTATTGGATTTGGTTAGCTAGAAATTTTGTTGAGGAGTTTTGCACCTATGTTCACCAGGGATATTGGTCTGTAATTTTCTTTCTTTGTTATGTTGTTTCCTGGTTTTGGTATTAGGGTAATCCTGGCTTCATAGAACAATAGAGGGAGGATTTCTTCTTTATCTTTTGGGATAGTTTCAGTAGGATTGGTACTAATTCTTCTTTGAATATCTGGTAGAATGCAGCTGTGACTCCACCTGGTCCTGGACATTTTTTTGTTGGCTCTTTTTTTTTTTTTTAAATTACTGATTCAATCTCAGTGCTTGTTATTGATCTGTTAAGGGTTTCTATTTCTTCCCGATTTAGGGGAGATTAGGAAGATTCTTCCCAATTTAGGGGAGATTCCTGATTAGGAAGGTTGGATATTTATAGGAATGTATCCATTTCCTCTGGATTTTTAGCTCGTGTGCATAAAGGTGTTTATAATAGCCTTGAACAATCTTTTGTGTTTCTGTGGTATTGGTTGTAATATCTCCAGTTTAACTTCTAATTGAGTTCATTTGAAGCTTCTTTCTTTTCTTGGTTAATCTCATTAATGGTCTATCAATTTAGTTTCTTTTCAAAGAACCAGCTTTTTGTTTCATTTATTTCTTGTAATTTTTTCTTTCATCTAGTTCTGTTCTGCTCTTTGTATTTCTTTTCTTCTGCTGGGTTTGGGTTAGTCTGTTCTTGTTTCGCCAGTTCCTTGAGATGTGACATTACGTTGACTATTTGTGCTGTTTTGGACTTTTTGATGTAGGTATAATAATAGTCTTCTGTTACTTTTTTTTCCTTTCTTGTACTCCCCTGCCCCCAGTTTGGTTGGAGAATGTTGCTATATATAGTTTTTTCATTTTGGACTAATCTGTGGACTACTTTTTATTTATTATCACCAACTATGTATGTATGGCCTTCCATCTATGGCTTCAGTAATTATAAAGGAAGAGTTCAGTGACCAAAGACACAAAGTCTCATTCCAAGTGGCATTTACTTAGGGAGCTACATTCCTCAGACTATGATAGTATCCTCTCTTACCTAGTCATTACCCCAATACTTACAAGATTTTGTTTCCCTCCACAACTCGCTATCCTCCATTCTATCCTCAGTAAGTACTATATCAATATGTATTCTTCAAAATTCTTACAACAAATTAAAGTGTCAAATACATCTATTTGTGTACCTATTAATTTTCTCCCACTGAAATGTAAGCATAATGAGACAGGGAATTTCACCTATTTTTTACTCCATTGTATTCCCAATGCCCAGATCAATGCTTGGCAGATAGAACTCTTGATAAATGAATATAGTGCTAGTGGGAGGATCTGGAGGACCAGCACCAGCTGTTCCCTGAGAGACCCTCATATAAAATATGCATAGATGATGGCAACATGGATTTGGGAGGTATTTGTTACCTGTCAGTGTTCTGGGTGAATGGAAGATTTCCTAAGGCGTTTACTTTAAGGAGGAGGAATGACATCTGCAGTCAGCCATGAACCCTTGAAAAGTATTCTGCCTACTATCATGATCTGTCTTTTAATTCACTGTCCTATGCTTTCTGTGTATGCAAGTGGGGCTTACTACTGCAGGAATGGGTGTTATATATATATTGGTGGCATGTGATGACAGGGAACATTCCATACCTGTCTTTGATTACTTGGGTTAGCTTAACCTCAATTAAGGAAATGGAGCATTCACTTGATGAATGCAAGGTGGGCAGATGGAGCTCACACAGCTATCTGGGATGCCAGGTGGAGGGAGGAAATTTAGACCCAAGTGAGAGCAACATCTTTTCCGTTAGCAAATGTGTCATCTGCTGCTCTATGACTGTTTAAAGGAAGTATCTTAACCCTTTCAGGGAATGACTTTCCAAGACAGCCATACATATTCGAGGAATCTGAAAGAGTGTGAATAGATTCACAGGGAGCAGTTTACTCCCTACCCACAGACAAGAACATAGAGTGACACATGCATATGGGACATAACAAGGCTAACTTGACACCTGTAATGAAGCTAGCAGGAATTGTCCCATTTTCCGATGGGAAGCTCCAGCAGCCAAGCCAAATACTTGATGTATGTGAAGTAAAGCAGAATGCTACGGATGGAGGGAAGAAAAATCACCAGGTGGTTTCAGTTAACTCTGGAGACTCTTAATACACAATTAAATGCTAGTCCAATTTTCATTTTTCTGTGTTGCTATGTGTTGCTGCTCAGCCATTTGGAGTAGAATTTCCTACCTGAGCCAATAGATTAGCACATGTTTATTCGGTTAATCTATTTTTATTTGTTGTATCACCTGCTATTCTATTCAGCATACTGTTTGAATATCTGAACAAAACTTTGTGCTAGGGACTATTAAGAACACAAAGACAAATAAGATAAAGTCTGTTTATCACATGTTTAGTGTAGTGAAGGAATAAGACACATGCATAATTCTAACACACAGTCAGATTGTGGTAAATCCTCTGAGAGGCCCTTCTCTTTGCATGTTTTGGGATTGTCTGAATCTAAGGTGAAAGTGAGGTGCAAATTCCATCTTTTTGTGATTTGACTTATTTCTGGTACCCCATATTAAATTCTCTACCAAACTTCAACTTACCAAGTCTTAATTTCCCTGATTTCAGATGAGGAACCTAAACAATGAATTTATCAGCTCTCCACTGATGTAGGTTAGGGTGAGGGCTGATCTTTGTGATTCATGTCTAAAGTTCTAAAACAAATTACTACCTTTCAACATGTAGTCTCAGGCCTGCTCTGATGCCTATTACAGGTAAGAACTGAGCAACTTGGTTCATTAGAGGGAGCTGCTGGATGTTAGTGTCTAAGGGACTTTAAAAATAGTCTCTTTGACCTCCTGATTGGAATAGATTTAATTCTGCTTTGACGTCTGTTTTGAAAATGTGAATTTGTTCCAATGAAATTGGAACAAAATTGGAGCATAATGCAAATTTCATGTTTTCATGGACTATTTTTGTCCGTGGGAAATATGAGGAAAATGTAGGAATCTATACCTAGCCAACTAAGCCTTGTAGGTAGATGACAACACACACACACACACACACACATACACACACACACACACACAGGCCTCAATCAGGTACCAGCTACCTCCATTCACTGAATGTGTTATGAGCTGCACTCATTCCTGCTTGGTCTTGTAACTTTTTGTGCAATTCCAGATAACCCTCCTTCTACCACTTCACCGTAATTCAAAAACTGCAACCCTTTGGATGAAAGCAAAGTTCAGGTTTTCTTCAAGGTCAATTGCTATATTTATTATAGTATTTATGTGTTTCTTGACCACAGAACAAGTAAAAACTGCACTACTGTTTTTTATTAAGGTCTTATTTTATTTTTTTGTGTTACTGGTAGTTATGTGCCCTTCACCTTGTTTCCCCATAAGCCTCATAGTTTCTCATGCATAATTTATCACAGCATGGTGAATTTAGGAATGTGTATGTCACATTATAGCAGAGCTGACTATGCCTTGTAATGAATTCTGGGAAGCTCCCCAGCTGATGCCAGTATACTGGGTCAAAGTGTTTAGGAAAGTGTTTAGGAAACACTGAAACCTGCACTACTGCCCTAGTCACTTTCTATTTTTTTGCTAGAAACTCTAGATTTATACTTCTTGCTCCTTATACCAAGAAACATCAGTTTAACCATCTGGTAATTCTGGAATTTTCTGTTACAGCAATTAGATGTATTGTTGGCTACTCAGTCCCACAGGTATACTGTCCTCATGATCTTTCCTTGAACATGACTTTTCTGCTTCATGCATACCCGAAAGTCCATCTTCTTACTCATATAGAATATATAAGCCCCTCGTGTTTGCTCACCTGGAGTGTGTGGTTTGTGAAGAAACACGTCTTTCAGCCAAATGACCTCAGTAAAATAACTGAGGGCATGTAAGCACGTAGAAGCTCAAGGAGAGGATTGGGCAGGAATGGTCAGTGGTAACAGGTGTGGAGGGTACATAAAAGCATCTCCTGCCAGCACTAGAGACAGTGAGCACTATCTATCTGTCCAAATGACCATTGGTAGCTATTGGAAGTAGGCTATTTTCCTATGGGTTTTGCTCTCATGATTGACCATAGTACTTTGTCAGTTGCCTTCTGAGGTCCAGGCAGACTCACCCACTTTCCCATGGTTCTAATGCTCCTGGAAGGCACTTACCCACCACATCAGTCTCCAGTAGTCCCAGTTTCAATGCACCTAAATGCTTTCTTCATTTCCTTGCCATCTGTTTTTATTTTAAAAAGCTGTAATTTAGACTATAAAATTCACCAAAGTATATACTTCAGTAGAATTTATTGTATTTACAGAGCTCAGCAATGATCACAGAATCTAATTTTAGAACATTTCATCATCCCCCAAAGAAGCCTCATCCATTAGCACTCATTCCCCATTTCCCCACTCTTCCAACCCTAGGCAACCACAGACCTACTTTCTGACTATAGAATTGCTTATTCTGGACAACAACTTATATAAATCAAATTATGTTACTCAGTAGTATTTTGTGATTGGCATAATATCTTTAAGATTCAAGTATAATCCATGTTTTATCAATTTTCCCTCACTACATGTTTCATATAACAGAGAACTTTTAACAAATGAGTAGACCAAAAAAACCTAAGCATATATAATAAGCTCATGATTTTACCAAGAACTTTTCCCACTAGAAAACAAATTTGGTTTTGTCTTTGATGAACACACAGAAATAAGCTGATCTCAGTTGTAACTAAGACCTGAAGTTCCACATGTAATATGAAGTCTACCCAGACAGAAAGGCAATGATTAGTTGGGAAGAACATTTACTAAGTCTGTCTACTTTAAAATCCAGATTCATGACTATAATTATCAGTGGTTTAGTTACCTTCCTGCTTAGATACAAGTATTTAATAGCCCTTGATGATATTATTTTTTACTTTAATTTTATGAAGGAACTAAAAAAATGCTTAATGGAAAAATACTGAATCCTCAGTATTGGAAGAACTTCGTGTGGAGATTGTGATAAAATTGGTTGCAAGCTTACAGACAAAAAATTATGTAACTGATGGTTGTAGAAATAATGTCCAGTTCCTCCTCAACATACTGGTGAAAAGCTATAGGATGTATAATTAAAGAAAAGCTATATTCTTTTCTCTTCTACAGTATTCAGGCTCTGATCCTTTTTCCTGCTTATATCATTCTGGGTCTGAACTGGAATATCTTTTCTATGGATTAGATTTCTTATTACTTTTTTTTTTTTGATATGAAGTTTCACTGTTATCACCCATGCTGGAGTGCTATGGCATGATCTCTGCTCACTGCAACATCTGCTCCTGGGTTCAAGCAATTCTCCTGCCTCAGTCTCCTAAGTATCTGGGATTACAGGTGCCCACTACCACACCCAGCTAATTTTTGTATTTTTAGTAGAGATGGGGTTTTGCCACATTGGCCAGGTTGGTCTTGAACTCCTGACCTCAGATGATCCACCTTAGCCTCCCAGAGTGCTGGGATTATAGGCACGAGCCACTGTGCCCAGCCTGTTCCTACGTTTTTGGAAA
This sequence comes from Colobus angolensis palliatus, assembly GCF_000951035.1. Lineage (NCBI taxonomy): Eukaryota > Metazoa > Chordata > Mammalia > Primates > Cercopithecidae > Colobus > Colobus angolensis. Next base: position 832,122 of record NW_012116400.1, read on the forward strand.
ATTAATTGTAAGTATCCAATCCTTGTTTATGGTACTACTTAAAATTTGTTAGGCAACACATGGCCTTATAAGGATTCTGTTCATGTCCCCGACATATGAGGAAGAAGCTCAATTTCCCTCCGTTTTTAACCCTTGAGCTTGTTAGAGATTGTAGCTATTATACAAAGCTTCCAGCCTTTCTAACAGCTAAAATAGAAAATAGGTAAGCTCTGGGGGAAATAAATATAGGTGACTTTATTGGTGGGAAAAGCAGGACAACCTTGGGAAGAGGAACATGGAGAACTGCTCATCTAGAAAGACTTGTTAATATACAGTAAGAAAAGAGGACTTATAGATATGTAGTCCCCGCGCTGATTTTGGGAAACAAAGAGGGTCTCACTGCAAGAGAGACATACGGGGTGAGCCACAGGTGTGTGGCCCAGAGGATATGTAGTCACAGGCAGGAGGAGTGGGATACCGATTAGCTGTCAGACTTGGGACTGGGACCTGTCTAATGAATAGCTCTGTCTACTGGCAAAGTAGACAAAGTAGTGAGGCACTGACCTATGTATGCATCCGAGCCTGATGAGTTTTGTTTAGAAATTTTGGAATGCTTTGGCAAGCTGATGAAAGGGCGTGGGTGATGTGGGTCCTGTTCCCTGGGGACCACTACCTGTGGAAAGTTGAGGAACACAGTGTACTGTGAAGATCTCCGCTGCCAGCCTTCATCTCTGGGAATAATTTTCTGTTCTGTTGCACAGGCTTTGTGTTCTCTTTGTTTACCTTTCTTTTTCCACGTCAGTTGTTACCTGTTCTTTGGTCATGGAGGTAGTTCTTAAAAACTTCTTACTGTTGTCAGACTGAGGTCTGAGCTAAAAATCAATCTCCTTTTAGGCAGAAATATGGGTGCCGTGTTTTCTTTTTATGTAACACTTTAAAATCATCCTCCTGTCCACAACAGATCCAGAGTTCATTATTTGTCCTATTTTCTTCCCACTTATATCTGAGCTACATTTTAAAAGTCAAAATATAGATACAGGAGAAAGGCTTAGACTCACTTTTCCCAACTGTTATTCCTATGCCTTATACTCAGTGTTCTGATATGGAAAGCTCTAGAGAGCAATGACAACATAGACACATGTGTCTGGTTAAGCTGTAACATACTGGAGTGTATGAACAACTCAGGGCTACGTTTCTGGAAATATAACACCTTGGCACCAGGATGTGGCTGATTGATTGCCCTGAACTGCACCTCTGACCAAAGCTGAGGAAATAGGATTCTTTCTTAGAAACCAGAGTTCATAAACTGAGAGAGAATGATTATTAACAGATGATTAATTCTTACAGTTCTTGGGAAAAGTGAAGAAATCCTGATCCTGAGGTTGCATAGTGGAAAGTTGAGTGAGGAGATGGATGATAGGGAATGGAGAGGACAAGAGAAAAGGGAGCAGTGGAAAGAGAAAAGGCAAAGGGGAAAGACATTTGAGCATCTATTCTATTTTTTCCCTTTTTTCTCATCCTTCTTGCCATTTTTATGCAGTCACCTTTCCCCTCCCACCTCTTCCCTTCTAGGTGACTTCGTCTTTCATTGTATACAGTCATGAACTGCATAATGCCACTTTGGTCAATGGTGGACCACATATATGATGATGGCCCCATAAGATTATGTTGGAACTGATACATTCCTAATTGCCTAGTGATGTCATAGCTGTAATAACATCATAGCACAACACAATAGTCACAGGATTTTGGTGATACTGGTATAAACAAACTTACTATGTTGACAATTGTATAAAAGTATAGCACAATTATATACAGTATATGGTACTTGATAAATGACTATGTTACTGGTTTATGTATTTACCATCCTTTTAAATTACTATTTTAGGGTATAATACTTCTATAAAAAGTTAACTGTAAGCAGCCTCAGTCAGGTCCTTCAGGAGGGATTCCAGAAGAAAGCATTATTACCGTAGGAGATGACAGCTCCATTTCTGTTACTATCCCTGAAGACTTTTCAGTGGGACAAAAGGTAGAGGTGGAAGATGGTTATATTGATGATCCTGACCCTGTTTAGGCCTGGGATAAAGTGTGTGCTGTATCTTAGGTTTTAGCAAAAACATAAAGTAAAAATTTAAAAAATGAATACAAAAAAGCTTATAGAATACCAATATTAAAAAGTACTTTTATACAGCTATACAATGTGCTTTAAGCTGTTATTACAAGAGTCAAAAAGTTTAAAAATTTATAAGGTAAAAAATTTCAGTAGGCTAACATTAATTTATTATCGAAGAAAGAAAAATATATTTTTAAATTTTAGTGTAACCTAAGTGTACAGTGTTTATAAAGTCTACAGTAGTGAAAGTAACGTCATAGACTTCCTATTCACTTGCTATTCACTCACTGAAACACTCGGAGCAACCTCTAATCCCACAAGCCCCATTCATGGTAAGTTCCCTAGACAAGTGACCATTTAAAAAATCTTTTATATGGTATTTTTATTGTTGCTTTTCTATGTTTAGATATGTTTAGATACACAGATACCATGGTGTTACAATTGCCTACAGTATTCAGTACAGTAACATGGTATAGAGGTTAGTAGCCTAGACACAGCTGTCTATACTACATAGCCTAAGTGTGCAGTAGGCTATTCCATCAAAGCTTGCATAAGACACTCTGATGTTCACATAGAGATAAAATCATTTTAATGATGCATTTCTCAAAGTGTTCCCTTCCTTAAGCAAAATATGGCCATACACAAATCTGATCTCCCTTGGCTTCTCCAGTTCTCTACTTCTACCCATTATTACCAGTCAGTCCAATTGATGTAGATTGTTTTCTCAGTGAGTGTTGCTAGTCTTCTTTGATTATTTTGTTGGAGTTGGAGGCTAGTGTTGGGGAGCTATCAATTATTGAAACTTACCTGTCCAATGGCCTAATCAATCAGAGTAACCCATTCTTCTGGCCAGAGTGATTGGCTTAGGGATGGATGTGCGACCATTTGGCTCAAGTAGAGTGTAGGCGAGATGGCTGAGCTTTAGTCAGGAGTAGGCCAAGGTGGCTTTCCAGTGCAGTGTGACTCAGTGGGTTTGGAGCACAGGTGCACAACTCCACACGTTAAGTAACCATGCCATCTGAGGCACATTACATAACCACACCACATGAGGCACATTATGTAACCACCACGTGAGGTGCATTAGGTGATCACCCATGTAAGTTCATACTTGGCTTGGAGCCACTATTGTCCATAAAAGGTATAAGTACCCTGCTGATGCTGTACATGGGGCTTGTGCCCGGGTCAGCTCGCACCCAGGCTCAGGCCCATGGCTTGTGCCCATGGCTCACATCCAGAGAGAAAGTAAAAGCCATGTCAAAACTGTCTAGGATTCCTTAAGTATTTTTCTAGCTACCTACCACTGGTCCATCCACTACCCTTGGTCCTCAGGTTGGGCTAGAACCTGACACTTGGCATAACAATTGGCATTACAAACAGGATCCTGAGCTGTGCTGCTCAGACTGGTTCTGGTGGAGAATTGGGTGTGGTGGTAGATGGGCCCTCTGGGAGCATAGAGAATGCACTAAAGCAGCTGGGAGTGCAGACCACTGAGAAGGAGTGAGCTTTTGCTGGCAGAGTTAAATGGGCATTTTTGACTGTGCTACAAGAAGTACACACCCAGTCCCTGAGGGATGCAGTGTAGGTAGGAGCCCTCCAGATGCAGGTAGGGTGCCTAGAGGCCTGGCTACACAGCTCAGCAAAAGAATTAGAGTCTATCATGAATGGGGACCTCCAGGTGCAGGTGGGGCACCTGGAGGCTCATTACACAGCTTGAAAAAGGAATTAGAGGCTGCTGTGAATGCAGGCCTGGTTCCATTGTCTTGGCTGGAGACCCTCACTCAGTCTGATACAAAGGAGGCCATTGGCAGGACCAGGGTGTCCACGAAGTAAGGAAGGGGAAGATGATACCCCACCCATTGGGCCCCCCATGGGAGAAAAGGGGACCCCAATGATTGACATGCTCACAGAGGTGCATAGATTTGATTTTGGCTGGGGTTCACCAAGAGAAAATCGATAAGCAGCTCAACGAAGTATTCTTAACTTTGTGGAGACAGTTGTCTCCAGAGAAGCAATTCCAGAAAATGCCCAAATGGGAGAAGGACATTGCTGAGTGACCCAGTCACCCCTCGGGCACTTCAGCTCAAAGACTATGTGCTGCAGCCAAGCAGGGGCATAAAGCCTTTTCTGTCTGATGAGGGGACTGGCCAAGGTTCCCGGCTTGAGAGGACATGGGATGACTGGAGGCCACACGTGGACTTGGCAATCCACTGGTCCCTGCACCTGGATAAGTTTCCAGGCAAGGCTGCATAGATGTTATGAGGACCAGTCAGTGAAAGTGAAACCTGTATCTCTGCACCTTAGCATCAGCTGCTTGGCTCCCCACTCATGTACTGTGTATGTCTCTCCCATACTTGAATACATTCAGGGGTAGATATTTTATACCGCTTGGCAGCTATCCCAACTATCACAGATGTGATGGACTGCTTGATGACAGAATTGGGACAATACCACTACATGTGAACCTGGCTAATGCATTCTTTTCCAGAGAGCCAGGAACAGTTTGCCTTTATGGGAGGGTTACAATGTACTTTCACAGGGTTGCTGAAGGGCTATGTGTATAGCCCCACCATAAGTCATGGTCTTGTTAATGATATTATGTTAACCTCTGATTCTGTTGCAGATTCGGAAGTGGCAATGCTCCCCATGTCTAGAATTAAGATGATGAGGCTGAGACAGAATTTCTAGCAGCCAGGTGGGCTATTCAGAAGGCACAAGCCCTGTGGGTAATTAACCAGGGGCACCCATTTAAACTTGATGTTCATATGACCACAGAACATCAAGTTTTGGCTGGGGCCTAAAGAAGCACATGGACCACTTGAGAGAATGCCTGTAGGCTTCTGGTCCCAACTATACAAGGGAGATGAGCTCCAGTATTCATTGATGGGGAAGCCGTTAGTAACTGCATATTGCTGTCCTTTAGGCTTATGAGAGTGTGGCAGGATAGGCTACAGTTGTCATGTGGACAACGTACCTTACAGTGGGATGGGTGTGTTCCTGGGTAATAGGCCCCCACACTGGGGCAGCACAGACATCCAGTTTGACAAAGTGGGGAACCTATTTGGAGCAGTGGAGAATGCTGAGTACAAGTCTCTTAGCAGCAGAGTTGCAGGAGGTCATGGGACCTTAATGCAGGATAAGACCATGGGGCCTGAGTCACTCCTAGACCCTGAGCCTTTACCATTTAAGGAAGGGCATACTCTCATTTCTGATAGGGCATGGTACACAGATGGGTCTAGCTGAGGTGCCACTGTTGCCTGACCACTGTTGCAGTCCAATGTAGTACTGACACCATATGTTTTGAAACTGGGTGTGGACAAAGTAGCCAGTGGGCTGACCTCAGAGCAGTATGGATGCCAATCACCAAGGAGGTGACACCTATAGTAATCTGTACCAATAGCTGGGCAGTCTATTAAGGCTTAACCTTGTGGTTAACTACCTAGAAGTTATAGAAGCAACCAGTTGGTCACTGGTTCACGTGGGGCCAAGCCATGTGGTAAAACCTATGGGAGGAAGGATGACACCCTCTGACCAGGTATGGGGATGAATGGTAACCTGTTATTACTTGCCCCAATACCCCTGAAGGCAGGGGAATGGAAAACCTGGCTTAATATGTAAAGCAACATTTGGATAATATCACCATGGGGTGGTTGCCTGCCATAACCTGGAGCTATTGCTCTCTGTATTGTTGTGGGTTATTAATTCAGGGCTCCACACTTGGGCATGTGTCCCTGCCTGGAGAATGCCCTCAGCCTAGGGGGTGGAGGGTAAGGGAGATGGCTTCACTTAGGAGTAGGCCAAGGCAGCTTTCTGGCACAGCATGACTCAGTGGGTTTGGAGTGCAGGCACACAGCTCTGCACATTATGTAACCATGCCACATGAGGCACATTAGGTGATCATCCACATGAATTACTGCTTGGCTTGGAGCCATTATTGTTTGTAAAAGGTAAAGCTACCCTGCTGATGCTGTACATGGGGGTTGTGCTCAGGTCAGCTCATGCCCAGGCTTGCGTCCATGGCTCACACCCAGAGATAAAGATTAAAAGCCATACCAAAACTGTCTGATTCCTCAAGTGTTTTTCCAGCTACCCAGCATTGGTCCACTCACTCCCCTTGGGTCCTCATCTTGGGCTGGAACCTGACACTTGGCATAAAACAGCAATCAAATTCCTCTCTGGGACTGATTTTAAAGAGAGAAATTTTTTATTTTTCTTTTGAGGTTGTCAAACTTGGATAGGTGAGAGCCTGCAGTCACCATCTTGTCTGCCACAAAGATAATTGCTCTGGGATGTAAAACTAAGAATTAAAAACAGTTATGAGATGCAAAAAGGAATCACAGCCCCAACACTCTGATACCATCTCCTGAATTCCTGGATCCCTAGTCAGGTCTGAAGCCTGCTCTACACCTGAATTTCTTACATATAGGAGTCAAAAAATTGCCTTTTTGTTTAAACTAGTCTGAGTTGGGTTTCTGTTATGAACTGATTAGTACAAGAAAAACCAAATGACCAAGAGTGAAGAGAACTTTCTCTAGACATTCCCTCTGGTTAACCAGAGTTGATTTTTGTTAGTTGTCACCAATACTTTGGGAAAGCAATCAATATATTTGAAGGCAACCACCTCAACTACCAGAGCCAGGCTCCACTTGGACATGTGTCCAAGATGCTAACACAGCCCCAAAGAGTAGTTTTATAAAGAAGGTTTAACTGGCTTCATGTCCACTCTGGTCTTTTTCATTTATATAACTCATTTTGAGTCAGATTTCTGTCTGTTAATAAACACAGTTGCTACTCTTCTTTTCTTTCCATTGTACATTGGGGGCTAGAAACATGGAAATTAAATTTTTCAAATTCCTAATCAGCCAGGTTTCAGCTACTTTGTGCAAATGAGAGTCACTTTGGTAAGGTCTGGAAGGTGTATGGGAGGGACAAGCCATTCTTCTCCAGCACCAGCTGTGGAAAGGCATTGATAGATGGCAGATGTGGAGTTTTGTGAGTGGTTTCTGGGGTCTTGCTGTACTGTGGGCAACTGATACCATCATGGCAGATTCAGCTGCTTCTGTGTATCTGAAGATCCACAACTGGGGCTGCAGGAAGCTGAAATTATTAGTGAGATTACCCTCTGATTCCCAATTTCCTGAAATCCAGCCGCCCTCCTGACCGTGGCTCCTGCAGCCCTCCTATAGTTTGTGTAAGCCTCCAATTTCCTGTTGTAATCTCCTCCTAATCAAGATACCTAGAGTGGCTTGTTTTTCTGGGCAACCCTGACTGAATCATATTATCTAGTAATATGGTATGGAGACTCAGTTACTTACGAAAAGACTATGGAAGATCATGCAGGAATGGTCAAAATTATCATCCCTCAACTCTTGATTGTGAAGCCACTGCTGTTACTTTTGCTGCCAGAGTGAAAATATGAAATCCAATTCACTCAGAGGGCTTGAGGACAAATGACCTGTTCCATCATGCACTTAGAAGACTAAGTCTTCTTAGGAGGGAGCACTCTGAGTGTTACGTGTCTGAACTGGAAGAACCCACCGTACATGTCTATTGAATTTCAATTGTAAGTGAAGGGGCAAAAACAGTCCATTGGCCAAAATTGCAAATTAAAAAGACAATTTTCTGGCTCTGAGAATTTGATTGATTCAACTGCTTAAAACAGTAGACTCTTCTGGCTTCTCCTTGGCTTTGATGAATTTTCCCCTTGAATGTCACAAACATGCTGTGACATCCCTTGGTTATTTCTGTGTTTTAGTAAGAGTAGGTTATGCTATGTTGTGGTAACAACTCCAAAATCTCAGAAACATAACACAAGGTTTATTTTTACACCTGTTCCTGGTCTACTGCTGCGTGGGTGGCTCTCCTGGGTTGTGTTCCTTCAGGCAGTAATACAAAGGTCTAGGCTCCTTCTATGGTGTGATAATCCCACTCTCAAACCTGGAGTTTCCGCTGTCATGAGGGATGGGAAGAGAGGGTCACAAAATCCCATGGGGATGTGCTTTTCAGGCCTAGGTGTGGCAAATATCACAGGGAAGTGACATTATCTTGGCTAAAACCCAGTCATCAGCTCTCCTCTAACCACAGGGGAGGATTGGAAGTGTGGTCTCCTGTGTTATGAGTATGCATCTAGCTAGTGTCAGCTGGATTTTGCCAGGGAATCTTTCTATGTTCTATTTTGCTCTCCACATCAAAACCTGACCCTACTTCAGCATTTTCTGCTACCCAAAAAGTTCTTTCACCCATGTTATTTTATCTAGAGCAATTGTACCCTCATTTTCCTTAAGTAAACGATGTCAGCATGAGTACAGACCAAGTTTGTTTAATCATTCTAACAATCTGCACTTTAGGTCCTTTCATCATCTTAATTGCATTGTGGTAGTAAGTAGCCTGACTCTGAGAAGGCAGCTTTATTAAGTACCTCCTTAATGAAGCATTTTCTGCTCATTCTGCCCCAGTAATTTCCTTTGCTGCTCCAGAACAACTGGCATCTGTAGTCTACGCCAGTGGTTACCAAACTGTAGTGCACATCAGATTCACCTGAAGGATTTGTTAAAACAGTGATGTTTGATTCCACTCCAGAGTTTCAGATTCAGTTTTGTCTGAGGTAGAGGGAGGGGTTTCATCAGGTGATGATGATGCTGTTGGTCTGATTACCTTGTGATAATTGCCAGTGTCTACCAAATAGTTTAGCATGAAATTTGGTATAATCTTGAATTACATGCTATTATGTCACATTCAAATCAGTACATTTTGAGTAAACTATTACATGCAAGGCTTGTGCTACCTGATGTTAGATATCATTAGCTGTATTTTACGGACATACTTCTTATTTTTTATATTCTTTATCGTGTTAGTAGATAATCAGTTCATACTTATTAATTGGTGTTAATCAACACAACTGACTTCTATTTTGTCTTTCCTTAAAACAATGAAGGATTGTTAGAACTAACATAGATCATATGCAAACATGCGGATTTAAGCTGATTATGAAAATCTGTGATGGAGTCTTTTGACCTCCCTGATTATCTTGTGGGAATAGACAATCTTACTCTGAAGCAATTTAATAAACATGGCAGGTGAATTGTTCAATTTCATGTCCTTGGATATCCTCTGTCAAAGATATTGCAAAAGCATTAGAGGTGATTAGACTTGGCTCTTAATTAAAAGACTTTTTGACTTTCCATATATATTAGTGGAAGTGAACTGAAAATCCTCTAGACTACACTTAAATAACCAGATAAAGAGGCTCTGAGATTTTAATTTGTTCTGATGCTTTTTGGCCAAAGGTGAATTTTACTCAAGAGTATTGATCCTGTATTATTTTATTGTTCAGTATGTTTGCCATGTACTATTTTGGCTCCACAAAGGGCCAATGAGTTGGAAGTCATGTAATGTTCTATAACAGTATTAGCTATCTAGAAGTGATTTTTATTAACATTTATGGTTTAGATTTAGCTTCATGAAATATTTTATAGCTAATTTTCTCTCATCTGAAATTTGGGCTAATTTCATTTCGGTATTATAAATCAAATTTTATTTGCACTGCAAATAGAAATTGTACATACTCTGAATTTTGTTGGTATAAGAATTTTAAGTTTCTTTGAAAACATTTTTAAAGATGAAGCACAAAACTTCTTATTTACAAAATATCATTCTACTCCTACTGTTTTCCCCCACCAACACTTTTTTCATATTTATCATGTTTAAACACGTTTCTGGCCCAAATTCCAAGAGACTATCCAAAGTTGTTGGAAATACCCCATGAGAAGAAGTTTTCTATTTAATTTTATTCCATTTTAGTTCAAGCTCTGTGGAGGAACAGCCTCTGGCTCTTTCTTTAGCACTGTAATTTTTCCCCTGAAACTGGAACAGCTTTTTGATCTTCTAGAGTTGTACAAGGGAATAAATATGCATATAGATAAAAGGAAACATAAGAATAAAATATATTTAGACTTTCTAAAACCTTTGACAATATTTGCATAAAAAGTATTAAAAGTCACTGTAGCATTGCCTGTATTATTTTATCTAGGGTGGCAACCAGTTTAAAGCATAGAAAGAGTAATGGGATATTTTTCTGAGAGAAAAAATAATTCATAGGAATTCTAGGATAAATTAGAGGTAATGATCTCTAAAGTCAGTGGATAAGCTTTGAAGGTAATACCTTGCTCTTTCAAATTCCAAGTTGGTTTGGGTATTTTGAGGCTACATGAATGCTCAGAAAATTGGCAGAGTATGTGTGCATACTTAAATTTTGGAATGAATTTCCATATCTTATTTTGAGGAAATCCTTAGTTGAACAAAATTAAGCTGGGATATACATTGTGGACCATTGTGAATATGTGAGAAAAGGATAGAGTATATAGTGTTTCTCAAATTTATTTGATCATGGAACCCTCTTGCCTCTGAGTACTTTCAGCAGTTCATGAAACGCTAGCATTTTTGGGGTCACAGTTTTGGAAAGGCTGATCTAAGTTATTGGAGGAGCTATCATAATTCTTAAGTGTCATTACAGTATGTTAACTAAAATTAAAGTCCTGAACATTGTATGATAAACTAGTGCTGAGAAATACCAGAAAAAATTATTCAAAGCAAAGAATTGTTATCCATTGTCTATAACTAAAAAATCATGATCTTTCCCTGCCTGCAATACAAAGTGAGAGTTCTAACAGCAATTCTCTCTAGATTTAATGTTTTTTTCCCCCAAGAACTTTGGTCTTTCAGTTTTTTTCTTTCCTTCATTATCTTGAGCTCACAGAAAGATCATTTTGATCATCATATACTTTGAACATACTGAAGAAGTCCTTCCTTGACACTGGAGCATCTTCTAGCTTTCTCTTTTCTGCTTCCTTTCATAGTTAAGACTTGTCTGCACAAGCTGATGCAGGTTTCTTGCTTCCTGTTTATATCTCACTCTGACTTCCACCACAACCACTCTGTTGAAACTACTCTTTTCAAAGTCACCAGTGACCAAGGGGATCATGTGGTTTATTGCCAATGAACTGTTGAGAGTGAAAATAATCACTACTAATGATCCTGCATGGAGGGGAGGTATTTGCACTGCTCCAAGCACAACCAGGTTAAGTATGGTACCTTACCAATGACTTCCATGGTTCTAGAGCATACAGACAATTTTCAGCCCTCATTTAACTTTATCATGCATCAGCATGAAATGTGGTTGACATTTATTTTATTGGCATGCCTTTCTGCATTTAATTCTGTGACAAGATGCTCTTCTTGGTTTCCTCCTGTCTCTGGCCACTCTTGCTTATCCGCTCTGCCTACTTCTCCTCCTCCATCTGATGTAAATGCTGGTATACCTCAGGTCTTTATTCTACATTCTGTTTTCTTTCTTCTCTTCCTTTCTTTAGAAGAGTTCATTGAATCCCATGGTCACACATTTTCTAGATGATTAAACTCCAGTTACACCTCAAGTCTAAACATTACCTTTGAGACCCAGGCTTGTATATCCAGCAGCCTTTTTGACATCTCCATTTAGCCTTTTCACAGGTATCTTGTACTAGTTATGCCCTGAACTCTGAATTTTTATGCAGAAAACATTCATCACTAAGTTTTCACCTGTTAAAACAGATTATATTTTCTATTTCTTGAGCTGGAAATCTAGAAATCACTCTTGATTTTTCTCTCTCCTTAAATCCCCAGCCCTCATATCCTATAATTTCTTATGCATTTGAATGTTCTGAAATAGAAACAAACTTATAACTCCAAATATATATTTCTAGAATTCATCCACTTCTCTTCATCTCTATTATCACCTTCACCCAAGTCCCTACTCTAGAGTCCTTTCCTGATTTGGCTTCTGATTCTATTTTGTCACTCTCCTTCCTATTGTCCATATAGCAGAATGAATATTAAAAAATGAATTCAACTATGTTCTCTCTTGCCTTGCTCAGGGATGTCCCACTCCACTTTAATTAAACCCCTTAGCATGGCCCAGAATAATCTGAATTTTGCTAACATCTTTAGTTTCATGTTTAGCCAATTTTTCTTTGGCTAACTACATTCTTCTTTCTGGAAAAACAGAAAAAGCCTGAAGGAATGAGTCACCATATATGGCTAGAGTGAAACTCTAAGAACGACAATGTTGGATGAAGTAGACTCATCAGAAAGGCTTCAAAGACTGGAAAATCACCCTTATTTTAGATTGGGTTTTGCAAAGTACATTCTATAGACAAGATTGTCAGTGCTAGTAGATTACTTGTAAAATGACACCAAGAAGCATTAGAAAAGGAGTAGAGAAGGAAGAAGAGACATAGAAGGAAGGAAGACAATGGGTACATTATCAACCAGTGTTGCTGTGGAAAACTGGACCTATATCCCAAAAAGAGCCTTTGAGAGCCAGTGTAGAATACATCATTATCCCAACTAGGGGGCAAGGGAGATGACTTTACCCACCCATGCCCATAAGTCATTGGTTGAGGGCTATATTCAGGGCTGTTTATTCCCAGAAACATCTGGTCTGCCTTGCAAAAAGCCCACGTCCCCATGGAAGCCTATGTTAGGTATACACAGAGCAGTGAGGGCAGAGGGAGAACGAATAGGCAACAACATCTGCTACAGCCAGACATCAGATAAGCCAGGCATCTGGATCATTTTGTGGTATGAATGAATGTCTTGTTTTAGTCAACTGTTCTGCTCAGAAATCAAGCTATTAATACATCTATGTCTGAACATGATCTGACCAAGGAAGCTCAGTGAATATGTCTAAGAAAGGATTTAAAAAATCCTGAAATTCTTAAACTTGCATGGAGGTCATCGAATAAGGCACCTGACCACATCGTCATAAGCCCTGACAGCGAGAGGAGTTTATGTGAGGTTCGAGATACAATGGTGACAACAGTACTGAAATCTGACGGGTTGGTTATAATGAGGGATTTAATGCATGGGTTGGCAGCAGTGCCAAGGGACTGGAAAACTCTACAGCTATTGTTAGCTCCTGCTCAGCAAGCTGGATATGCTCAGTCCGGAATCACCAACTCTCTTTTGCTACAAGTTATTTTGCAAATGACTGCTCAAAGGGCCCTGAAACTTGTGAGATCAGTCATGCCACTTTGGCTTCCTAGCTCAGTATTCTATTTTCTACCTCTTCTAGTTTTCCAGCCTGACCTGTCTAATATTCCAAATTGCTAATATGGCCTGCTGTAAGAAGAAACACTTTGGATGTTTAGCCTTGATCTTCTGTATTTCCTGTCTAGACAGAGAAAGACAGACATCATGTCTGTACTTCGTTTTACCCAGAGGTATCTTGTTGACCATGCCATTGTCAGAGGCTGCTGCTTAATACGTTGTAGTCTTAGGAGGAGAGGGATGACTGTTAGGAAGGTGTAGTGGAAGACAGCCTGAACTTTACGGTTAGAGAGAATGGGTTTAAATCCATTCTACTTTATCACCTTCCCAGTCAGGAAAACTTTACTCTCTGCATCTCAAATTCTTATATGTACTGCAGATATACTAAGATGCACCTTATAGGGACATAATAACAAAAGCAATCAGTAGGAGTGACACCATTTATCTAATGAGTGCTTTGTGCCTTCAGTTCTATCTTGCTAGGTCATCAAACCAGAGAGAGAAGAAAGACTCTTGATTTTTGAGACAAAAAACTAAAGTTTCTCTGAGGTCAGGAGAAATAAGGGTGAGAAATCCAGAACTATCTCCACTACATTTTTCTTTAGATAAGGGGATTCATCCTTCTATTGTAGCTTAATCTACTTACAAAGAAGGATTATATAGGCTTTAATTTTTCCTGTTAAACTATAATTTCCTTCCAAAGGTTGCTATGAGTGAAAAAGCAAACAAATGAAATTTCCTTCTCATTATGGATTTCTTATGTTTGAAAACTTACAGTCTTGTAATTATTTAACTATCTGGTAGATAGGGCTTGTTTGCCAGGCAGCCCAGTATGAAATCTGGTGATTGAATTTTGCATATAGTATGCTAAACAAAACTTTAAGAATTTAGTCTATCAAAGCAATTGAGACCTAAATTAAGTCAAGGTGGTTTCTATACTGGAAGCATCTTATCAATGCCGTTAGGCTTCTAAAACTTGCTGTGTGGTTTTACTTTTATCCTCTCTAGACTTCAGTTTCCCAGTTGTGAAATGAGGAAATTAGGTAATGTTGAATTTCTTTTCCAGCTCTGACATTTTAAGTTTATGAAACTTGGAGTAAGGTTTTTTTTACACAATTATTTAGGTACTATGAGAATTCCTTTCATGTGTCAACTTGACTGGATTAGAGGATGCCCAGATAACTGGTTAACATTATCTCTAGGTTTCTGAGTGTGCCTGTGAAGATGTTTCGTTGAGATTAGCATTTGAGTCTGTGGACTCAATAATGTAAATCACTCTGCTCAATGTAGGTGGGCATCATCCAATCTATTGAGGGCCTAAGTAAAACAGACAACAGAGGAAGAAGGAATTTACCCTCTTTTCTTCCTACCTGCCTGTTTGAGCTGCAGCATTGGTCTCCTCATGCCCTTGGAGTGGGATTTATAACATTGGCTTCTTCGTTCTCAGGCATTCAGAATCAGATGGAATTAAGCCATCAGCTTTCCTGGGTTTCCAGCTTGCAGAAGACAGGTCATAGGACTCCTCAGCCTTCATAATCTTAATAATAAATCTCTCTATATGTGTAGATATATCTATTCTATTGGTTCAGTTTCTTTGGAGACCCTGAGTAATACAGGTACTAAATGGGACTGTTACCAGACCAATTTCTCCAGAGAACTTGTGATTTTTGGAGATCCCACTGGCATCTCTTGGTTGATCAGCTGCCAGCTGTGTCATCCTGGATGTCATTGTGTCATGCTATGCTAGCATTCATTTCCTTAACAGTATTGATTGTCCATAGTCATGCCTGGCTAAGCCCTGATAGCTGGGAATGAGGTTACCCCAAAACATGCAGAGTGAACCTGATCGAGTAGCAATAAAGTATATTTAATGCAATGCATACGATTGTGAAATCAGCTTCTTCTTTCATCACTTAATATTTTTATATCTTTTGTTTTACCTTCCAAAGAAAACCCCTACAGTTGAAGTGTGGATGGATATTTTCCTTCTCTGCATGATACATGATATGCTTTCAAGTGCTTTTAAAGCACCGAGCTCTCAGGAACACTTTCTCAGGGTTCTAGTCACAAGTTAAAAAAATCTGTGTATTTTTTAAGCAGCAAGGGGATCATTAAAGTAAAACTGGGGAGCTGAAAGCATTGTTGGATTAGCTACAGAATCAGACTCAGGGCTATATGCCTGAGACAGTGACCCCATATTGCTGGTCTAGTGAAGACCACCCTAATGTCACCACTGAGCACTGGCTCCTGCAGCTTGCACTGCTGATGGCATGCTCTGAGGTACTGGATGTAGCCACTGTAGGCCCTGGTACCTGGATGTGGTTGCCACCATTGCCTCTTCCTATTTTCAGAAAAGATTCTGCATGGTGACTTGTTTCTAATTAATGGCCTAGAGCAAGTCTCTGCCTGGGAGAGCCTAGGTCATCTGCTCATGTCCTAACTGCAAAGGAGTCTGGAAAAGTGACATCTTGTCACTTCAGCTTCGGAAAGGGGAGGTGGGCTTTGTCTTCTATCAAGACTCATTAGGTACAAAATTTTCCAAACCTAGGAAGGAACAAGATGCTAGAAAAATGATAGAATGTTATGAACGCCCAGAAAAATGTTCAGAAAGAATGACACATACCCACCTCAGTCTGTTTTGAGGGTGCCTCGCATTCCATATCACACCAGCAGCCACTTTTCAATGAAGCAGGGGACTTTTATTGTACCATCATATTTTATCCCCTTTCAAAGTAGTCATCGGAATGTCAGGAGAATGTTTTGAGAAGAAAATAATTTTCTATTTTGTCTATTTAAAAACAATTAGGTAGGTCAAAATAAGTACCTACCTTTTACTTATAAAACTGGAATCCAAAGTGAACTAAGATGTATTCTTTGCATCATGACCTCAAAGATTGTATTCATTAAGGGGACATTTTGAATGATTAAGCAATTATATCCCTTAAAACTTGACAAGGAAAATTATTTTTTGTGCTTATGGGATTTGGAATCCCTGAGAAAATATTATCACCAACACTATCCTTTGGCAAAATTGTGGAGCAGGGACAGTTTTAGGGCCCTCATTTTCCATTTCCTCCATCGCTGTGATAATTATTCTCAGGAAATGATTTCATAAAACCTAATTTATACTAGGCAGTCATTTATATAAATGACTGTTAAAGCCTAATGAGTATCTCTCCATCTTTTATCTCTGATTCTGTCCTTAAAGGACCACCTGATGTTATGAGGACCCATTCTTGGATCTTGCCAGTTATGGCTATGGGAAATAGATTGCGTTGAGTAGGAAAGGAGAGGTAGCACTATTTGTAGATGCTTAAGGAAGTGAGCTCAGTGTGTCAGTCAAAAAAAACCTGTGATTTAAAAAATCCTTATTTCAACTGTATTTCACAGTAATTTAATCTACATTTAAAAAAACTTTTAGGTACAGGAGTACATCTGCAGGTGTGTTAATACAGGCAAACTCATGACATGGAAGTTTGGTGTACAGACCATTTTATCACCCAGGTACTAAGCCTCATACCCGACAGTTATTTTTCCTGATACTCTCCTCCTCTCCATCCTCCTCTCTCAAGTAGTGCCCAGGGTTTGTTGTTCCCCTCTTTGTGCCCATTGGTTCTCATTATTTAGCTCCCACTTAAAGGTGAGGACATGCAGTATTTGGCTTTCTGGTTCCTGTGTGAGCTTGCTAAGGATACTGGCCTCCAGCTCCATCCATGTTCCTTCAAAGGACATGATCTTGTTTGTTTATGGCTGTATCATATTCCATGGTGTATATGTACTACATTTCTTCATCCAGTCTACCACTGATGGGAGGATGATTCCATAGTGTTTGCTATGGTTTAATCTACATTTTACAGATGAAGAAATCAAGTGTCAGTGAGATTCAAAAACTTGTTCAAGCCCCACTGTGCTAGATTGAATAATGAACTCTCAAAGATATCCATGTCCTAATCCCTAGAAACTATGAATAGGTTACATTACATGGCAAAGGGGAGTTAAGGTTGCAGATGGAATGGAGGTCACTAATCAGCTGACCTTAAAAGGAGATTATCCTGGGTTATCTGGTTGGGTCCAATATAGTCACAAGGATCTCTTAATGTGGAAGAGGGAGGCAGAAGAGGTCAGAGTCAGAGGGAGATTTAAAGATGCTGTATGGCTGGCTTTAAAGATAGAGGAAGGAGCCATGGCCTCTGCACCAGAGAATGCAGGCAGTCTCCAGGAGTTGGAAAAGGCAAGGAAATTGTTCATCCCTAGAACCTCCAGAAGGAGCTAATCCTGCCAATAACTTCATTTTAGCCCATTGAGATCCACTTTGGACTTCTGACTTCCAGAACTGAAAGATAGTAAACATGTGTTGCCTTAAGCCTCTAAATATATGGCAATTTTTAGGTATGGGGCCTAAAATTTATAGAGGCCATAGGAAACTAATACAACCATCCAACAAATGGGTAGAGTCAAAATTCAAAGTCTAAATCCTGAAATCTTTCAGTGTGGTTCAAAGCAAATAAGTAAAGATACGGTTAGAAGAGGCTCACCTGTAACTAAGAAGTCAGCACAAGAGGCCAAGAACAAAGCAGAAGGGGTCTTAAGAGATAGAGAATGAAAGTCATGAGATTTTTAGGACATTATTAGAAGGCGGTATCAAAGATATCATTTGGCTCAGAAACCCTGGAGTGACTGAACCCTGCTTTTGACCTCTTCCCAGACAGTGAACCAAGGCAAAACAAGTAGACATGCACCATAATTACAATATAAGCTCCATGAGGGCAGGACTTCAGCTTTGTTTACCACTATATCCCCCTCACCAACAATGTGTCTTGCAACAAAATGTGTACTGATGAATAAATGATATTTTTTTTGGCCTCAAGCCTTAGTATCCAGTGAGTTCATCTGGATGACCTGGAGGGGAGAATTCCTCATTTTTTTTTTCCCCCAATGCTAGGAAGGCCCTACGCCTCTTTATGTCCCATTAGACCAGAAGGCCTGCTCTGCTTTCATCTGAAAGACAAAGCCTGAATTTCACATCTCATAACAGTGTTGACAGCTAACACTTAAATAGCATTTGATACATATTGGCATAGTTTTAACTGATTCATATATTTTATTCCATATTATACATTCACATATTAATTCACAGCAATCATATGATTTAAGTTATATATTATCCCATTCTACAGATGAAGAAAGTTTAGGCACAAAAAGTTTAGAAGAGCCACCCATGCTCACACAGCTTGTTCATCATGGAGCTGGCTTTGAACCAAGGAAGTCTGGCTCCAGATTTCATGCTGTTACCTATTATTGGTAATGAAGTAAAAGAGAGCTTGCTGGCCACTGGGCTTAGGCAGGTAAGAGTTCATCTCTCATATGTCTCCTGGTATATTTTACCTGGCTGTGTGGAGGACAGAAATCAAGAATGTGGAGTGTGTGCAAGTGGCACCACTTGGAATTGTGCAAGGGATGTTCTCCCAACATTTTTTTTTTTAAACAAGGTCTTGTCTGTCACAGAGGCTGAAGTGCAATAGTGTGATCATGGTTTCCTGTCACCTCAACCTTCTGGGCTCTTGAAATCCTCCTTCTATCTCAGCCTCCTGAGTAGCGGGGACTGCAGATGGGATGATGCTCAACTAATTTTAAAATTTTTATTTATATTTTTATAGCTATGGGATCTGTCTATGTTGCCCAGGGTGCTCTCAGACTGCTGGCCTCAGGGAGTCCACTGTGCCTGGCCTAGCTTCTACCACTTGGTCACTAGGTATACAGAGCAGGAGTGGGGTAAGAATAGAAGTGGGCTGTGGGTCACATCTTCTCTTGCCTTGTGTGTGTGTGTGTGTGTGTGTGTGTGTGTGTTGTGTGTGAGGAGAGTAGTAATAGAATTACCCACAAAGGAGCTGAGGAAAAGGACAGAACATTGGCTGTGGGAGGCTGGCTTGTGAGCAAGTTTTCCATGCCTAGAGTAGAATCTGCCTTCCTTTTAAATATTTTTGGCCTGGGAAAGTGAGAAAGAAGCAAAAGACCAAAAACCTTAGAATCTTGACCCTTGGATGTACCATGAATTCTCCAGTCATCCCATAAAAGTGTCTCCAAAGTTAGCACTTGTTGGGGAATCAGATAAAATGTGTGAGGAAAGACAGGGATCCACAGTTACCCTTCTTCTATGGTCAAACCATAGAAACCAGGCAGACCTTTATTTAAAGTTCTGGGGAAGGGGTGCAAATGAAGACCCCTCTCCTTTTTATTTTCCACCTCCTAGCCCCATCCTGCACTACACATGGACACACATGGACTCCTGCTTATGCCACGGACTGTGCAGCTCCCAAGTCCTCTCTTTACTCTGACTTTTCTCAAAAAGTTACCCACTAGTCATTTGTCTGGTGGCCTTCTTGGCCTCAGAAGGATGAGCTGAGGAAGAGGACTGTGCTGACCCTAGAAGTAGTCTTCTTTGGTCACAGATTTCCTTTGTCTCAGGAATGGGAGTAGTTTCTGGGAGCTTGACTTAGAATGGGGACACAGGCGCTAAGTGGGTGCTTCCCCTTACCTGTGTGGACTTATCATTTTGTGGGGAGAGGCATGGCCACAGTAGGGCCAGAGCCTCCCAAAGTGATGCTTCCCAAATTTGCATATGCATACACATCACCTGGAGTTTGTTTAAAAAGAAAAGATTCCTGGGCTTAACCCTAGACATTCTGATTCAGAATATATGACAAGTGCCCCGGCCATGCTGATGATGTTGATATTGGTGAACCACACTTAGAGTCTAAAGAACAAAGCTCGAACAGGAACCCTGGATGCCCACATCTAGAGGCTATGCCACACAGAAATACACTGCACAGAAATTACACTACAATGCAGTCACAGAGTGCTCCTTCATCTAATGTCAGGATTCCAGCTATAATTTTAGCAAAGAATCTGGGGAAGCTGATGGATTGTTAGAAAAGAGCCTTGGGGTAGAAATCCATCTGTAAGTACTGGACAAAAGGCCTGTTGGAAGCAGCAGCCCAGATAACACGATGCTGAATTTCAAAGTAAAGGCACCATGGTGAGGAAACAAAATATGCTCTGGTCACTGCTTGCATTGGAGAAGAAAATGAGGCAAGGCAGAGACTAAAGTTGACCTCAGTTTTGTGTAGGAGAAATGGAGACATCAAGAATAACACTAGACCTATAGAGCTACTTCTATATTGTAATAAAGAGATCTATATTTAACAAAAGGAAATGGAATAAAGCATTAAATGTTAGCTTTGAGGCTTTATCAAGATAAAAAGAGAAAGGTTTAGGAAAAGTTGAGATTAGGTGCAGTCCTAGATGATTGTCTTCTGTTTGCTTATGGTTGGATCTAGGTATTCTGAACACTTTAGGATGTTGTCAAAAAGATTTCCTCGTTTGCCTAACAAGTGACATGTAACTAAAACTGCCACATGGAAGGACTTATATTGGCAGTTACATATTTTATTCTCTTTAGAAAATATTAAAAATAAGCAACTTCTTCCCAAAGGACTCTCCACTTCAACTTTGGGTGAAATAGGTTTCCTATGAAACAGATCTCATGAATAATTCTAGAGTTTAGTCATTATGTCCTGAAAATCTATCAATGGAGCTTTTCGTAATGTCAACTCTTCCATCCATTTCAAGCATTTGAAAGAAACACTATTTGACTGCACCTTAGAAAGTCTTTGCTTTTTAGAGATCTAGTCATAACTGTGAGGCTAAAATAACTTCTTTGCAAGCCTTTTTTTGGGCGGGGGCTAAGTTTCCCTGTGTCACCCTAGCTGGAGTGCAGTGGTACAATCTTGGCTCAGTGCTACCTCTGCCTTTTAAGGTATACCTTAATAATGCTGACCAAAACAAAAAAGGAACGAAGACTATGAGAGTCAGCATAATGGCTATTGCTGGTGAATACGGGGCTCTGTGGTTCTGGTTATGCTCTTGACTTATGGCAGGTACATAGATGTTCATTTTACAATTCAATGTGTACATTTATGGTTTGCACATTTTAAAAATTAAAAAGATTACACTAGACAGATAGTTCTCCTTCCTACTTTTCAAGAGATATTCAAAATCCTGTGCTGTATCTTTTCCAATTACTTAATTTTAACCTATCTGTGCCTTCATATTTAAAGGGTGTTTCTTGCAGAAAGCATATGTTTAGGTCTTGCTTTTTTATCCAGTGATAAGCTCTGCCATGAAATTAGAAGAATGTAGAAGGCTCATTCTCTTTCACTTCAGTGCTATTATTTTTTCACTTCAATGCTATATTATACACATATTTTGATATAAAAATGTATCATATTTAAACATATATTACTATTGTTATTTTATTCATCCAAAATACATTTGATTTATCCATATATTTACTATACTCGTTTTTTTCAATTCTTCTAGAATCTTGGAGGCTGCATCTGTTTTCTTGTTTTTCTTTTCTTTCAGCCTGGAGAAGAAATTAATCCAAGAATGGTCATTAACTGATCATTGGTTTTAGATGTGTCTGCAGGTGGCAAATTAGCTCAGATATTGTTTGACAGTGTCTTCATTTTGTCTCTATTATGGATTAAAATTTTCATAGAAAATTGGTAATTAGTTTTCCTTCAGTGTCTTATAGGTATTTCTCACTGCTTTCCAGTTTTCATTATTGCTGTTAAGAATACAACTATCTGTAATTCTTTTTTCTAATTGCTAAAAAAATTTTATTTTTGAAAAGTTTTAAGTTCAGAGGTACATGTGCAGGTTTTTACACAGGTAAATCTTTGTCATGGGTCTTTGTGCATGTTATTTCTTCACCCAGATATTAAGCCTAGTACTCATTAGTTATTTTTCCTGATTTTCTCTCCACTGCCACCCTCCACACTCCAATAGGCCCCAGTGTGTGTGGTTCCCCTCTGTGTCCATGTGTTCTCATCATTTAGCTCCCACTGTCTCTGATTCTTGTTCCAATGAGGGTACTCTTTTATTCTGACGACCTCAATATTTTTTGTCTCTAATTTTTCTATAGTTTCACTGTATAGGCTAAGGGATTGTTGGAATTCTTGAATCACTGGATTGATGTAGTTTATCAGTTTAGAGAAATTCTCAGTCATTATTTCTTCAAATATTGCCCCCTTCTTGCTTCTTATTCTGCAACCTCAATTAAACTACGGGTATATCTTTTCATTACATCCCTTATATCTTTATCATCTCTTACAATATTTTTTTAGTCTTCATGGCTTTTATCATGGATAGTTTCCTTTGACCTATCTTAAATTCACTAGTATTATTTTGTGTGTGTCTGATCTGATGTTAATCCCATCTAGTGAGTTGTTTATTTTGGCCATTGATCCTTTCCATTCTGCAAAATTCAAATGGATTCTTTTGCAACTCTGCAATGTTACTCACATAGCTTCCCAGTTTTTGACATTTTTAGGTTTATACTTTTTATATCCCTGAGCCTAACAAGCACAGCAGTGTTTAGAGTTTGAATCAGATGATTCCAATCTTTAGATTTTCAGCAGATGATCTATTTTGTCTCTTGTTTCTGTTGATTCTGGTTCATCTGGTTTTGTCCAGAGGAGAGGAGTCCTATGATTGTTTCCTAGACATATATTTGAGAAATTATTAATGTAAACTTAATACCTAGAGTATTGACTTTCTTCAGAGAGACATTTTCATTGCCTCTGACAGGGATCTGAGGTTTATGGTCCAGGAACAAGGTAGTGTTTTGTGGGTCACCAAGGCAATCCTCTGAATCTTCTCAATCCATAATTCCATATCAGACTGGAGACTCTGAGGGAACTAATCCCACAGAAAAGATTTTGTGTTAGGATTTTCCCCTTGGCAGGAGTTGAACTGTGATACATTTGTTCTTCCCTAGAGTCAGTCAACTGGCTTACCTTTCAGCTGCCTTCCACAGCTTCAAGGCACAAGCAAGAGACCCTCAAGTTGGGAAAAGAGGCTCCAGCAGTGATGCACATGAGAATATTAGGACTTCAGCACTGTCTCCTTTACCTCTTACCATTTGAAAAATATCATTCCATGTCTTAGTTTCTCTTTCTGCATGGGCATGTGTCCTGGGCCAGAAACGGTTCAGGCTTTCCTCTTTGAGCATTAATCCTCTCCTGTTTTAAATTAGTCATTTTATCTCTACCTATTAGACACCTGATGTTTTTCAGTATAGCCTTTTGAATTTTACCTAGCTTTAAAAAAGCTTTATTTTTTAATTGTGATAAAATACACATAAAATTTACTATCCTAACAACTTTTAAGTGTACAGTTCAGTAGTGTTAAATACATTTACATTGTTATGAAATAAATCTCCAGAACTCTTTTTAGTCTTTTTTGCTTAAGCAATGGGAGCTCACTATGTCACCCAGGCCAGATTCAAACTGCTGGGCTCAAGTGATCCTTCTACTTCAGCTTCCCAAGGACCTGGGTCTATGAGATCATGCCACTGCACCTTTTAGTCTTACAAAACTGAAATTCTATACCTACTAAACAACAAGTCTTCTCTTTCCATTACCCCCAGCCCCTGGCAACGATTCAGCTCTGTCTCTGATTGACCACTCTAGGTACCTTATCTAAGTGGAAACATGTAGTATTTGCCTTTTTGCAATTGTTTTATTTCACTTAGTATAATGTCCCAAAGGTTCATCCATGCTAGAGCATGTGTCAGAAATTCTCTCCTCATGGCTGAATAATCCATTGCATATATATATACACCATCTTTCATTTATCCATTTACCCATCAATGGGGACTTGAGTTGCTTCTGTGTTTTGGCTGTTGTGAGTAATGCTGCTATAAACTCGGGTTTACAAATACCTGTGGAGACCCTCCTTTCAATCATTTGAGGTATACAACCAGACGTGGAATTTTCAGGTATACAACCAGAAGTGAAATAGGGTAATTTTATTTTTATTTCTTTGAAAAACTGTACCAACAGTTTAGAAGCTGTACCAACAGTGTACAAGGGCCCTTATTTTTTTAGTAGGATGGTTGATTTTAGTCGCCTAGTCAGCTGTCACTAGAAACCATTATAGAATTGATATTTTTCCAAATGAATCACACAAGTTACTAACATAAGAATGATGTTGACTCAATTGGCTTATGAAAGAACAGTGGCACTTTTGAATTGTTTCAGATGTTTTCTAAAGACATAGACTCTTATACTCCAAGGGCAAAAAGGACTCCAGGTTTCATTCATTTTAACTTCTCCATTTTAAAGATGAGAAAACAAATGCCATGAAGAAAGTGATGAGAAAAAGAGCTTTATGAAGGAGATTAGGCTTTACGTGGTTACCAATTCTCTTTATTACAAGTAATGTAAGTGAAGTTGGCTTAGGGTTTTCATTTGCTGGCTCTATTTGTTGGTCTTAGCAAGTCTGAGGGAACATAACCCATAATCAAAACATTCTGACTCTAATGTGATAAAAAGTTATTGAAGCTTGTGGACAAGGCCAAGCCTAAGATGAAATATTTCCACCCCCAACAGAAGCTCCAAAACAAAGTCTCAATCCTTTAAAATGTTTTGATACACTTTTGTACATCAAATTTTGTATATGCTTATGTAGATAAAATCTAAAAAAAGAGACTAACAATTCTACCTTGATGTTTTTCCTTTCTGATGGATACTCTAGTCAACTTTCTAACATGTTTAGACACTGAATCTTAATATCAGGAAGACATTATTCCTGTCTGTTCTAGATGGGATCCAAGTCCCATTTAATTCACACGTCTAGTATTACAGATAAAGGAATTAAGATCTTGCGATATCTGAAAGCATTACAGTGGAATTATGCTTTGCATGATTTGGCTTCGAGTGATCTATATTTTATAATTCTTATTTTATTCTTAAATTTTCTGGAGCTTAGTGTGTGTTTGCTATCTGGAACTTTTCAGTATGTTCTTACCATGGGTAAAAGCAGCAACAATAACATTTGGAAAGCTCTCCTTCTACTCAATTTTTCCCCCTACATAGAATGCCTCCTTTTCTTCACTTTTTCAAAACAGCACTAATGATTATTAAAGAACATGTTATTTTTGATGACATTCTCATGCCATTTACAAATGGAAAACATCCCATTTCTATCTGGTATAGTTTCTCACAGACTGTGTGAATAAGTCATTTTATAGAACTGCCAAATTCTGATGATGCTGCTGCACATGCATGTGCACACACACTGACATGCACATGCACACACCCACGTGCACCCATATGCACACACAGCTCCCACACCCACACACCCACACATACACACATGCACATACACATACATGCACACGTAAATGCACATGCACACACATATACACACCCCACACACCCCACATGTCCCACACATACACGCACATATACCCCCCACATCCACCCCACACACCCACACGCATACACACACGCACACACGTGCACACATTCACACCCACACTCACCCGCACACCCACACCCCTGCACGCATCCGTGAGCGCCCCCCCCCCCGCGGGCCCCCCTCCGCCCGCATGTGAGCATACAAGCACACCCACACGTGTTTACATATGTGATTAAAAGAACCCAAAATTTGGGGAAGCTTAATATTTGTATCTATGAGAAACGAGAGATACATTACTGTAATAACTTTAACCTGATAAAGCTTCCATATGTATTTACAAAGCTGTAATGTGAATGGGGAATGTCTAAGCAACATGAAAGCAGCATGGTGCGTTTACATGCAGTGTAATGTGGTGCCAGAGTTGCTCTGAGGCTGAGGGGAGAGCTACAGGCAGCTACTACCTGTTCAGGGCACGTAGCCAGAGCACTTGAATTTCACACAGGTCCTAGGAAGTCAACTTTCAACTGAGACATCAAAGTGTATCACCTGCTTCTTACAGGGGTCAGTGCCTATACTGCCCAACTGACTCCCAGCAGTACTTAACAACTACATGCCATTTTAAGGGCTAGACAGAGAAGGCATTTGCTGGAATAAATAGAAATGCTCCACAGTCTGAACAAAATGACCCATAATTAATTTCAGTTCCCTTCCCACACAAAAATTCAAACCTTAAGGAAGGAGCATAAATAGTTCAGTATAAAAGTATTCAGCTTCTTTAGGTCATGGTTGGGGAATCAGCACAGGCTCTCTAATGGTGTGTTAGAATAAAAACACCAGAGTGTGTTTCCCAGGGTATTTTCTTTAGAGTAAAAGAAGACAGAATTGAAAATATGTTATCGATCTGTAATAATATACGCTCTCCTTATGGGAAATAGAAAAATGCAGTGCTTCCCAATTCCCTTTCACATCTTGACTCACATAGAAATTTAAAATTATTTTAATGACACACCTGGTTGCATTTGGCCACAGGTGATTGGCCTGGTTCCCTGCTGGTCACCTCAAAAGCTAAGAGATCAATATTTCAGGTATTACTGCAACTCCTTCCCAGTCCACCAGAATTCCATGGCTCTGGTATGGTCTATTGAATAGGTCCTGTCAGAGTTAAAACTGTGTTCCAGGCATTCTCCTAGGAGCTTTATGTATAACTCATTTAATCTTCACAAAATCTGAGACAGACAAGATTATCATTCCTGTTTTATACGATATATTAGCAGAGATAGAAACATTAAAAAATGTGCTCCAATTGCTGGTAAGTGGGATAGTTGGAAGTTGAAGTAAAGCAGAGTTCAAATCCCAGCTACGCCAGTGTTTGTGTTCTTAGTCACCATTCTGGATCCAGAAGTACAAGTGATTGAAAAATACCACAATAAATCTAATTTGGGTCTCATCAGTCACAAGGGGCCTTATACTTGTGAAGCCCAACAGTACTGGGTATTTGTGTGCCTCGTGGTAAACTACACATCTGACCTCATTGTTCAGAGTAGATGTCAGGTCTTTGTGAGAAAAGAATGTCTCAGGGGAGCTACCTAACAACATAGGAATGATAAAGTAAGGGTTGGAAAGAGAAAAGAAAGATTAACTAACTTAGGAAAAGTTTACTGTAAAATTTGTTGCCACTGAAATAGGTTTAAAAATTTAAAACATAGTTTCTAGAAATTGGACACTTTCTACCAGGTAGGATGCTGATATTTGTGATAGCTGCTCATTTGAGTCTGCCCAGCCACAGGATGGCCTCTTCTGTTCCACTGTCCTGGCTTAGATCAGTCAGAGCTGAGACTGAAAATAACAAAACATACATCTGGCTTCTACTCTGGCAGGTAAGCAGCTTAGAAATTGCCACTGCATCCTAACAATAAGTGAAAAGCTGAAGAAGTGGAAAACTCAGCTGCCCTGCTTTGATCTGTCAGAGAAAAGAGGTCCCAGGACAAACTGCTCCCCTCAACATTGGATAGACAGGAAGATACAGGGAATCACAGAATTCAGTGGAGCAAATAACATGACAGGAACCCATGACAGGGTAGGGAAATTGCAACTGTATCTGAATTGCTGGATGCTCAAAGTGAAAAACTCAGGGTTAAAAATTCCAGGGGGACCCTGTCATAGAGGGAACCCCACACTTTTATGAGTTTTACCCGTATATGTACCAGGTTCTCACAGTGGATATTAGAGAAAAATCCCCTCCTCCTTTTGACAAGAGGAGAGAAAAAAGGAATCATTTTGAAAAATACTAGAACATTCAATCCTTCTTAGCAAAGCCTTTTCTCAGGAGAAGCTATTTTACATGAGCCTAACCTACCTGAAGAAATCCCTCCAGCTCTCTCTAACTATTCTGTCCTACCTAAGAAGGGCAAAAAATCTAAGAAGCTCTAGTGAAGTTCACAGACTCACTAAAAGACTGGAAAGTATTACAGGACTATGGAATGCTTTTCTTTTTCATAACTTACCACTGCATTACCATGTTACCATGGGCCTGTTTACTGCAGTTCTTTCTACCTAGTACATAATGTTCACCTTTTAACAAAAATCATAAGGCATACTAAGGGCAAAAACACAGTTTGAAGAGCCTCAGAAAGAATCAACTAGGGTCAGATATGGAAGGAATGTTGGAATTATCAGTCCAGGAGTTTTAAAAAGAACCTAAGTGCTTTCTTGAGAAGTAGACAACATGCAAGAACAGATGGACAATGTAAGCAGAGAAATGAAAATTCTGAGAATGGAAAAGAAATACTGAAAATCAATAGCACTGTAACAGAAATGAAGAATGCCTTTGACCTGCTTATTATTAGACTGGACACAGCTGAGGAAGTCATTACTGAGCTCAGGAATATGACAATTATTAGACTGGACACAGCTGAGAAAGGAATCACTGAGCTCAGGGATATGACAATAAACTTCAAACACTAAGAAGCAAAGTGAGAAAAGACTAACAAAAGCCAGAACAGAATGTCTAAGGAACTGTGGGACAACTAGAAATGGTGTAACGTGTGTAATGGAAAGGAAGAGAAATAATATTTGAAGCAATGACAACTGAAGATTTCTCCAAATTAATGTCAAACACTAAACATCAGATCCAGGAGACGCAGAGAACACCAAGTAGGATGAATGCCAGAGCAAAACATATAGGCATTTTATCTTTGAACTATAGAGAATTGAAGATAAAAAACCTTGAAGGAAGCCAGAGGAAAAAAACCCTGCCCTTTAAAGGAAGAAAAATAAGAATTACATCTGATTTCTCCTCAGAAACCATTTGTGTTAGTCTGTTCTCACACTGCTATTAAAGACATACCTGAGACTGGGTAATTTATAAAGGAAAGGAGGTTTAATGGACTCACAGTTCCACATGGCTGGGGAGGCCTCACAATCATGGTGGAAGGTGAAGGAAGATCAAAGTCATGTCGTACATGGCAGCAGGCAAGAGAATGTGTGTAGGGGAACTCCCCTTTATAAAATTGTTAGATCTCGTGAGACTTACTGTCACGAGAACAGCATGGAAAGACTCAGACCCATGATTCAATTACCTCCCACTGGGTCTCTCCCATGACATGTGGGAATTATGACAGCTACTATTCAAGAAGAATGGGGTGGGGACACAGCCAAACCATATCACCATGCAAGCAAGAAGAGAGTGCCATGAAGTACTTAAAGTGCTGAGAGAAGGCCAGGCATGGTGGCTCAGGTCTGTAACCCTAGCACTTTGGAAGGCAGAGGCAGGTGGATTGCTTGAGCTCAGAAGTTTGAGACCAGCCTGGACAACAGGGTGAAACCATGTCTCTACTAAAAATAAAAAAATTAGCCAGCTGTGGCAGCATATGCCTGGAGTCCCCAGCTACTTCAGGGGCTGAGGCAAGAGGATTGCTTGAACCTAGAAGTTCGAGGCTGCAGTGACCTGAGATGGTACCACTGCACTTCAGCCTGGCTGACAAAGTGAGATCCCGTTATCTCAAAAAAAAAAAGCATTGAGAGAAAAGATTCCCACCAATGAGAATTTTGTACCCTTCAAAAGTAAAGTAAAAATATTTTCTAAAACAAAAAACAAAGGAAATTTGTTGGCAGTAGATATGCCTTGTAAAAAATGCGAACAAATTCTTCAGACAGAAGGAAAATGATAAAGGTCAGACACTTATCTACATAAAGTAAGGAAGAGCATCAATGGATCTTAAACTGTTATGAGCAATTATACACTGACAAATTGGATAACTTAGAAGCAATGTATTAATTCTCTGGAATTCTTTAAGATTGAATCATGAAGAAATAGACAATCTGAACAGGCCAATAATGAGTAAGAAGACTGAATCAGTAACAAAAGTCTCCCATAAAAGGAAAGCCCAGGACCTGATGGTTTTACTGCAGAATTCTACCAAACATTTAAATTACTAATACCAATTCTACTCTAACAATTCTGCTTGAACTATTCCAAAAAATTGAAAAGGATGGAATACTTCCAGACTCATTTTAGTAGGCCAGCATTGCTTTGATACCAAAGATAGACAAGGACACGACAAAACAAAAAAGACTACAGGCCAGTATCCCTGATGAACATAAATACAAAAATCTTCAACAAAATACTAGCAAACTAAATTTAATGGCATATTAAAAACCTCATTTGCTGGGATCAAGTGGGATTTATCTTGGGGATGCAAATATTGTTCAACAAAATCAATAACAGAATGATACACAAGAAACATCATTTCAATGGTTGCAGAAAAACTGTGTGACAAAATTCAATATCCTTTCATGATAAACTCTCAAGTTGGATATGTATAAAATAAATGGTCTCAACATAATAAAAGCTGCTTGTGATAAGCCCACAGCTAACATGCCACT
This sequence comes from Colobus angolensis palliatus, assembly GCF_000951035.1. Taxonomy (NCBI): domain Eukaryota; kingdom Metazoa; phylum Chordata; class Mammalia; order Primates; family Cercopithecidae; genus Colobus; species Colobus angolensis. Next base: position 862,450 of record NW_012116400.1, read on the forward strand.
TCTATTCAACATAGTATTGGAAGTCCTAGCCAGAGCAATTAGTTAAGAAAAAATAAATAAAATATATCCATATTGGAAAGGAAGAAGTTATATTTTCCTTGTTTGTAGAGGACATGATCTTACATACAAAAAACCCCAAAGATTCCACCAAAAACTGTTAGAACCTAAATAAATTCAATAAAGTTGCAGGACACAAAATCAGCATATAAAAATCAGTGAGGTTTTTATACACTAATGGTGAGCTATCTATCTAAAAAAGAAATCAAGAAAACAATCAAATTTATAATTGATACAAAAATACATAGAAATCAATTTAACCAAAGAGGTGAAAGATTTCTACACTGAAAAGTATAAAATACTGATAAAAGAAATTGAAGACACAAATAAATGGAAAGATATCCCATGCTAATGAAATGGAAGATTTAATGTTGCAAAAATGTCCATACCACCTAAAGTGATCTACAGATCCAGTGCAATACTTATCAAGATACTAGTGACATTCATTACCAAAATAGGAAAAACAATGCTAAAATTTGTATGGAACCACAAAAGACCCTGAATAGCCAAAGCAATTTTGAATGATAAGAACAAAGCTGAAGGCATCACACTATCAGACGTCATAATATGCTATAAAGCTATCGTAACAAAAACGACATGGCATTGGCATAAAGCAAACAGACCAATGGAACAGAAGAGAGCCCAGAAATTAATTCACATGCTTATACCCACCTGATTTTTTGACGAAGATGTCAAAAGACATCTTTTGGCATCTTTGACTGGAGAAGAGACAGCCTCTTTGATATATGATGTTAGGAAAACTGGATAGTCACATGCAAAAGATTGAAATTAGATTCTTATCACATGCAAACATCAACTCTAAATGGATTAAAGACTTAAGTGTAAGACCTGAAACTATGCAACTACTAAAAGAAAACATAGGGGAAAACGTTTATGACATTGGTCTAGGGAATGATTTTTTGAATATGCCCCCAAAAGCACAGACTACAAAAGCTAAAATAGACAAATGGGATTTTATCAAATTACAAATCTGCACAGCAAAAGCTCAACATCACTAATCATCAGGGAAATGCAAAGTAAAACCACAATGAGATTTCACCTCATACCTATTGGGATAGATGTAATCCAAAACAACAACAAAACAAAAACCCTCAGAAGACAAGTGTTGGTGAGGATGTAGAAAAAAGGAACCCACACACACTTCTGGTGAGAATGTAAATTAGTATAGCCACTTTGGAAAACAGTATAATGGTTCCCTCTAAAACTAAAACTAGAACTGTCATATGACACAGCAATCCTAGTGTCATATTCATATTCAAAGAAAACAAAATCAGTATTTTATTTTTTTGAGACAGGGTCTCTCTCTGTTGCCCAGGCTGGAGTGCAGCGGCATTGATCAGGGTTCACTGCAGCCTCGACTTCCTGGGCTCAAGTGATCCTCCTTCCTCAGTCCCCCAAGTAGCTGGGACTACAAGTGTGTGCCACCATGCCTGGGTAGTTTGTTTGAATTTTAGTAGAGACAAGCTCTTTCTATGTTGCCCAAGCTGGTCTTGAACACCTGAGCTCGAGCAATCCTCCCACCTCAGCCTCCCAAAGTGCTGGGATCATAGGTATGAGCCACTATGCCTGACTGAAATCAGCATTTTGTAGAGATAACTGCACTTCTCATGTTTATTGCAGAATTACTCACAATAACCAAGACATGAAATCAATGTAAGTGTCCATCGGTGGATGAATGGGTAAAGATGTGGTATATAAACACAATGAGACATTACTCAGTCATAAAAACAGATCCTATACATGACAACATAGATGAAACTAGACAGAATTTTGTTAAAGTGACATAAACCAGGGACAGAAAGGCAAATATTGCTTGATATCACTCATATGTGTAAGCTGAAATAGTTGATCTCATAAAAGTAGACAGTAGTATGATGTTTACCAGACGCTAGGAGATGATTGGAGAGGGATGTTGGGGGATGAAGTTGGGGAGATGTTGGTCAAGGGATGCAAAATTTCAGTTAGAAATAAGTTCAAGGGATCTGCTGGTGATACAACACAGTTAACAATATATTGTATTCTTGAAAAATGCTAAGACGGTGAATGTACATTTTTCTTAGCACAAACATAATACATATGTGAGGTCATGCACATGTTAATTAGCTAGATGTACTCATTTCACAATGTATATATATTTCCAAATGTCATGTTGTACATGAGAAATATATATACTTTGATATTTCAATTAACAAAATTAAAAAAAACTGTAGAGCATTGAGAATAAGTGAAAGCAGGATAAAAACTTTAACAGATAACTGTCCAAAATAATAGCAACAATGTACTCAATTATGAATGCTTGTGTACACATAGGCTTATTATATATGAGTGAAGCAAATGACGATACAGAGACAGGAGGGAGGAATTAGAAATATTTTGTTATTGTAAGGTACTTGCAGTATCTATGAAGCAGCATAGTGTTACTGAAAGCAGACTTAGATTAGTTGTTAATATAAAGATGCTCCTTGACTTATGATGGGGTCATGTCCCAGTAAACCCATCATAAATGGAAAATTTCATAAGTCAAAAATCCATTTAATACACCTAACCTACTGAACATCAAAACTTAGCCTAGTCTACCTTAAATGTGCTCAGAACGCTTACATTAGCCTATAGTTGGGCAAAATTAACACAAAGCCTAATTTATCAAATGCTGAATAGCTCATGTAATTAATGAAGTTACACAAATTCAATACATACTGACTATATATATTTACTATTGTAAAGTTGAAAAACTAAGTCAAATGCGTATCTTCTGTATGTTGTAAACTTCAGGGCAACCACTAGTAAGGTAAAAAGTATTGATATGCCAAGAAAGGACAGAAAATTAAAACATAAAATACTCAAAACCACAGAAGGCAGAAAAAGTATAGAAGACAAAGGTAGGAATGAAGAACAAGGAATAGAATACTGTAACAAATACGGTAGATATTATTCCAACTATATCAATAATCATTTTCAATGTCAATAATCTAAATACACAATTAAAAGACAGAGGTTGTCAGAGTGGATCAAAAAACAAGACCCAACTATATGTTCTCTACAAGGAATCCACTTTATATTTAAAAACACATATAGATTAAAAGTAAAGGGATAGAGAAAGACATACCAAGCTAATACTAATCAAAAAAAGCAGGAGAGTACTGTATTATTTTCCAATAGAGCAGACTTCAGGGCAAAAAATGTTATCAGAAAGAAAAAAGGGCATCACATAATGAAACAAGGGTCAATACTCCAAGAAAGACAACAATCCTTAATGTGTGTGTACCTGACAACAGAGTGTCAAAATACATTGGGCAAAAACTAATAGAATTGTAAGAAGAAAGAAAATGAATCCACTGTTATACTTGGCTACTTTAATACCCCCCTATCAGAAATAGACTGAGGCACTCTTCATAGCCACTCTTGGGTCTGGACTAGAGTATGTCTTGCCAATCTAAACTCCTTTGTGCTGTGCCAATGGCTCTAGAGTTTAGGGTAACAGGTAAAATATTTCTTTCTTCTATTTGCCATATTAGAAAAAATGCATCTGTATTGCTTCACAGTTTCAATTATGTTTCCAAAAAATCTCGACTTTCACATTTCAACCTGATTTCTAAATAGCACCTTTTATTGTAGCCTTATCCTTTTATTTAAGTTAGAATAAAGGTTATGGGAAAATCCACACTGGATACATTCCTTCCAGACCTCCTCCTGGTAGTATCAAGCCCCATAATTGTTTTCCAATCAGAGTTTCATCAGCCAGCTTTCTCTTGACTCTACTGCACTAGCAAACTATCCCTATATCTCAGTGTCTTACAAACAAAAGTTTATTTCCAGCTTGCCTTGTTTGTGGGTAAGCTCTGGCCCTGCTATGCAGGCCTGCTCACTCTGGCACTCGTGCTGAAGGAGCTATGCTTCCTCCTATAGGGAGAGCAATAGAAAAATGATAGAACAAAACCTGCCTCCCTCATTGACTGTATTGTTAGTCCTTAGCCCTGCTCTCTCCTTTGTGCTCATTTCCGTGAAAACTATTTAGAACCTAAAACAATTTAACTGATTCGTCTTTGAACTTTAGCAGGCTTTCTCAAACCCTAGATTAATAAATGCCTTTGTTCCTTTCCCTTTTCTAAACTATGTATGTGTATATATAATTTTGCTGTGATCCTGATTTTATTACCAGTTTTTTCTTGATAATTGTCCCTCCCAAAGGGGGAGGAAACAAATGCTGCTGTGCCTTTGATGCAGGAAAGAGTGAAAGTGTTGAACAGCCTTCTTACAGATGGTGCAGAACATTTTATCTTGTTTCTAGGGTGCTAAATTTTGGTTTCATTAAGTTCCTTTTTCATATCTGTACCATCTTTAGTAACTCAGAAATCCTTTATAGAAATGTTCTATAGAAATAAATTAATATAAACATAGTAGATAACATCCATTTTCAGCCATAATCTTAGCAATTGGCTTTGCTTTAAATGCTCATTTAAAAATATATTACTACTTTTTATTCAGCCACAGACACTTAGAACAAGATTTTGATTGTAGGTTCTTTACCCAAACCACCTGAGCTTCACAATCCCCTCAGGATAAAAGCAGGAGAATTTCAAATTGTGACAAACCTGCTACAGCCCTTTTGTGTGACATATCCTAGGAGAGTATCAGTGAAGAATGTGCGAGGCATCTATGAAATGTATAAGTACATAGAAATGTTCTTCTCCAAGGGTCTTGTCTAGGGTGTTTGCAGAGTCTTAGTAGGGTTACACACTTTCTGCCTTCATATTATCTTCACCTTTCATTGAATATCTTTTAAAAAGTCCTCCTGAATTCACACTTAGCCTAATAAACAGCTTGGCTGCTGGTGTGTGCACAATTGCTCTCTGAAGGTTTTTTTTTTTTTGGGAAAGCAACAATTTTCAATGCTCTGCAGGATTAAAAAAACACAAAACTTTAAGGTATGAAATACTTTAGTTATATAATTTATAGACACTAAATTTATAGCCTATGCATTTTATGTTTATAGATGTATGTATGTGTATATAAAAATACATATGTATATAATATCTATTTTAAGTCGCTCAACTGGTGTTTTTGTGACTCAAATAGATTCATAGAATGTAATTCAGGGTGATCTGTTCCAATGCATTCCTCTCAATCTAAACCAGGACATGAAAATAATGCTTTCTTATAGATTTTGAATAACAAGTATAGAGTTTACCCCATTCTGTTTTATCCAAGGTTCTATTCTGGTAGTCTATTTTAAAGTCAATATATTACCATAAATAATTATTTGTGAAACTTTATTTTGTAAATTACATCGTGTGTGATTTCAAATGCATTTTGGCTGGACAAAAAGCTGATATTGTGATTGGTAGGAATATGTAAGTGGCCAGTACTGCCACTTAGGGGTCATCTATCTGATCTGGGTGGATTAACTACCTACCTCAGTTCTCATCCTGGGAACCCGGGAGGGCATTGAAACAAGTCCCCAGCCACATCCTCTGATTTGAAGACATGCAAGACGCTAGTTTGGAACACTGCTAAGATTTGGTTCTGAGATGCTACTAACACTATTAAGATTGGTTCTTATCTATTAAGATAAGGTTCAAGATTTGGAATGTCCAAATCGTGATTCCTTATACTCTGACTGCACAGAATGCCCTGTTCTTGCCTGGTACATTGTTCTTAACTGTTCAAAATGAAGAGCAGAAGCACCACAGGGCATTGAAATCTTTTTAACGCTGACAAATAACATAGCCATGATTCTGTAAGAATTGGAAACCCATATTCAGAATTTTAAGCAAACTAGGACATTTTGCTACTTAAACATCATTTTCCCCTCCTCTTTCCAGATAATGGATGGAGAAGAAAATAGTTGCATCAACATATATCAACATCATAACTGTAATGTATCTGATGGTTGTGACAAATTATAGAAAAAGAATGCAAATAATTTATATGCAATGGTAAATTTAATGTGTCAACTTGACTGCGCCACGGGGTGCCCAGACATTTTGTCAAACGTTATTCCAGGTATGTCTATGGGGCTGTTTCTGGATGAGATTAACATCTGAATCAGAAGACTGGGCAAAGCAGATTGCCCTCCCTCATGTGTGTGGGCCTCATCCAATCAGATACCTCAATAAGGCTAAGTGGGAACTCTGCCTGCCTGACTACCTTAAGCTGAGACATTGGTGATTTCCTGTCTTTGGACTCAAACTGAAAAATTGGCTCTTCCTGTTCTCAAGCCTGTTAACTTTCAGACTGGAACTTATACTATCAGCTCTTCTGGTTCTCAGGCTTTCATATTCAGGCTGGAACTGTACCATTGGCTCTTGTTCAGCTTGCTGATTGCAGATCTCGGATCATTTCAGCCTCCATAATTGTATGAGCTAACTCCTTATGATAAATGTCTCTCCATATTTATACATCCTATTGGTTCAGTTTCTCTGGGAGACCTTTGCTAATACATACTACTACTCGGAATCTCTTTTCTCTATCTATGTCCCTGTCTCTATCTCTTCTATGTCTTTGACATATATAAACTGTGCTCCACTATACTGCCTCTCAGCTGCTTGTTATTTGTCTGGCTAATACTATACATTACTTCAGATTTCAGCTTTGATATCACTCCTTGATAACTGTCTCAGGCAACTCATCTTGGATAGGGATGGGTGCCCCTTCTAGTGGTTCCCATGGTCTCCTCTGTCTTGGTGCTTATCTCACTTCATTGTAATTTCCAGTTTATTTATATGTATTCTTTCATTAGACTATTAGCTCCTTCATACCAGACAACAACTTGCTTACTGTTTTGTTTCACAAATCCAGCATAGTGCTTGACATATACTCACTGCTTAACATATATTTATTCAATGAACGAATGAACAAATGAATGAAGAGTCTGGTTTCTATGAGGACCAACGTAATTTCTTTTATCCTATTATCAAATTAGTGGTGCAGATGGCATAGTTTACTTTAGGAATGCACGCTAACTAATTTATAATCAGTTGATTTTATCCAAGTAGGTTTTGAGATACTGAAAATGTTATCTGTTATTTTTGCCTATTGACATGCATGTGTGTTATTTTCATGAAAACCTGAAAGAAAATGTACTAATATTTGCAATTACTACTCCTATCTGTTCTCAAAACCATATGCCTTGATATCACAGTTATGATCTCTCCCATCTGTTCAGCAGGCAAGGCTATTTTTGATGAAGGGAGAACAAAATCATTCTGGGGCCTGAGCCTACCCTGAACCTAAATTAGGTGGACTAGAATGTCCTGTTCAGGGACAAGCACCTGACAGTGTTGGTGATGGAGTTGTGGCAGCTGTGAGTCACCTCCCACTTCCCATACCATGTCATTTTTATTCCTATAATCTATCTTGTTTCTCAAAGACTAGGTTCATGTTTAACTTGAAAACTGTTATAAGCATTTACTTTAAACAACTACTTCCTCAAGAGAAAAAGTTTGATGAAATTACATTTTTTTTTCTGCTTTTTAATTAGCAAATTGGTAAATGTGAGAAAATACTGTTCCATCAGTGTGATTCTCCAAGATGTGACCCAAAACATTTGTCCACGAATGTGGACAGAGGTAATGATCAGGAATTTTGAATCATTTAAGCAGT